>NC_057408.1:33695903-34042057 GCF_019320065.1 Cervus canadensis
GCCCAAATTCCCCTCCCATCCAGGCTGCCACATAACATTGTTCAGAGTTCTGTGTACTATACATTAGGTCCTTGTCAGTTACACATTTTAAATATAGCAGTGTGTACATGATCATCCCACAGTCTTTAAAAACCCTTTCCCCGCAGCAGCCATAAGTTCATTCTCTAAGTCTATGAATCTCTTTCTACTTTGTAAGCAAGCTCATTTGTAACATTTCTTTTTAGATTCCACATATAAGGGGTATCACACAGTATTTATCTTTCTCTCTCTGACTTAGTTCACTCAGGATGATAATCTCTAGGTCCATCCATGTTGCTCTAAATGGCATTATTTATTTTTTTAATAACTGAGTAATATTTCATTATATATATATATATGTACCACATCTTCTTTATATATTACTATGTCCATGGACATTTAGGTTGCTTCCATGTCTTGGCTATTGTAAACTGTGCTGCAGAGAACACCTTTCAGACCATGTTTTTCTCTGGATATACACTCAGGTGTGGGATTACAGGGTCATGTGGCAGCTCTATTTTTACTTTTTAAGGAAGTTCCATATTGTTCTCCCTAGTGGCTGTACCAATTTACATTCCCATAATGTAGGTGGTTTCCCTTGTCTCCAAAGTCTCTCAAGCATTTATTGACATAAAGCAAATATTAACAAAAACATAAAGGGAAAAATTGACTACACGATAGTATGTGCATGCTCAGTCTTTCAGTGATGTCTGACTCTGCATTCCCATGGCCTCTAGCCCAACAAGTTCCTTTGTCCGTGGGATTATCCTGGCATTTATCAACTGGAGTTGATTGCCATTTGCTCCTCTCGGGAATCTTCCAGACTCAGGGATCAAACCGGTGTCTCCTGAAGCTCCTGCATTGGCAGGCAGATTCTTAACCACTAAGCCATCAGGGAAGCCCATTACACAATAGTAGGAGACTTTAGTTCTTCCCTGATAGCTCCATTGGTAAAGAATCTGACTGCAATGCAGGAGACCCCGGTTCAACTCCTGGGTTGGGAAGATCCACTGGAGAAGGAATAGGCGACCCACTCCAGTATTCTTGGGCTTCCCTTGTGGCTCAGCTGAAGAATCCACCTGCAATGCAGGAGATCTGGGTTCAGTCCCTAGGTTGGGAAGATCACCTGGAGAAGGGAAAGGCTACCCAATCTAGTATTTTGGCCTGGAGAATTCCATGGACTGTTTAGTCCATGGGGTTATGAAGAGTCAGACACGATTGAGTGACTTTCACTTTCAGGAGACTTTAATTCTCACTCAGATCAGTGGACAAGTCATTCAGACAGAAAGTAAATCAAGAAAATTGTCCTTAAATGATACATTAGATAGACAGAATTTATATGTCTATTTATCTATTGATAAAAAGAGCATTCTATTCAAAAGAAGCACTATACACATTTTTTGCAAGAGTACATGGAGTATTTTACAGAATAGATCACATGCTGGGCTACAAACTAAGTCTCAATAAAGTTAAAAAACTAAAACAATAATGAAGCACCTTTTCTGACCACAAAAGTGTGGGACTAGCAATAAAGCATCTTAAAAAACCCTCAAAATATACAAACAAATAGAGGTTATAAAATATGCTATTCAACAATTAATAGGGAACTGAAGAAATCAAAGAGAAAATTAATAATAGCTGAAGACAAATGAAAACAGAAGCAAAATGGCTCAAAATCTATAGGACAGAGTAGTTTTAAGGGCAGAGTTTATAGCTATAAAAACCTACCTCATAAAATAAGAGAAACCTCAAGTAATTTAATTTTACACATAAAGGAAATATAAAAAGAAGAGAAAAGAAGAAGAAAATTCAAAGTTAGTAGAAGGAATAAATGATAAAGTCAGAACAAAAATTCATGAAATAGAGACTATAAAACAATAGAAAAGATCAATAAAAATAAAGGATGATTCTTTGAAATGATCAACAAAATTGATAAACCTTTAGCCAGATTCATCAAGGAAAAAAGAGAATACCTAAATCAGAAATGAAAAAGACGCTACAATCTACATCACAAAACACAAAGGATCATAAGATATTACCATAAATGCATGCGTGCCAAGTCGCTTCAGTTGTGTCTGACTCTGTGACCCTTTGGGCCATAGACCTCTAGGCTCTTCTGTCCATGAGATTCTCAAAGCAAGAATATTGGTGTGGGTTCCCATGCCCTCCTTCAGGGGATCTTCCTGACTTAGGGATCAAATCTGCATCTCTTATGTCTCCAGGCGGTTTCTTTACCACTAGTGCAGACTGGAAGCTCATTATTATGAATAACTGTATGCTAATAAAATGTACAATCTAGAAGAAATGGACAAAGTCCCAGAAATGTGAAATCTCTAAAGACCGAACCAGGAGAAATAGAAGATATGAACAGGCCAATTACCAGTAAAAATTGAATTAGCTAAAAATAAAAATCTCCCAGCAGACCAGAGTTCAGGATCGGATGGCTTCACATGTGAATTCTGAAAAAAAAAAAATAAAGAAGAGTTAAGACTTGTTTTTCCAAAATATTCCAAAAAACTGAAGAAGAAGAAACACTTCCAACCTCATTATATGAGGCCAGGATTAGCTTGTTATCAAAACCAAACAAAGATACCACAGGATAGGTAAATGTCAAGTATCACTGATAAACATAGATATGAAAATCTGAAAGACAATACTAGCAAAGCAACAGTACACTGAAAGGAACATCCACAATGATCAAATTGAATTTATCCAAGAGCTGCAGATGGTTTAATGTCCACAAATCAACAGAATGTGGTATGCCACATTAACAAATTGAAAAATAAAATTATAAGAATATCTCAAAAGATACAGGAAAACTTTTGACAAAACTCAACTTTCATTTATGATTAAACTCTCAGCTCCCTATGGTTGTAGAGGGTCATGCCTCATTTAATAAAGACAACGTGTGAGAAAACTAGAGAAAACATTGTACTCAATAGCGAAAACCTGAAACCTTTTGCTCTAAGATCAGGAAT
Organism: Cervus canadensis; assembly: GCF_019320065.1. Classification (NCBI taxonomy): domain Eukaryota; kingdom Metazoa; phylum Chordata; class Mammalia; order Artiodactyla; family Cervidae; genus Cervus; species Cervus canadensis. Next base: position 33,698,900 of record NC_057408.1, read on the forward strand.
AAGACAAGGATGTCCATTCTCATCACTTTTATTCAATACAGTATTAAAAATCTTAGAAGTAGCAACAGACTAAAAAAAGTAATATAAGGACTAAACTGGGAAGGAAGAAGTAAAATTGTCATGGTTTGCAGATGACATGATACTGTACATATAGAAAATCCTAAATGTGCCACCAAAAATTATTAGAATAAGTTAATCCAGTAAAGTTGAAGAGTCTAATATTAAATACTTAAGTCTATTTTAATTTTTTATACTAACAAGAAACCGTCAGAAAGATAAACTAAGTCAACAATTCTACTTACGAGTGAATCAAAAAGAATGCAATACCTAGGAAAATATCTAACCAAGGAATACAAGACTTGTAGTTGGAAAACTATAAGACATCGAGGAAAGAAAGTGAAGATGACAAACAAATGGAAATAGATATCATATTTATAGATTGGAAAATTAATATTGTTAAAAATGACCATACTTCACAAGGAAACCTTCTTTTTTCTATCATTCAATGCAGCCTCCATGGAAGCTCCACATTTTCCTTTCAATATTGTCTATTTCAAAACTGAAATAGTCCATTCAACCAAAATTCCCTCGCCCCAGATACATGTGTGAAAGTGGCTCAGTCTTGTCCGACTCTTTGCGACCCCATGGACTATACATTCCATGGAATTCTCTAGGCCAGGATACTGGAGTGGGTAGCCTTTCCCTTCTCCAGGGGATCTTCCCAGCCCAGGGATCAATCCCAGGTCTCCCGCATTGCAGGCAGATTCTTTACCAACTGAGCCACAAGGGAAGCTCAGATACAAGTCACATGAATTTTTACTCACAGTAGCACTTCCCTGGAATGTCTTCTGAGTACACGTTTGCAAATTTATTTGTGTTTTAAAGGCAGTCACTAATGCCGTTATCTTCCTCCACATTTTTTTTAACCTCCTATATTTAGATGTCTATAACAGTCATAGGCACCTGTTCATCAAATAGTGTTTTCCTCTTGTTTTTGTTATGTTTCAGCATAGCCTTCCCTATGTAATAAGGTTTTGAGGATAATATACTCTTTTCTAGAGCACAAGAGTACTGACTTCTTAATATAAGTGTATTGGTTGATGGATTACTAGGTCCAAATAATAAAAAGTACAATTACAGAACCTAATTCTACAAATCCAATGTACCTTCAGTTATCCAGGTAATGAATATAATCTTACCATGCATATTTGTAGAAGTTTTGACTCATATATTTTGGTCATGAATATTTGGGAAGACTCTTAGTTTCTGAACTGAAAAATAGAAGAAAGCATGGGGATTGGAAAGGAGTTTTGGGTCATCACATGAAAATAGTTGGGTGGCCATACTTAGAAACTTAGAGTCTAAGTATGACGTGAGTGTAGAGACCATCCCAAATTTTCTTATATTAAAATAGGGAGTGGATATTTTAAAAGATACAAACCAACAAAAACCCTAACCAAAATCAAAATGTTGCTTCTGGAGTTTTCTTTGAATCCTCAGTGTAGCTCTCCTTAGGAGTTGGTTGGACACTGACATCAGTCAGTCGTAGCATGAATCATGGAACTTGAAACAGGGAGCAAAATCAAAAACAAAACATGAGTCAGTAGAGTTGAATTTGAATCCACTAGTGTTGGTGAAGGCTTAGGCACCCTCGATACAAAAGCAATTCTTTCCCTCTATCTACCTATCTACTTACGTTAAACTAATAAAGACAATTCCAATTTAAATGTCAAAATATAATTCCAGTTCCGCCAAGGACTTGGCATATGAGTGGACTCAAATACAACATTGCATTGATGGGAAAAATCAAAGAAGGCATTGTCAGTTTATTTCTGTTTTCCTGTCTCCTATTCCAATTTGGTAGCTCGTCACCAATTTTCTTTACATTTATTCTGGATCTGCTGTAAAAATAAAGCTCAATGCTAACTTTAATATTCTCTCTGTCCCTTCTTCCTGGGGAAAGCTAGGGAGAAATATGCTTCCAGACCAGAAGTATAGCACTTTGTCATACTGTCCCTTTGGTCTTGCTCCAGGTTCTGAATAGAATCTGCATATGCCCCAAACTGCATAGAAAAAAGTTTGCAACTCACCACTCTCTGCTTGCAGGGAACGGTGCCTACTCTTGAAGTCCAAATTGAAGTTTTATTTCTTGCATTATTGGTAGTTTTGAAGCATGCTTTAGACAGAGCAGAGCATCCCTGGCCATCTTCAACACACCACCAGGTAATCACACCATTGCTCAGTAGGCTAAATTATTTTAAACCTTTCAAAAAATAGCTTTTCTCCTTTCTGCAGGTTTTCCCAGGAACAATCTCCATGAAAACGACTCCTAATTTAAAGAAAACTAAGGCATTCCTCACCACTGACAAGGAAAATGGCTCTTTTTGGCCAAATCATAGAAATGAGCTTCCTTAAGTACATTGCACCTTTAAAAGCTGACATTATTGCCGTGAAGCCTGAATGGTACCTTGTCAGCGTGGAATAACCAGACTGGGCCAAGTTGTCATTTCTGACAGGTCAGTGTAATGAGCAAAAGAACGCTGAGTTTGTCTAAAAGTTTTCACTGGAATCAGCAGGGTAGAGCTGTTTGGGGCGATAACAGCTCTAGGTATGTGACTCATTAAATGTGCCACATTATCAAACATCGTGGCCCACGCTATCACAGACACCACATTTACACTTTGTTTCCTCCCCAAGGACCCCCCACCAAAGTCTTTATATTTCTAATTTGAAAAGCACAGACAGATTGCAGAGTTTTGAGACACTGGATGTTAGCTATGTATGATTAGGTGAATGCCAAAAGTCCAACTACTCCTTTCACAATACTACGCAGAGATAAATACTTAGCTAAATCCACGTGGACTTGCCTCTGGGCATTTCCTTCCCCGTTTCTTGGAATTTCTCTGATAACATCTTCATCATCATGAAAACAGAGATATACAATAAATAAAGCAGCCCAAGAAGAACTGAGTGAAATTGACATCAGATAGCCCATCTAAATGCTAGATGATATCCAGGGTCCCTTGTACTGAGCAAACTGCACGCGGATTTGCCACTTGGAGGCATAACACAAAGTGATGGGAGGTCAGCTGGATTCAGATTTCTTAGTCGCTAGATCGCAAACCTTGAAGGTCCTGGCCCTTCCAGCTCTACCAGCTGGCTACGGGGCCCTCTAATCAGATCGCCAAACAACAGAAAACATTTTTCCTGCACTTCAGAAAAATTTTCTTAATGTTCGTGACTAATTAAATTCTCACTCTAGCCATGATTAATGTAACAAATAATTACAGCTTAGATCTAATATAGATACAACTAATTGTTCTGCCCACAGTGCATCCTGACTAACAATTAAACACAGCTTTTAAAGCAAAAGTAAGAACTGGGGCGTGACCTTCACCTGGCTTTGCCCTTGCCACTGCAGGAAATGCCTCTACTTGTTTCCCTCCTCTGAAACAGTGACACACGGTGTGTTTGTTTACATTTCTCTTTCATTAGATGTTAGATAAACTCTATTCCTTTACACTTCTTGTTTCTTCAAACAGTGGGGTTTTAAAAGTCTTGAGCAGAGCACTAGAGAGAGATAGAGGGTAGTGGCCCCAACTGAATTTTCTCCAAAGATCAAGTGCAAAACACCCTCCACACTGTCAAAGTGAAAGATGACAGGCAGCTGGCAGCACGTCTGGTCTGACTGCAAAGTGATGGGCCTGGTCCATGTGTCTGCCCTGATACCTATAAGCCCCACCCCAAGAAGCAATTTTTCAACTCCAGCCCTGAAACAGAGTAGACTTCTGCTGAATCGAGAGAGGTACATAGGAGTGGTCTCTGGAAATACATTCCCAACAGTGCAAACATTCACAAAATTGTCACAGCTATGAATGAAAAATGTTCCTAGTTTCATTAAATGGTGATAGAGATAATCGGTAACTTACCCACATGCTTCATCAGCTTTGGCAAATAGGAGATACATTGAACTGTCTACTGAAGACTTGGCTTCCACAGTTAGTTCAGAGTCAAGTCTCTATCAGTTAGTTTACCTTCTCACACAATAACAAAATGTTCTACTTTTATCAGAGCTGAGTTAAACAGCATAAGTTACCTAAGTGAACTAAAACTCACATAATTAGAATGCCCCAGGAATGAGACTTCTGGCTGGTTTAATAGTCAAATATAAACATATCTCAAACCAGAATTTGTCTGTCTGTTTGTTTGTTTTTTGTTCTTTCAAGTTTTCTAAAATATTTAAGGCCATTTTCCTGAATGTAGTCAAATTTAGTAGACAAATGGAATATTATTTTGCTGTTCAAGGAGCTGACAACACTTTTACTAGATTCAGGATCTAAAACTGAAACACTTTGTGCATCTTAAATAATTAATCTTATATAATTCCTCTACATACTCACAACTATGTAATAATAATTCACATTTATTGAACATCAATCTTGTGATCAGATTTGCTCTTGGAATAATCAGTCAATCTTTTCTACTGTTTCTACCTTCACTGGATAAAGTACATGCAAATTTTAGAGAACAGTCAGTTAAACTAAATTTCAACTCATGCCATGCAGGGTGAAGTTTCTAAACCATGGCACAAACCTAATACTGCATACCTCTCTTCTGTCACATTACCCTGGTGTTCTATGTACCATATCAAACTTTTCATGGTGTGGTTTTTGTTTAGTGAATAATTTTAGGTATAGTTCCATTCCAGGTTCTAGAAAAATGCTGTACACAATATTGATAATAAAGAGTTTTGGAACAACAAATCAAAATTCAACATCTAAGTACTGTCAGAGATGCTGCCTAGTCAGAGACAGATAGGATGTGAGTTTTCTGATCTGGAAATTCTTGATTCATTCTTTCTGTTGAACCTTTTGCAATCTACGTATGAGTTTCTACTCCAATTGGTTTTCTAGTCTCCCATTTCCTTTAAGATTCAAATTCTGCTTTGCTATAGTGAAACTTGCCATCCTTAAGCTCTAGTAACTCATGTCAACAAAATTTGAAGAGTGTGATGTGTGAGCTAAACAAGCAGTATCAGACTTTCTAGAGGCTGTGAACTCAAGGAGAGCTAGTGTGTCTTGCAATCTTTGCCCATAGAGAGCATAGAAAAATAACTATGAACTGGAAGGGGCTGAAGGGTGTAAAGAATAAATGAGTAGATCAATGATTGACTATGGCCTAGAGGCGTTTTGTGCTGGGTATTTCCTGTGGTTCCCATGGTGTCCATAGGTATCTTCTATGGTGAATTTCTTACAATTTGTTACCGTAAGACCAGCACATAAATCTAAAGATTTACATACTAAAGTTTCTAAAAATGAATACTTCTAAAGAATTACGATTTCTGTTACACTATTAAAAATTAGATTTATCAGGAGTAATCCATGAAAAAGATCCTCTTCCTATCCATTAAGAGGGAATAATCTTGAAGGGTCCAGCAGCTCTAGGTTAGGAAGAAAATCTATAGGTGCATTGAACAATATGAGTGAATTTTTTTTTCATTTATTTTTATTAGTTGGAGGCTAATTACTTTACAATATTGTAGTGGTTTTTGCCATACATTGACATGAATCAGCCATGAACAATATGAGTGAATTTTTAATGTGAAAGCTGCTTTAGAGTAATGAAAGTCATAGCAAAAAATATATATTTACTCTAATTTTAGAAATTACTGAAGAAATTCTATAATTTTTGCTTTATTTGAAGGCAAAATAATAATGTTTATATCTTGACATATTTATCAGTTGTATGCTCCTTTCAAGAAAGTTTTTTGGAAGAGTTTAATTTATAGCTCTTATTATTTTGCTTTTCTTTTTAGATCTCAAAATGGATGTCATGTCTATGAAAAGTGCCAGACAGGGAACTAAAGTTCTGTGTTTATTCTAAGTCCCTAAATCACCATGGGACTCGAGAAAAGTCGTCCACAGTGGTTCTGTCAAAAACATTGGAAGAAAGTGGAAATCAGAGACTCCATTGGCAGAACAGTTGCTCCACGAGAATTTCATGGCACAGGCTTTTGAAGAGAGTAGTATTATGGGTATAATTTTAAAATGCTGTCTAGAAAATACCACCCCTATCTATTATTCAAACCAGTATTTCTTCCTTTTGCTATTGCTCTCCTTTGGTCAAAATCCCTGGCTTGATTCTTCAAATGAATCTTTTGTGTTGTCAGATCTGTTCCTTTGTTTAAAAGGCTCTGTCCAGACTCCCTTTTCTTTCTTCCCTAGTCTGTCTGCAAACTGCTTACTCAAAGCCTCTTGGTGTTCTGGGGGTCCCAGAATGCATCCCACAATCATGTCCATTCATCCTCCAGAGAATGGCACAGCTTCTGCTAGGAGTTTCTACCCAAGACTGCACATGAGAATCGCATGAGAAATGTGCGCAATGATGCTTAGGCCAACATGGACCAAATAGGTTGGGCTGGAATATTATTTTTCAATATGTTTCAAATGCACCAATGCTGAGAAAGATGACTGAGAATCCACTGAAATCCATTGTTTCATACTAAATCTTTGTACCCACATATAAGTTGAGATAATTGTAATAATGTATACATATATATTTAAGACGTACACACACACACTCATAAATATATATATTTTACTTGACAAGGGAAAAAGAAAGCAGATCTCAGCAAGGATCCCCTACATTACCTAGGGCAAAAGAGAGTTACGCAAATTGGTGTAAAGGACCCAAAGTCTCACATCTTGTCTCTTGTCCTTTGCTCTGCACTTTTTTTTTTTGGTCTGTCTCTTTTCTTCCTCTCCAACAGCCACTGAAGCACCAAGTCCCTCTAATCCTACCTGAAGGATTAGAGTACAGTTTTTACCACAGAGTACAGTTTTAAATCCAACAGTCTATAAAATGTGTTTTGACTTTGACTGTGGTATACGTACATATCTACATGTGATTGTGTGTGTGTGTGCGCGCGCGCTCAGTCACTTCAGTCGTGTCTGACTCTTTGTGACCCTATGAACTACACCCCACCAGGTTCCTCTGTCCAAGGGATTCTCCAGGCAAAAATACTGGAGGGGGTTGTCATGCCCTCCTCCAGGGGATCTTCCTGACCCAGGGATTGAATCATCATCTTCTGCATCTCCTTCACTGCAGCCAGATTCTTAATCACTGAGCCACCAGGAATTAGTTAGTTAGGTATTTCAGTCTCTCAGTCGTGTCCGACTCTTTGCGACCCCATGAACCGCAGCACGCCAGGCCTCGCTGTCCATCACCAACTCCCTGAGTTTACTCAAACTCCTGCCCATCAAGTTGGTGATGCCATCCATCCATCTCATCCTCTGTCGTCCCCTTCTCCTCCTGCCCCCAATCCCTCCCAGCATCAGGGATTACCATAGCATGAAAGCTCATTAAACAATACTATGACAAAATGCTCCCTGAGGGCTGTGTGGAATCCTCTTTCCACGTTGGCGAGCTTATCTGGTGCATTCCTATGCCTGTGCTTACTTTGCAGTCTCACTGAGGAGACTGTAAACCTTTGAGGGCAATATGAATTAGTCCCAAAATGTTACTCCCAAAAGCCGGCACATGCTTTAAATAGGCACTTAGTAACTCTGACTCAATTGCTGATTACAAAATAGAGAAATAAGTGAGAAGTACTGCACAATTATGATTAACTGATGAATTGTGCTGTTATTTGTTTAATGGTCATTTCCCTTTCTAGACTAGTGGTTTCCAACCTTGGATGCATATTGGAAGCAATTAGAGAGTCATAAAAAATATTCTATTATCTGAGACTTCACTTGAAGCACGGAATCTCAGGTCCTGTTACAACAACTGAATCTCGATTCCACTTTTAAAAGATACCTAAATGATTCTATACACATCAAAGGCCAAGATAAGACAGACTCTAGGATGACTAGTAGTTCTCAACCTTGACCTTGCATCAGAATTATCTGGAGATCTTGTAAAAACATCAATTTGCTTGACTCTTTCCTCAGAGTTTTTGATACAGTGGCTCTGGAATGGGCCCTGAGTCTGAATTTCTAACATGTTACCAGTTTATGCTGATGTAACTGGTCCCAGGACAATATTTCAGAATCACAGGTCTAGACCACTTGTTTCCAAACCTGATCACACATTGCAATAATGCAGGAATCTTAAAAAGAGAAATGCTGATCTCTGTGTCCCAAATCTAGAGATTCTGACATAATTGGTTTCAGATATAGCCTTGCCATTGGCATTTTTAAAAGCTCTCCTGGTAATTTTAACATGCAGCGGAATTAAGAACCATTCATGTAGTCAGGGGTCAGCACACTTAAGAAAATGATTAATTGGGGTGAAATTCACATAACATGAATGGACAATTTGGTAGTATTTAATAAATGTACAGAGCTGTGTAACCACCACCTCCATCTAGTTCTGAAACATTTCTAGCACTCCAAAGTACTACCTAGTCAGTTGTTTGACCTTGTTCTCCCTTCTCCCCAGCCTCTGGTAACCGCTGATGTGCAGTCTTGCTGTAGATGATCTATCCTGGATATTTCATAAAAATGGAGCCATACTATGTGCTACCTGTTATGTCTGGCTTCTTTCACTTAGCATATTACTTTGAAGTTTCATCCATATTGTAGTATATCAGGACCTCTTTCCTTTTTATTATGAAATAATATATAGAGAAAATTTTATTATTTTATTTTAATATAGTAATATATTATTATTAAATTATATTATTTTGATATTTATATATGGATTCCCTGTTGACACTAGTGGTAAAGGACCTGCCTGCCAATGCAGGAGACATAATAGACATGAGCTCAACCCCTGAGTCAGGAAGATCCGCAGGAGAAGGGCATGGCAACCCACTCCAGTATTCTTGCCTGAAGAATCGCATGGACAGAGGAGCCTGGCTACAGTCCATAGAATTGCCAAGAATCTGATATGACTGAAGTGACTTATGCACACACATTATTAAGTTATTTCATTATTAAGTGTATATTTGCCATTTATTTACCTATTCATTCAGTCATGGATATTTGAGCTGTTTCCACCATTGGGCTATCATGAATAGGGCTGCTGTGAACATGAATATATGTATAGTTGCATATTTATTTTTTTTTTAATTTATTTTTTTCATTTGTTTTTATTAGTTGGAGGCTAATTACTTTACAATATTGTAGTGGTTTTTGTCATACATTGACATGAATCAGCCATGGAGTTACATGTATTCCCCATCCTGATCCCCCTTCCCACCTCCCTCTCCACCCGATTCCTCTGGGTCTTCCCAGTGCACCAGGCCCGAGCACTTGTCTCATGAATCCAACCTGGGCTGGTGATCTGTTTCACCCTAGATAATATACATGTTTTGATGCTATTCGCTCGAAACATCCCACCCTCGCCTTCTCCCACAGAGTCCAATAGTCTGTTCTGTACATCTGTGTCTCTTTTTCTGTTTTGCATATAGGGTCATCATTACCATCTTTCTAAATTCCATATATATGTGTTAGTATGCTGTAATGTTCTTTATCTTTCTGGCTTACTTCACTCTGTATAAGGGGCTCCAGCTTCATCCATCTCATTAGAACTGATTTAAATGAATTCTTTTTAATGGTTGAGTAATATTCCATGGTGTATATGTACCACAGCTTCCTTATTCATTCGTCTGCTAATGGGCATCTAGGTTGCTTCCATGTCCTGGCTATTATAAACAGTGCTGCGATGAACATTGGGGTGCACGTGTCTCTTTCAGATCTGGTTTCCTCAGTGTGTATGCCCAGCAGTGGGATTGCTGGGTCATATGGCAGTTCTATTTCCAGTTTTTTAAAAAATCTCCACACTGTTCTCCATAGCGGCTATACTAGTTTGCATTCCCACCAACAGTGTAAGAGGGTTCCCTTTTCTCCACACCCTTTCCGGCATTTATTGCTTGTAGACTTTTGGATAGCAGCCATTCTGACTGGCGTGGAATATTTATTTTTAATTCTAAAATTATGAGGTCATATAGCAAATTACATTTAACTATTAGAGGAACTGTCAAACTGTTTTTGACAATAGCTGAATCATCTTATGTTTCATTCAGTAATATACAACAGTTCCAATTTCACCATATACTCTCAAATATTTGCTATTTTACATGTATATTTATATATCTGTATATACATATATATATATATATATGTATATGTATGTACATTACAGCCATCTAAGTGGGTGTGAAGTTCATTGAGGTTTTGTTTTGCATTACCTAAATGACTGATGTTGTTTAGTCACTCAGTCATGTCCAACTCTTTGTGACACCATGAATTGCTGCACACCAAGCTTCCATGTCCTTCACTATCTCCTGGAGGTTGTTTAAACTCATGTTTATTGAGTCAATGATGCCGTCCAACCATCTCATCCTCTGTCAACCCTTTCTCCTTCTGCCTTCAAACTTCCCAGTATTAGGGTCTTTTCTAATGAGTTGGCTCTTCGCATCAGGTGGCCAAATTATTGGAGCTTCAGCTTCAGCATCAGTCCTCACAGTGAATATTCAGTGTTGATTTCCTTCAGGATTGACTGGTTGATCTCCTTGCAGTCCAAGGAACTCTCAAGAGTCTTCTCCAACACCACAGTTTAAAAGCATCAATTCTTCGGTGTTCAACCTTCTTTATAGTCCAATTCTTACATCCATACCTGACTACTGGAAAAACATAGCTTTGACTAGATGGACTTTTTTGGCAAAATAATGTCTGCTTTTTAATACACTGTCTAGGTTTGTCATCATTTTTCTTCCAAGGAGCAAGCATCTTCTAATTTCATGGTGGCCATCACCATCTGCAGTGATTTTGGAGCTCAGGGAAATAAAGTCTGTCATTGTTTCCATTATTTCCTCAATTTGCCATGAAATGATTGGACTGGACACCATGATCTTAGTTTTTTTGAATGTTGAGTTTTAAGCCAGCTTTTTCACTCTCCTCTTTCAACATCATCAAGAACTAAAGGCTCTTTAGTTCTTCTTCAATTTATGCCATAAGGGTGGTGTCATCTGCATGTATCTGAGGTTATTGATATTTCTCCTGGCAATCTTGATTCCAGTTTGTGCTTCATCCAGCCTGGTGTTTCTCATGAGGTACTCTGCATATTAGTTAAATAAGCAGGGTGACAATATACAGCCTTGACATACTCATTTTCAAATTTGGAACCAGTCTGTTGTTCCATGTCCAACTCTAACTGTTGCTCCTTGACCTGCATACAGGTTTTGCAGGAGGCAGGTAAGGTGGTCTGGTATTCCCATCTCTTGAAGAATTCTTCAAAATATGTTGTGATCTGCACTGTCAAAGGCTTTAGTATAGTCAATGAAGCAGAGTAGATATTTTCTGGAATGCTCTTGCTTTTTCTGTGGTTCAACAGATGTTGGCAATTTGATCTCTGGTTCCTCTACCTTTTAGAAATCCAGATTTAGAAAAGATTTATCCTAATCCATCAAGGGCAGGCAGAATGAAAACCACAATCATAGGAAACTAACCAAACTGATCGCAAGGATCACAGCCTTGTCTGACTCAATGAAACTATGAGCCACTCAAGATGGATGGGTCATATGAACCATGTCGTGTAGCACCACCCAAGATGGTGGGTCATAGACGAGAGTTCTGACAAATCTCAACTGGTCCACTGGAGAAGGGACTGGCAAACCACTTCAACATTCTTGCCTTGAGAACCCCAATGACTGATGATGCTGACATTTTATCATGTGCTTATTGGTCCATTGTATATCTTTTTTGGATAAATGGTTCCTTTGGCCCTTCAAGTTCTTTTCCCATTTTTAGTTGGGTTGCTTATCATTTTGTTGTTGAGTTATTGACTTGATTGGCCATAGACATATGGAATTATTTCTGGACTCTCATTTTATTAAATTGGTCTGGTTTTATATCTATTCTAATGCTAGTACCATACATAGTTACTGTCATTTTGTGATATTTTGAAATCAAAAAGGGTGATTTTTGTTCTCCTTTTCAAATTTGTTGACTATTTAGGACAACTTGAAATTCCAAAATGAATTGGAATTTTCTAATTCTGCCAAAAAGGGCCATTGGAATTTTCATAGAAATTGTTTTGAATCTGTAGATAAATTTTGGTAGTTTTGACTTCTTAATATTAGACCTTTCAATCCATGAGCATGAGGTATCTTTCCACTGATCTTCTATTACTGCCAGCAGTTTTTGTATACTATCAATTTTGTGGGTTTTTTAAAAATTTATTTATTTATTTGTTTTACTTTACAACATTGTATTGGTTTTACCATACATTGACTTGAATATTGTGGTTTTTTCACTACATGAATCTTTTACCTCCTTGATTAAATTTTTCTTAGGTATTTTATTGTTTGGAATGTTGTTATACATGTAATTGTTTTCTTAAGTTCTCTTTGGGATTGTTCATTACTCATGTATGAAAACATAATTAGTTTTAGTGTGTTGATCTTGTACCCTGAAATTTTACTGAATTGTGTACTAATTTTAGCAGATTTTGATGTATGTATTCTTTGGGATTTTCTATATGTGGAATCATGGCATCTGAGAAGAGATATAGTTTTACTTCTTTCTTTCCAATTTGGATACTTTTTGATTTCATTATATTGCCTAATTGCTCTAGGTAGAATTTCAGTACATTGCTGAATAAAAGTAATGAAATGGGCATCCCTGTCTTGCTACTGATATTAGTGGGGAATCTTTCCATCTTTCACCATTGAGAATGATGTTAGCTAACGTCATTATGACTAACATTAAATACATTATACATGAATGGAGTTTATCACAAGTGAACTTCATCATGTTGGGAAAGTAGGTTTGCATTTTATATTTTAAAATACTTTTAAAAATCTAAAGAAAAATCATGTTTTGTGACTCATGAAGACTGCATGAAACTAAGATGCAATGTTCATAACTATCTGTTTATTGGAACTCAGCCACACCCATTCTTTTCCACACTTTCTAAGACTGTTTTTGCACTACAAGGGCAGAGTTGACTGCAATAAAGATCATATGATCCACAAAGCAAAAAATATTGGTTATCTGGCTTTTCATAAAAAAATCATTTGCCAAATCCTTGTTCAACCCTTCAAGACCGGAAGCTCCATAAGGACAAATTTTTGTTTTCTTTTATTTCACCCCTAAATCTTCAACATCCCCCACTATTAGCTGCCTAGTAGCAGCATGGTGCACACTACATAAGAATTTGTTATAGAATATGTTGATTACATAATCCTAAAGTCAACCAATCCAAGAGCTCTTTCATCCTTTGTTTACCTACTAATGCAAACGGTTGTTTGTGGAAAGAAGTGAAAACATCTATGTTTCTACATTAAATCAGTACAAAAGTTTAAGATGACTAACATTACATATGTTAAAAGAAAGCATATGTATACTTGCATGTCTGCATATGAAGAGATGTATTCATACAATCAGTTGTTCACACACAATAGGAATTTAGTTTTATCAGGTCCTTTTCCTTCTCAACAGTATGTGAACCATGAACTTCCAGATGTTCAAGCTGGATTTAGAAAAGGCAGAGGAACCAGAGATCAAATTGCCAACATCTGTTGGATCATCGAAAAAGCAAGAGAGTTCCAGAAAAACATCTACTTCTGCTTTATTGAATATTCCAAAGCCCTTGACTGTGTGAATCACAACAAATTGTGGAAAATTCTTCAAGAGATGGGAATACCAGACCACCTGATCTGCTTCTTGAGAAATCTGTATGCAGGTCAGGAGGCAACAGTTAGAACTGGACGGGGAACAACAAACTGCTTCCAAATTGAGAAAGGAGTACATCAAGCCAGTATATTGTCACCCTGCTTATTTAACTTAAATGCAGAGTACATCATGAGAAATTCTGGGCTAGATGAAGCACAAGCTGGAATCAAGATTTCTGGGAGAAATATCAATAACCTCAGATATGCAGATGACACCACCCTTATGGCAGAAAGAAGAACTAAAGAGCCTCTTGATGAAAGTGAAAGAGGAGAGTGAAAAAGTTGGCTTAAAACTCAACATTCAGAAAACTAAGATCATGGCATCTGGTCCCATCACTTCATGGGAAATAAATGAGGAACAATGGAAACAGTGACAGACCTTATCTTTTTAGGCTCCAAAATCACTGCAGATGGTGACTGAAGCCATGAAATTAAAAGACGCTTGCTCCTTGGAAGAAGAGTTATGACCAACCTAGACAGCATATTAAAAAGCAGAGACATTTCCTTGTTGACTAAGATCCATCTAGTCAAAGCTTTATTTTTTCCAGTAGCCATGTATGGATGTGAGAGTTGGACTATAAAGAAAGCTGAGTGCAGAAGAATTGATGCCTTTGAACTGTGGTGTTGGAGAAGACTTTTGAGAGTTCCTTGGAAAGCAAGGAGATCCAACCAGTCCATCCTAAAGGAGACCAGTCCTGAATATTCATTGGAAGGACTGATGCTGAAGCTGAAACTCCAATACTTTGGCCACCTGATGCAAAGAACTGACTCATTGGAAAAGATCCTGATGTTGGGAAAGATTGAAGGCAGGAGGATAAGGGGATGATGGATAGTGAGATGATTGGATGGGATCACCAACTCAATGGATATGAGTTTGAGTAGGATCTGGGAATTGGTGATGGACAGGGAGGCCCAGCATGCTGCAGTCCATTGGGTTGCAAAGAGTTAGACATGACCAAGCAACTGAACTAGACTGAACTTTCCTTCTTGGAGTTGCAAGGATTGAATACCGATTTCGACTTGTGTACTACATCTTATCAAATGGCTTTATTTGTTTCTTCATTTCTTTGTATGCAAAATGGTCATTATCAGGCTTCTTATGGGACTTTTGTGATGATGACTAGAATATTAATTCACATTACCTAGCACTAAGCCTGGACAAAGTAGCCAGCAGTGGTTTGTAAGACTGTTTTAAGTGAAAGAGTGCAATAGAGGCTCAAGCATTAGAACAGAACGCTAGGTCTATCGATAAGTGAGCATGAGCAAATGAGATAATCTGGGGTGGTAGACAAGATAAATTCACAAAAAACCATGAAAACTATCACCACAAAATATCTTGAAGTTGTCTCTGCATGTTCTTAAGTACACCTGACAGATAGGGTCCCCAGGAGGTAAGAACTAGAATTTACCACATCCACTGTGGTCAAACTGAGTGGCAGACCTTCATACTGGGGCCATGCTTGCAAAAATCATTGCCCAGTTAGTGTATAAAATGCCTCTAGGATGTGTGTGTGTGTGTGTGTGTGTGTGTGTGTGTGTGTATGTAATCGAGGGAGGGATCGAGAAAGAGAGTGTGTGTGCTAGCTACTTGGCTCTCAAAAAAAAAAAAAAAAAGGAACAGTGGAAACAGTGTTCTTGGCACTACATGTCCAGTGCAAAAATAATATACACTTTGTCTCCATTTGGACTGCACTTCCAGGTAGAGGTTGTGCTCAATGAGAATCAAGTTGAAAATGTTTCTCTGGTCCCATTTAAAAGGTTATACATAATGAGATTTCTGCTATGGTGGGCAAGTTAAGGATTCTGGGTGACTTGCCAAATCTTGATCGCAAAGACTGCTTTTAATACACATTGCAAAGCATTTGTCTCTGCAAGGTGTAAAATGCCAGAGCTCAGCTTCCTTTTTCAGGGTCTGTTACTCTCCATAGCATAATTTATCTTGAATTCCCCAACAGTTAACTCTTTACCTTTAGGAGCATAGAAGCTGTGTGTTATTGTGTATAGCTATATAGATTCCCTGAGAGTCTGTGGTCAGTGTTGTCACTTCTGCAGTTTTAACTGTCCACGGGATTCTATGATCCTGATAAACACAGAAATAATCTCTCTTTTCAATTAATCAATATGAATATATTGAGCACCATATAAGTGCTTGGGTTATTTCTAACCAATATGGTGCATGGTACACTCGAGAGATGTTTTAAAATCTGTGATAGTCATAGAATTTCTCTAGAGGGACATGTACAAAACTGATAATAATAGGTACTTGTGAGAGGGTAGAGGGGAAGAAGGGGTGATTAAATTTTCACTCTTTCCCTTTTGTTAATATTTGGACTTGTGGAATATGCTTTATTTATCCACTGAAAATAAAACTAAAAGTTACAATTTAAAGGTGATTTGGGGGTGAAGTTTTATAGGCACAAAACAGCTGGAGAGGTGTCTCAGAGAGCATGCCAAACACCATTACTCATATAGTTTCTAGGCACTAGTCAAGGAAAGGAAGAATAAGGACTGGAATTGTTGGAAACAATCTATCCAGCCTTCTTGCAGTGCCAGCATGTTATCAGTCAGGTCATGGATACATGGCCCAACACAGTCATTTTGGGGACTCCACAGATGTTTCTCAAGTACATTCACAAGCTTCTCTCTCAAATACCTGCCCTTGCCTCTTACACATGTGTCTGCTTGCCCACCGTTGGGGGTGGAGCCTCAGCTGGGCAGCTTCTGCCCATCCTGCTCCTTCTTGGGGTGCATCTCTGCCCCCTAAACTGCAAGGTGACTGAGGTAAGTCAACACTGCAAAAATTCACTCATCACTCATTCTGCACACATCACATAATGGAACCGGGGCAGGGCAGCAAAGCCTTCTAGAATCCAAGCATGCCTCTACTTTGTCACCTGAAATCTCCTTGGTCTTACTTACAAAGCCATCATGAAAACAGTTTTTCTACCCACTACTTACTGTTCATTATAGCTGGACTGTTCTCTACATAAGGTTGGTCATAGAATGGGTACCAAGTCACCCTCATCATATTCACACCTCCCTGACCGTCCTCTCAGAAGCTCACAGATAACTTAGTGCCTTGTATATGGTCTCATCTACAGAGATAACTGAATAGATAACTCCATCACATATGCATAATGCACATATACTCATATATAAACTTCATATATATGATATTTTTAGAAGAAGTGCATATATATTTTATTCTCATAGGAATTATATTGCCACATGCAATGTCAGATGCTTATCACATTTCCAGTGGTTATAGTTGATTTTTAAAGTTTTATAATAAATACAACCTTGGAGAATCTGACCCTGGAACAAGGGCATATCCCATGAAGTTTATCAAATGGATTTAATTTTCTTCAACTTAGAAGGACATAAAAATTAATTTCCTCAAGGAGATTGGATAACAGCTTTTAGTACACGTACTCCACTTATTTCACATCCTTTGCTTTGACACTTCTGAGTGAAAAGGTCTGATGCCTTGAGTCTGGCATCTCATATTTGGATAATGGAAGAAATATTTATTTTCTAGCTTTATAGAAATCCCTAGGTGGATCTGAGTCCTAAACAGCTTTGTAAATTATACAGTAAATGTTCTGTCTTGAAGTCCATGCAAGGACTGAGTCAGGAAGTGTTGGGTATGAATGGACAGAGGTTGCCATGAGAGATGTAAGCAGAAGATTTACAGAGAGAATGAAAATTTACATCCTTAGTGGGCGTTTTGTTGATGGCTTGTAATAGTCTCCGAGGAGGTTTACCTTGCATGTCTGGTATCTTCAGAACAAATAGCCTCAGCTTGCACTGACCTTGATATCATTATGAATTATTTTAACAGGGAGAAACTTGGGAAAACATCTCTAATGTATTAGATACCACCCTGCTAAATGCAGCATCTGGAATAAAGGTCTTCGGTATCATCTGTTTACTGTGTGCTGGAGACACGCCAGGCTATCAAAGCTAGCATGAATATGTAGATCGTTTTGCCTTCAAATAAGCTGGTACCCAAGCTTGGAATTCTTTTCCATTAATATTTGCAATAACCTGTAAATTTTAGAAGGCTAAGAAGCAGAAAGTTATTCAAATATTTGCGGTAATATTATATATGGGATCATTAAAGGCAACTTCTTAAAGAAAACATACATCAAAAGAAAATGATCTCAAGTAATTCTATTGGACCCAGCATTCTACTCGCTATGTTTCATTTGGATTTGCTTGTTTGATTAGCAGGTTATCTTGAAATAAACCATTTAATATGTCTGTTTTTTTAGCTTATGAAAGAAAGAAGTTGAACCAAGTGATCTATAGGTCCTTTCCAGCTTTAAAATTCCATGAGTCAATGAATATGAATGGAAGTAAGAAACACAGAACACTAAAAAGACAAAAATTAGAAATTATGATTTATTTTTAAGAAAATAGTAAATTAGGAATGTATTAGTATCAGTTTGCACCAAGGAATGCAGAGTGGACAACTATGGTACTCGGTGAGGGGCAGGGCAATGACTGATTGAGGAGGTGAAAAAATTGTAGCTTTATAAGTAACATCTTTAAAGACTAGGTCTGAGCTGTATTTCCCCTTCTATTCTATTTGTAACAGGATGGATCCATGGACTGCTGGATGAAGTGGAACCTGAAAGCAAAGAGAATTAACTCTTTACCCAAGATGATTCTCTCTGAAGTCCATCCTCGTGTGAATACACTGAAGACTCCTACAATGCACTGTGTGTACCATTTCACTAACAAACAGTATCATTTACAAGAATATGTTTATTATATTAGCTGACCAGGGGTGCAGATGGTCTGGGACACAGGGAACAGACATAATGAATAGTGAAAAATGGAAAACATCTTCTGACTCTTAGATACTTACTGGCTCTTTTAACTACTAAACAACAAGGTCGCCAGAGGTACTGAGAATATCAGTTACAGCAGGAGCTCTGGGGGCTGTCAGGATAGGCTTGGTGTGGAACAGAGGGTATCACACAAAGAAAGAGGAAAGTAAATACCACATGACACAAATCATGAACTAAATGCACCCACTAAACCCAGAGGAAAGTTTCATGTATCTTCAGGTTTTAGAATTCTCATTTGCTCTTTTTTTTTTTTTTTGCCATTAAAAACACTCAGTTATCTTGTTTCCATTTAGACTGTCTAAGTGAAAGGATGATACTAGGGAAAGTTACAATAGCAACTTCACAAAGTAGTTACTAGTAGAGATTCTAAAAGAATATGAATCAAACTTCTAAAACCAGATGTAGAGACTTGGAAAGTCAAGTGATCTCGTTCATTTGTGGGGCCAAAGGGAGATCAGTCACCCTAAGGATGTGCCAGACAATTTTTCCCCATCTAAATATAGTCCTGTGAACCAGGACTACAAATCTTCATTTCTGTTTCCACTTTCCTTCTGAGACTGCAGTAGACGATCAAATCTTTCTCTCTGCTCACTACTCCCCTGGGATAGAGTAACGTGAAGCTCTCTGAAAGGAAGACATGTGGTACCTTCTGATGGAAAGGATTCTGATTAGAGCTAACTCTAAGTTTATAATCACTGCTTACTTGTGAGAACCCAAACGTATTGTGAGAACATAATGAACAGTAACTGATAAAAAAACAAAAAAAGACTTTGGTATGACCAAATATTTACAACACCCAAAGAGTCACATCAGTAGAAAAGACCTATGACATTGTGTAAGCAAAACATTTGTTTACTTAACTGGCAGAAATTAATTTGCCATTGTGGTTCTATTTAGACAGGCAAGAGATATTTATTGAGTATCTATCGCATTCATGTAAAAGTGCTTAGGGATGTAAGCTATTCTATTTTCTATGCTAATGTTCCTATGAAAACAGCATAGCTTGGTTAGATAAGCAGTACACTTAAATGTCATGTAAAGAATAAATAAACAGGTGTGATTGCATTTTTAAGGACAGAGAAATCATGTCCAGGTGAGGCTAAGAGGAAATGCTTCCTGGCTATGCAGACATTTGAATTTGGCCTGGAAAGACTGGTAGTTATGCGGATGAGGATATGCTGTTTTGCAATTGTAACAGTATAAACTACTGAGTTTTGACACTTAACATTATCTGAATCTACATACGTATGACTATCAAAAGTGTATATTTAAGAAATTGACACGTGTATACTATTGATGCTACATATAAGATAGATAACTAACGAGAACATACTGGATAACACTGAAAACTCCAATCAATGTACTGTGATTTGAGTGGGAAGGAAATCCACAAAGGAGGGGACAGATGTATATGTATGTCTGGTTCATTTTGTTGTACAGTGGAAAACAACACAACATTGTTAAGCAACTATACTCTAATTAAAAGAACAAAAAGCTTAGCAAGTATATTTCTATCTTCCATTAGCATCTAAAAACTAAGTTTCAATTGATTCAGCATTTAAAGGTCAATGGTGCTTTAAAATTGAGGAAACTTAAATATGTTAATAGTGTGCTAGGGAAGGGGCATTCTGCAGTAAAGACAGGAGTAGTATAAATGTAAACGTGTAGAAGGAGAGATAGATGGACGACATAGAGATCATTTTCTTTCCTGTGTGAAGTTAAATGTCAGTCACCAAATGTCTCTGTGCTTTGGGTTAATTATCCATGAGACTAGACTGGAAGAAGGAAAAAATATGATTATAATCAGTTTGCTTGATATAAAATTCTGTGTAAATGAATAACTAGTATAAGGAGATATGTTTAACCAGATATTGATTGTTTTAGAGGTTTTATCTGTAGAAGCTGTGCATTTTTATTTGCGATTGACTCCAATCTGCAATGCGAACATACATATAGTTGTAGCAGTAAATACAAGTAAGAGGTCTTACCAAGACAATGAAGAATGGATTAGCTGGAAATCCAAGGTAAAAGGCATCAAGCCTCAGCCAAATGACAAAGTAAAGAATAACATTTCAAACTTCATTTGAAATAGATACAGTTACACAATGAATACGATGGCTATTTCATCCTGGAGCTAGGCAGCAGTTGGCAGGGCCACATTGTGATAAAATGTCTCTGGATACCTCCTGATAATGAGTCTATCCTGGACCTTATGAGAAGAAAGGAAAGTGCTGGCTGAGATTAGTGGGCATGCAATTGCCTCCAGCCATGGACAGTCATGGCGGCATGTGTGAATCACTGGAAGGAAATGACACTCTGGGGTCAGTGAAGGCATGCCCCGACGCGGGCCATAGTCAGAGATCCCTTCTATTATAGGAGACAACTTGATCCCTTATCTATTATATTTGCTACTCCTCCCTCATTTTTTTTTTAAATTCTACCTGCCACCAATCAGATATCACACTTGCATTTCTTCTCTCAACTGAATCCCTGCATGTGTCTCAATAGAGGAAGCAGAATCTGTACTGGCTTGTCTCACATTGCACTATTCTTTTTATTACCCCAACCTAACAGTAAATAATTTCTTTACACTTAGTTTGTCCTGTACACTTGTTTCTCCTGTGGCATTTTATGTTATCTTCTTGTATTCTTATTTAAATCATTAACACTTCAGGAGCTTATAATCAAAGAGGAGGTCAAAGACCCCTAGAGAGAATAGCATATATCATGTTCATTTTTATACTCTTCACTGGACACAAGAGAAAGGGGTATTTTATAAATATCTCTTTGAAGAGTAGAAGCATGAATGAAAAAATAAATTTTTCAATATTTTATTTTTTATCCTATGGAAATTCCATAAATATCTAGGCATGGTTAACTCCTAAGATGGGTTGCTGCCAGAGTGCATGTTTCTGGACACTAAGAACTTCATGATGTAGCATTTTTAGTTATACCTTTATTAAAACAAAGTTATTAATAGAAATACTTAAACAATATCCATATCAACTCTTTAGCTGAATTTCATCTGTGAGATTGACTTTTGGGTATTATATGTTCAAAATTACCCAGAAACAGAAGTCTGCTTTGATTTTATTGACTCTGTAACTATTTATGTGACTTAATTCTCACATTCTTTTAAAGTAGTTTTTATAGTGTAAGTTTTGTTTTATATTTATATAATCTAGTAAGACTATATACATATATATATATATACATATACACACACACACCAACCTAGATAGCATATTAAAAAGCAGAGACATTACTTTGTCAACAAAGGTCCATCTTGTCAAAGCTATGGTTTTTCCAGTAGTCATGTGTGAATGTGAGAGGTGGACTATAAAGAAAGCTGAGCACCAAAGAATCAATGTTTTTAAACTATGGTGTTGGAGAAGACTCTTGAGAGTCCCTTGGACTGCAAGGAGATCCAACCAGTTCATCCTAAAGGAAATCAGTCCTGAATATTCATTGGAAGGACTGATGCTGAAGTTGAAACTCCAATAATTTGACCACCTGATGTGAAGGACTGACTCATTAGAAAAGACCCTGATGTTGGGAAAGATTGAAGGCAGGAGGAGAAGGGGGTGACAGAAGATGAGATGATTGGATGGCATCACCAACTCAGTGGACATGAGTTTTAGTAAACTCTGGGGTTGGCGATGAATAGGGAGGCCTGGCGTGCTGCAGTCCATGGGGTCACAGAGAGCCGGACATGACCGAGTGACTGAACTAACACACACACACCCACACACACACACACGTAACACAAACAGACACACATACTCATCACATACGGACAGTGTTATATTTTACCTAAACCTTGTGATACTGGAAAATAAAGAAGGTTAAGAAATACCCCCATCATTCTGTGTTTCAGAAAAATAGTAACATACCACTCTTCCTTATGCAAGCTGATAAAACTAATGGATGTCTCCTTGTTTACCTATGACAAGGCCAGGTAAAAGACCTTCCAAATTGCCACTTTTTGCTTCATAAAAGGCTAATTGAACTGCTTGCCCCACAAGCTTGTTAACCAACTTGCTAACTAAAGTTTGTTAACCAAATTCTGGTTAAAATTTTCTCTTTCCTACATTCCTGAATTTAACCCACTCTCAAAGTGGGCAGCAAATACAGCCAGCCCCTCCAGAGATGGGCTAGCCTCAGAGCAAACCATTCTCTGATCTAGTGCACAACTTCACTTCACCTTTTTTTATGCTTCCCCACATCCAGTTCCTTCCTCCTTTGTTTGCACCCATTTGAAAAAGAAAAGCTCTTCGTGGTGAACAGTTGGGATAATGTCAGATCTCATGGTCAGAACTCTTCCCATTGCAATTGTCTCCATCCTCTGTGACAAGGCCCTTCTCCCATAATCCTTCCCAATGAAGCCCCTCCTTAAGAGATTCAAGTTTGATTGTTATAACCACACACACACATGCCAAGCATACATGTACATGGATATACATACATACTGTAAAAGTCAAATAATTAAAAAAAGAGATAAAATTAAAAAAACAAACAAACAAAAAAACAGCAAATGTCCTAAAGTAATCACCAAATATGTTAAGGGAGGAGATAAGAGACAAAGATAGAGGGAAAGACAGGGATAGAATGGATAAGAGAGTTCTGGTTTCATTAATCTGGGACCTTATAAATGCACAAAACTTTTAAAACAACAAAAAAAAATTATTTAATCTCCTTTCACGTGAATTTAGGAGAAACAAAATGTATAATTAAAACTGCAATAATGATTAAGTTAAAAAGTTGATGAAAGAGATACTACTTTTTTTAACAATGCTGTTAAGGTGATGTTGTTAAAGTGCTGCACTCGATATCCAGCAAATTTGGAAAACTCAGCAGTGGCCCAAGACTTGAAAAGGTCAGTTTTCATTCCAGTCCCAAAAAAAGGGCAATGCCAAAGAATGTTTAAACTACCACACAATTGCACTCATTTCACACACTAGCAAAGTAATACTCAAAATCTTTTAAGCTAGGCTCCAATAGTACATGAACCAAGAACTTCCAGATGTACAAGCTAGATTTAGAAAAGGCAGAGCCACCAAAGATCAAATTGCCAACATCCATTGAATTATAGAAAAAGCAAAGAAATTCCAGAAAAGCATCTACTTCTATTTCATTAATTATGCTAAGACCTTTTACTATATGGATCAAAACAAACTGGAAAATTCTTTTTTTTTTTTTTTTTGAAAATTCTTAAAGAAATGGGAATAGCAGATCACCTTAATTGTCTCCTGAGAAAGCTGTATGCAGGTCAAGAAACAATAGTTAGAAACACACATGGAACAAAAGACTGGTTCAAATTTGCAAAGGAATATGTCAAGGTTTTGGCATAGTCAATAAAGCAAAAGTAGATGTTTTTTCTGGAACTCTCTTGCTTATTCAATGATCCAGTGGATGTTGGCAATTTGATCTCTGGTTCCTCTGCCTTTTCTAAATCCAGTTTGAACATCTGGAAGTTCACTCTTCATGTACTGTCGAAGCCTGG
The DNA here is from genome assembly GCF_019320065.1 of Cervus canadensis. NCBI lineage: Eukaryota > Metazoa > Chordata > Mammalia > Artiodactyla > Cervidae > Cervus > Cervus canadensis. Next base: position 33,722,940 of record NC_057408.1, read on the forward strand.
CTTGGAGAATTTTGAGCATTACTTTGTGTGTGAGATGAGTGTAAATGTGCTGTAGTTTGAACATTCTTGATATTGCCTTTCTTTGGGATTGGAATGAAAACTGACCTTCTCCAGCCCTGTGGCCACTTGGCCACTGCTGAGTTTTCCAAATTTGCTGGCATATTGAGTGCAGCACTTTCACAGCATCATCTTTTAGGATTTGAAATAGCTCAACTGGAATTCCATCACCTCCACTAGCTTTGTTCCTGGTGATGCTTCCTAAGGCCCACTTGACTTCATATTCCAGGATGTCTGGCTATAGGTGAGTGATCACACCATCTTGGTTATCTGGGTCATGAATATCTTTTTTGTAAAGTTCTTCTGTATGTTCTTGCCACCTCTCCTTAATATCTTCTGCTTCTTTTAGGTCCATACCATTTCTGTCCTTTATTGTGCCTGTCTTTGCATGAAATGTTCACTTAGTATCTCCAATTTTCTTGAAGAGCTCTCTAGTCTTTCCCATTCTATTGTTTTACTCTATTTCTTTGCATTGATCACTGAGGAAGGCTTTCTTATCTCTCCTTGCTATTCTTTGGAACTCTGCATTCAAATGGGTATATCTTTCCTTTTCTCCTTTGCCTTTAGCTTCTCTTCTTTCTCAGCTATTTGTAAGGCCTCGTCAGAGAACCATTTTGCCTTTTTGCATTACTTTTTCTTGAGGATGGGCTTGATCACTGCCTCCTCTACAGTGTCATGAACCTCTGTCCATAGTTCATCAGGCACTGTCTATCAGATATAATCCCTTGAATCTATTTGTCACTTCCACTGTATAATTGTGAGGGATGGGAATTGATTTAGGTCATACCTGGATGGTTGAGTGGTTTTCCCTACTTTCTTCAACTTAAGTCTGAATTTGGTCATAAGAAGTTCATGATCTGAGCCACAGTTGACTCCCAGTCTTGTTTGTGCTGGCTGTATAGAGCTTCTCCATCTTTAGCTGCAAAGAATATAATCAGTCTGAATTCAGTATTGACCATCTGGTGATGTCCATGTTTAGAGTCTTCTTTTGTGTTGTTGGAAGAGGGTGTTTGCTATGACCAGTGTATTCTCTTGGCAAAACTCTGTTAGTCTTTGACCTGCTTCATTTTACACTCCAAGATCCTGATGCTGGGGAAGATTGAAGGAGAGAGGAGAAAGGGTGACAGAGAATGGGATGGTTGGGTGGCATCACTGACTCTATGGACATGAGTTTGAGTAGGCTCTGGGTGTTGGTGATAGACAGGGAAGCCTGGCATGTTGCAGTCCATGGGGTTGCAAAGAGTCAGAGAGGACTGAGAGACTGAACTGAACTGATGTCAAGGCTGTATATTGTCACTCTGATTATTTAGCTTCTATGCAGAGTACATCATATGAAATGCCAGGCTGGATGAAGCTCAAGCTGGAATCAAGATTGTCAGAAGAAATATTGTCAGAAGAATTAGCCTCAGATATGCAGATGACACCACCCTAATGGCAGAAAGTGAAACAGAACTAAAGATCCTCCTGATGAAGGTGAAAGAGGAGAGTGAAAAAGCTGGCTTAAAACTCAAGATTGAAAAAACTAAGATCATGGCATCTTGTCCCATCTGTAGTCATGTACAGATGTGAGATTTGGACCATAAAGAAAGCTGAGCACTTAAGAATAGATGCTTCTGGACTGTGGTGCTGGACAAGACTCTTGAGAGTCCCTTGGACATCAAGGAGATCAAACCTGTCAATCCTAAAGGAAATGAACCTGAATATTCATTTGAAGGACTGATCCTGAAGCTGAAGCTCCTATGTGGAGCTGATTTTTTGGAAAAGACTTGATGCTTGGAAAGGCTGGGAGCAGGAGGAGAAGGGGCAACAGAGGATGAGATGGTTGGATGGCATCATCAACTCAAAGGCCACAAGTCTGAGCAAACTTTCGGGCAACTGTGAAGGACAGGGAGGCCTGGCATGCTACAGTCCATGGGGTTACAAAGAATCAGACTCAACTGAGCAACTGTACAGCATAAGTTTAAGAAAAACAGAAATTTTAAGAACAAGAACAATACAAAAAACCTCGAATAGCCAAAGCAATATTGAGAAAGGAGAATGGAACTGGAGGAATCAACCTGCCTGACTTTAGGCTCTACTACAAAGCTACAGTTGTCAAGACAGTATGGTACTGGCACAAAGACAGAAATATAGATCAATAGAACAAAATAGAAAGCCCAGAGATAAATCCACACACCTATGGACACCTTATCTTTGACAAAGGAGGCAAGAATATACAATGGAGAAAAGACAATCTCTTTAACAAGTGGTGCTGGGAAAACTGGTCAACCACGTGTAAAAGAATGAAGCTAGAACAATTTCTAACACCATACACAAAAATAAACTCAAAATAGATTAAAGATCTAAATGTAAGACCAGAAACTATAAAACTCCTAGGGGAAAACGTAGGCAAAAGACTCTCTGAAGTAAATCACAGCAGGATCTGCTATGACCCACCTTACAGAGTAATGGAAATAAAAGCAAAAATAAACAAATGGGACCTAATTAAACTTAAAAGCTTTTGCAGAATGAAGGAAGCTGTAAGTAAGGTGAAAAGACAGCCTTCAGAATGGGAGAAAATAATAGCAAATGAAGCAACTGACAAAGAATTAATCTAAATAATATACAAGCAATTTCTTCAGCTCAATTCCAGAAAAATAAGTGACTCAATTAAAAAAAAAAAAAAAAAAAGCCCAAAGAACTAAACAGACATTTCTCCAAAAGAGAAATACAGATGGCTAACAAACACATGAAAAGATGCTCAACAGCACTCTTTATCAGAGAAATGCAAATCAAAACCACAATGAGGTACCATCTCATGCCATTCAGAATGGCTGCTATCAATAAGTCTACAAACAATAAATGCTGGAGAGGGTGCAGAGAAAAGGGAACCTTCTTACCCTGTTGGTGGGAATGCAAACTAGTATAGCCGCTATGGAGAACAGTGTGGAGATTCCTTAACAAACTGGAAATAGAACTGCCATATGACCCAGCAATCCCACTGCTGGGCATTCACACAGAGGAAATCAGAATTGAAAGTGACATGTGTACCCCAACGTTCATCGCAGCACTGTTTACAATAGCCAGGACATGGAAGCAGCCTAGATGTCCATCGGCAGATGAATGGATAAGAAAGTTGTGGTACATATATACAATGGAATATTACTCAGCTATTAAAAAGAATGTATTTGAATCAGTTCTGATGAAGTGGATGAAACTGGAGCCTATTATACAGAGTGAAGTAAGTCAGAAAGAAAAACACCAATACAGTATATTAATGCATATATATGGAATTTAGAAAGATGGTAACGATGACCCTATACGTGAGACTGCAAAAGAGACACAGAGGTAAAGAACAGACTTTTGGACTCTGTGGGAGAAGATAAGGGTGGGCTGATTTGAGAGAATAGCATTGAAACATGTATTATCACAGGTGAAATAGATCGCCAGTCCAGGTTTGATGCATGAGACAGGGCGCTCAGGGCTGGTGCACTGGGATGACCCTGAGGGACGGGATGGGGAGGGAGGTGGGGGGAGGGGGTCAGGATGGGGAACACATGTACACCCGTGGGGAATTCATGTCAGTGTATGACAAAAACCACCACAATATTGTAAAGTAATTAGCCTCCAATTAAAATAAATTAAAAAAATAAAATAAAATTTCATGTTTCAATTTATGGTTTTATTTATTTCCTCCATGCCAAGAAAGAAAAGGGCAGTAACAGTCTCACTTATCATACCTCCCTTCTCCAGTTTCTACATAGTAATGTGATGTATTAATTTTGATTATATTTACCGAGATTTAGGGTAATTTCTTTCTGTCATTTTGAATATTTTTTTAATTCAAAAAGCTCCCGCTATTATTTATATATTTAAATAGCTTTAATGAAACCATGGCATCTTAAAAAAGTATGTCTTCTATAATTACTGAAATCTTTGATTCATCTTTCAACTTGCTGAAATTAATATTTAGGACATTTTCTTTTTGTGACTGTCATTGTTTGTGTTTTCAAGAAGAGATCATGTATATTAAACTCTCTGAAAGACTGCTTGTTTCTTTCCTTCCTAAACTAAATCTTGGTGTATAATATTACTTCTTTTCCTTCAAAATTTGGCAGCATTGTTCCCCTGGCTTCTCATCACAAATGTTTGACAGTCAAGGTGCATGAGGCCAGTGCAGTATTGCTTTTTTTGTCTATAATTTGCTTCCCCTCTCTGGATAGTCTAAATACTTTTACCTTTATGCTTGAATTTTAAGAATTACTGATCTAAGATATTTCACATTATTGAATATTATGTTTAAATTATCCCTAACTATGCATATTTAGATTTAAAGAGTCATTTACTTCAGGTTAAGGAACTAATTTTCCATTATTTTTGAGTGTCCTTTGTTATGTTTGTTAAGGATACACTTCAAGGATACACAGTGTCTTCACCTCTCTCACCAGTAAATCAGATATCAGCTTTCCTTCTGCTATAATCTTGCATTTTGCTTTTCTCATTTGTCATCCCTGGAAATTTCTCATGCTTTCTTTCCATGTCTGTAATCTGAACTTTTAAAATGTGTTTTCATCTCCTTGCTGCTTTTCTATTATTTCTTAACCCCGCAATCTCCTCTTTCTTTTCTGTCTATTCTTTTGAGGCTTCTTACTTGGGCAGGTTGTCAATACTTTCCATTTTCTCTCATATATTGTGTGTTCCTGTGCGTGTGTGTGTGTGTGTGTGTGTGTGTGTGTGTATAAGAGAGAGAGAAATTTACTACTTCCCCAAAGATCGGAGAACTGGTTGGTTTCTCCTTTGAGCTAGAACTTGAAATTTGAGTATTTATTTTCTTAACTAACTTTGTTTATACCTCGAGGACATGTCTGGGGACAGGCATGAGTTCATACAGAGTGATGTTTATTATGCTCTGTAAGGGACCAAGTTCTGGTTCCTATATGTGGGGAAAAAATGTTTACCAACCCCAGGAGGAGTGAGCCAGCTAAAAAACCATATGAGTTCTTATTGTAGCCATGGCTCCACTCCAGTCTGCTGGGCCCAGTAGGTTTATCACGATTCCCTCATCTATCTCCTCCTCTGCCTTTGGGATGCTATAGTTTCTTTAGGGGGGCTCACATAACCTACTAAGGGGGTATTCACCCTTTCTGCAGACTGAGTTGTTTCTCCCACTGAATGTCTGGAGCCAGAGCTTTCATCTCCATTAGAGATACATCCATATTCCCTATTTTCTATAACTGATCTGTTAAAAACAGGGGAAAAAATACCATATAGTCAGTTAAGGCCCTATCGGAGGATATTCATGAGAATTCTCAAAGTTACAGCTTCTCCCTATTCCAGAAATACTATTTCTTTCTTTGACCTCAACTTTGGAATTGCATGGCATTAGGCTATGCCCTCTATTTGGGGTTGCTTTGAGAACAGTTCTTTGCTGATTTTGACAATGTTTTCAGTCAATGCTTTTTTTTTTTTTTTTTCCTTTCTTTGTCACTATTACCTAGAAGAGTACCCTCAATCCCAAAGGCTATCTGGACTCCCAGACATCAGTCATGTCCACACAGAACGGTCTTTCATGTGTTCACCATTTCAGTCTCTGGTGAGGCCCGTTTCCTGCAGGCCTCACGGGATAATGTCCTGCTGCTGTCCCTGCTACCAGCCTTCCCCCTTCAACACAGCCACCCTTCCTGGAGACTGATTGTCTCCGAAGTTCCTCTACATTCCTAAAACCTCAAGCTGTGTAAAAGTACTTCTGTGCTATAGCCAGTTCTCACATTTGATCCGAATACTAATTGAACTTTGTCTCCAGAAACCCAAAGAAGTGCAGCTTATAGTTAGGGTTCACATAATCTTCTTCTTCTTCAGATCCACGTCTTGACGTTTCTTTACAGCCTGCTTTCTCCCGGCACTCAGACCAGGTCTGTGGGTCCTACCTCTAATTCTCTATCTGTCCATGTAATATTAGTAAAACTTGTGAAGAAGATGAAGAGGGCTGGGAGCAGATCTCACTTCCCCAATTCTCTGGAAAGAGACCTAAATCTCATTTTAATTCCCTGAAACACCTGCTAAATATATGTGAACAGTTGAGAGGTTAGGGTATGCTTCATGTGTATTGTAAAATTAAAATATATAGTTAAATTTTTGCATAAGCCCACAATTGTTTACATAGAATGAATTTCTCAAAATAGTTAATAAGGATGCAAAATTCTAAAATTTTTTTCCTCTATAAATGTCCTAATGTATCATACTGATAGGAAGAGTGCAGAGAGAGAACATTACCTAAAATGATGGACAACAAATTAGCTTACCTTATTTAGGATTTCTTTGTTTACTACTAGTGAGGTTGAATACTGTTATGAGTGGTTACTGGATAGTTGCATTCTGTACCTGTCCTTTGTCAATTAATTTTATTGGTATGCTTTTCTTACTGATTTATGTTAAAAAAATTTTATTTGTCTTTCTTCTTCCACATCACCACAACCACCACCACCATCCTCTTCTATCTACCTAAATCTATCAATATTTTGCTGATATTCTTTTATATGTGTGTATATATATACATATACATATACATATATATATATATATATATATACATATACATATATATATATATATAGAACCGCCAGGCTCCTCTGTCCAGGGATTCTCCAGACAAGAATACTCTAGTGGGTTGCCACGCCCTCCTCCAAAGGATCTTTCCCACCTGGGGATCAAACCCACATCTGCCTGAATCTCATGCATTGCAGGTGACTCTTTATCCACTGAGTCACCTGGGAAGCCCATATCCATATGTGTGTGTGTGTGTGTGTGTTCCTTTATATATTGTTTATGTATTTGGCTATGTGGAGTCTTAGTTACAGCATGTGAGATCTTCATTATATCATGCAGGATCTTCCACTGTGGTGCAGAGACTCTTCAGCTGTGGCACAGAGGCCCCAGAGCCCATTGACCTCAGTAGCTGAGGCATGCGGGATCTTAGCTCCCAACTAAGGGGTCAAGCCCATGCCCCCACACTACAAGGCAGATTCTTAACCACTGGATGACCAAGGAAGTCCTTGCTCATGATATTTTTTAAGCAAGGGGAATTACACATTTGAGTAACTTTCTGAATATACTCTAGTCCTTGTATTCCCCTTTTACATTATGCCAATCCCAATGGTCTTGGCATTACTTTGCTATCATGTGAGATGAGTGCAATTGTGCAGTAGTTTAAACTGAAGAGCCTCTTGATGAAAGTGAAAGAGGAGAGTGGAAAAGTTTGCCTAAAACTCAACATTCAAAAAACTAAGATCATGGCATCCGGTCCCATCATTTCATGGCAAATAGTTGGGGCAGCAATGGAAACAGTGACAGCCTTTATTTTCTTGGGTTCCAAAATCACTGCAGATGGTGACTGCAGCCATGAAATTAAAAGATGCTTGCTCCTTAGAAGAAAAGCTATGACCAACGTAGACAGCATATTAAAATGCAGAGACATTACTTTTCCAACAAAGGTCCATCTAGTCAAACCTATGGTTTTTCCAGTAATCATGTATGGATGTGAGAGTTGGACTACAGAGAAAGCTGAGCACTAATGAACTGATGCTTTTGAACTGTGGTGTTGGAGAAGACTCTTGAGAATCACTTGGCCTGCATGGAAATCCAACCAGTCCATCCTAAAGGAAATCAATTCTGAATATTCATTGGAAGGACTGATACTGAAGCTGAAACCCCAATACTTTGGCCACTTGATGTGACGAACTGACTCATTGAAAAAGACCCTGATGCTGGGAAAGATTGGAGGCAGGAGGAGAAGGGGACAACCGAGGATGAGATGATTAGATGGCATCACAAAGTCAATGGGCATGAATTTGAGCAAGCTCCGGGAGTTGGTGATGGGCAGGGAGAACTGATGTGCTGCAGTCGATGGGGACACAAAGAGTCTCGGACACTACTGAGTAACTGACCTGAACTGAACTGAATGATCTTCGCCTTCCATTTTTCTACCTTGGTACCCAGTCTTAAATCTATATTATCAGTATGAAACCTTGATTTTCTGATGCATTCCTAGACATCTACTCTTGTTTCTATGTTCTGGTCAGAATCCCTCATATATATCTTAATAGCTCTATCCTAAATGATGGTTTTGTTTTTCTCTCAGTTGTTTTTCTCTGGGAAGATAGCCTCTCTATTCATGTCCTCTTCTACCTATGTAATTTCATCCAATATTAAATCCCATCCCACAGTCCATTTCCTCTCCTCATTCTCTGATTTTCTAGACAGAATCTGACATCTAGCATGTACATAAGCAAGTGGATCGGTTTAATGTATTGTGTTCCCTCCTTATATGTATGAAGTTTATGAAAACAATGAGATTGCATTTTTTAAACAACTCCGGCAATCATAGAACTATAGATATGCATGGGAAAAAATGCTTGTAGACCTATAATACAGCAATTGTTTAAGAGTTTGTTAAAAGTTTTCTAAGATAAATAGGTATTTTCACCTGCCATGGTCACTTCTGACAATCTGAGCATGCTGGAAAGCTAAGAGTCAACCCTTAAAATAAAATTGTCATAGGAGTTACACTGTTTTCTGCCACGTGTAATTACAACGAATTATTCCATATAATAGCATTGGAAAATGATAAAAATGTTGTATGGCTCCTGTTACTGGTGCACTGCCCTATCCACATCCACACTGCCTTATAATAAAATGGCAAATGGCTTATTTGCTTTTTGGTTTGTGTAGGTGCTGGCTGAGTTGACACACTCTTGAATTTCATCTATTTTCAATCAAATGCTCACATAAACTTGGCTTCTCTCAGCTGCCTGAGCCCGTTACTAAGTTATATATTCCCTTTTCATTGCTCCATCACAGCACTATAGATTTGAATGACACAAGTCATCTGCGGTTTTGCTTATGAAAAGCTCTATAGCAACTTAAGATATTGTTTTCAGATTGGACTGCATTGTGCAACTCATATCCTAGTTCTGCCTTGACTCCCAACAGGGCTTCTTAGGTAGATAATAATATATTTGAATAGGAAACATCCAATCCAAAATATTTGCGCACACAGTAATTGAATGACTGCAAGTAGAAGATAATTTTCTTATTATTAATCCTGAACAGTTTAGCTCTACAGAATACCTGTACATTTCCAATATGTGTTTAGTTTCATTGAATTTTTTTTTCTCCCTGACATCTGGTTATTTAATCTTCTGCCAACATTGTGTCTGTGAAGCATATTTTTTCCAGCTATGCCCACTCAGCTTTTAGACTATTGATGTTTTCATAGAGAACAGTGCATGTGTGTCAAATTATGGCTATTGATCTATGTTTGTTTGTTAATGCAGACAGTTGTTTAGATAGTGTTATGGCTTGTCCAATTGTGGATATATAAATAAAAGGAGGAAAGGAGAAAAAATGCACTTTTTTTATATGAATTTCATTGTGGAGAGAAGACTGTTTGTTTGAATTGAAAATGCATTGGAATCAACGTTTCTTTAGATATGAGTTATCTTTTTCCATTTTTCAGTATCAAATGGAAGTAATAGGATGTAGAGCTATAATATAGAGAGAATTCCATTTTTCAACAAAAATAAATCTTTTTAAACTATATTGTGTCAAATTTCTTTTGTCTTTAAAAATGACTTTTCTATATACTCCAACATATTTCTTTGTATTAAATGAATACTGTCAAAACATGATTTAATTTTTTCAGTTCCCACCTATTAAAGATTCTTTGTTAAAAGTTTTCAAATAAAACATCTTGCCTGCCTAATTTTGCTTCTTGCCATCTTCTAATATTGATTGTCTCTACTAACTCTGTGCAATGTTTAAGATGGAGATGTAATTTAAATGGCTTTAATAATATTAATAGTAGTCTTCCTTTATTTTCATCCAAACTGTCAAGAAGTAATAACACAGAAACATAACACTATCTTTGTGAAAATGAAGTATGTGGCAGGCTAGAAGGCAGATGTCAAAGAGAGAAAGTGTGAATTGTTTGGAAGAATATAAGCATGAAGGCCCATATTAAAGATAATTCCTTTTCAAGCATCCAAATATAGATCAGGTTGCAATTAAAACCCACCACCTCATATTGTGTGCTTCAGACACTTCACAGAGCTTTCACAATCATTGTGTCAAGTAGCATGCCACTGACAAGAAATGGGTATCTAAGCTAGAGAAATATGGCCCTCAGACCCGGTGGGGAGTCTGTAAAAGGAAAACAAAATGATCTGCTAAATATGATATAATCAGCTGTTGTCAAATCAAAACTAGGCCCAAGGTATTCCACCCCGGGGCTCTTTTGTAAAGATTCATTACTCAGGCATCCAATATGTCCTAGCAAGGTGAAGGAAAAACTATAGGGTCCTGATCTGCATTTAAATCTGATCTTATCACTTATTAGAGTTTGATATCGTGCAATGCAGTAGTTCTCTCTGAGCTTCAGGCTCCTTGTGTGGCAAAGGATTCCTCCTTCTCAAGATCATTTTGAGGATTAAATAAGAAACTATTAGGAGCTTAGATAGTATGCTAAGAAAAGAGAATTTGTCAACTAATAAAACATGGGTCTCGCCTTTTAGAAGATCACATTCTTTTGGAAGAGGAAGAAAAATAAACTAACATCAAGTGAGCGCATGCCTCGATAAAAGAAACACGTGTGTCGTGAGAGCCAAGAAGGGACACGTGCCACTGTCAGAGCTGAGTAGGGCTGAGGGTGACAGAGGCCCTCGGGGAGAGATGGGGTTTGTCTTGAACCTAACAGACATGAAGATGCCACCCAGGAAGGAGAGCAGCTGCTCCAGGAAGAGGAACCAGCAACTGCAAGGTAGGAAGCAGGGTGACTTTCAGGAGCCACCGTATTAATAATTCCATATTCCAGTATTCTTGCCTGGGAAATCCAATGGACAGAGAAGCCTGGCAGGCTACAGTCCCTGGGCTCGCAAAGAGTCTGACATGACTTAGCAACTAAACAAAAGGTAGTCACTGGGTGATGTGAAGGAAAGAGAGGTGAACCATAAGTTTTTATGATTGTAAATTTTATAAAATCACCTTGATGAGTGTAGATTCATCCTCAAACAGTGCACCAGTAAGATTTTGAGTCGGAGACTTTCTTTGAAAGATTAACTTGACAGAAAATAAGAGTATATACAATATTAAAACTGTGGTTTGACCTGAGGCATGTCTTACAGGATAAATGTGTGTGTGTTAGTTACTCAGGCATGTCCTACTCTTTGCAACCCCATGGACTGTAGCCTGCCAGCCTCCTCTGTTGGAGGGATTTGCCAAGCAAGAATATTGGTATGGATTGCCATTTCCTTCTCCAGGGGTTCTTCCCAATCCAGGGATTGAATCCCAGTCTCCTGGTTTGCAAGCTGATTCTTTACCATCTGAGCCATATTCCACTATCTTATAATTAAATAAGATATGTTAAAATTGTTAATTGTCTACTTTTTAACAGTCCTCATATCTTCTTCCATCTGTTTTCATTTCTTTAGATCAAATGAGCACATACTTCAGTTTCCTGTTAGGAAAGGGTACATGGGAAATAAATTACTTGAGTTTTTTCACTTTTGAATCTTCATTCCATTCTCGGTTTTGATGTATCACTTGGCCAGGAGTAAATTCCAATTATACATAGTTTTCCCTCAGACTTTTGAAAGCATGTCTCTTGCCTTCCCAGTTCTGATGCTGCATTTGCAAAATCTCATACTTTCTAACTCCCAGTCCTTTGTATGGGACCAGCTGTTACTTGCTGATAGCTTACAGGATCTGTATTCAGAAAATCCATACTCAGTATTCAGAAAATTCATTAAGATATGCCCTGTCTTGGATGTAATGACTCCTTCCAATCTGGAAGCATGCCCCTCCATTCTAGGAAATTTTAATTTATTGTCATTTTGATAACTCCTCTTTCCCACCCATACTTTACTTTCTCTTTTCTCTCTTTCTGAATCCCCTTTGAATAGTTCGCCTTCTGGTTTGAGTGTTTCATTATCTTGCATCTTTCTATATTTTCTGTCTCTTTATAATTTTAAGTGTCTAAGAGACGTTTTTAACTTTGATTCCAACTCTTCTATTTATTGTTCTTATGTAATGTAGGCATTTTCAAGCATATTTAACTGTTTTCTAAATAATTCTGTTTATAACATCTGATTCACATTTTCATGGGTTTTCATACTGTCTCTCACCTAGCAAATATAAGGTACAAAAGAGCAAAGGCTATTCATCTACATATCCCAAGTACTGAGAACACTGACCAGCATAGATCATTTATGCTCCCATTTAATGAATATTTGTTGAATGAATAAATAAATTATGCTTCCTGGAAGACTCAATTAGAGTTCAGTTGAAGTTTTCTGCTGATTCCTGCTTTGTCTCTATTTCATTTAGTTTGTCTTGATATTTGTTTTCTCTCTTTGTCCTTGTCTCTCATGTAAGATGTTTTACTTAAAACCAAAATAAAACAAGTAAATAGTGAAACTTGGATATTATCTATACTTAAGAGTGAGGCCAAAATCACCTGATCAAAACTATCAGTGACATGGTCAGGGCTTGTTGGATGTGGCTATCATTACCGTGTGATATGATGGGGAGCTTTCTGTCCCATTGTCTTAGTCAGTATCTATAAACCTTTTCTCTCGGGCTAGAGAGCCTCTTTATAATATTCCTTGAGGATTGTATTCTTTTTCTTTTAGAATAATATTCCAGTCTTCTGCTGTGGACTAGAAGCCTGGCTTTCACAATTTGGAAAGCTTGTTAAGGGAAGAGAACTGTAGACATGGGAAATACCCCAATATATCTAAGATTAAAAATAATTTTTTTTTTCATTTTCAGGACAGACCTTATCCTTCAACTTTGCCTGTTATCTCTGAGCCAAGTGTACTGTTATGCATCTTTTATCAAGAGTAAACTTCCTTTATTCTTCTGACTAGAGGAGGCAGATTCTCCTGAGAGAATGGATTTTGAGATGGAACCTTGGTTTCTAACTACTCACTTTATAAATTCCAACAAATTGACTCAATTTTCAAATCCAGCCTGAAATCTTCAACCTCAAAAGTATCTGGTGACTCCAGTTACTAACTGGGCTTTGCAGAGTGAATCAAATTTCTTTATATGTTTTTTTTTCCCCTTATACTAGTAATTGGGCTTCCCTGGTAGCTCAGCTGATAAAGAATCTTCCTGCAATGCAGGAGACCCTGGTTTGATTGCTAGGTTGGGAAGACCCCCTGGAGAACAGATAAGCTACCCATCCCAGTATTCATGGGCTTTCCTGGTGGCTCAACTGGTAAAGAATCCACCAGCAATACGGGAGACCTGGGCTCAATCTCTGGTTTGGGAAGATCCCCTGAAGGAGGGCATGGCAACCCACTTCAGTATTCTTGCCTGGAGAATCCTCATGGACAGAGGAGCCTGGTGGGCTACAGTCCACGGGGTTACAAAGGGTCAGACATGAGTGAGTGACTAAGCATTGGAAAACACATATGAGTAATCAGGCTTATTCTTTAAATCTAATAAATGTGCTCTTATCTGCCAATCTGTTCATTCAAAAACTCTTGTTGACAGTTCTAGTCTGATATTTCATCCTGCCTAATTTTCTTTGGTTTTGTGGACTTATTCCTGAATTGTCACTTTAATGGACTTTGAACAAAGAGAAGAAATAAATGTTTGTGTTTTAGCTACCACCATTACAGGGAAACTATTTTAAACAGAAAGAGACCGAGAGGAAAGGCAAGGGAGAGATAGAGAGGAAAGGGAAGGAGAGGGTGGGAGAGGGGGAGAGGGGAGGAGAGGGAGGGAGAGACAATCTGAAACACACTTGCTTTGAACACTGCTATTGAAGCAATGAACATACCCGTAAATTTTTGCTCCATAGCAAAGTCATTTACTACTGCAGTCTATGTCAGGTTACCTCTTCAGTACTACAAATGGGACCCTAGCGAGTACAGATTGATCACAGCACCCAAAGGGAATATTTTCCTCTTTGTAAAACTTTACATTCTCTGTGTCCACTTGAAACTTTCCGCAGTTTCTATTTTGTTGTTGCTATTTTTAACTTGAGGAACTTTTTTTTGTATCTTAAATATATTAATCGTCTTTATACTACAAAAATGTACTGTTTATACAGTTGTTTAGGTAGTATAGAAACCTACTTCCCACTTCTGCAAAACTCTTCCCAAATCACTCAAATCATTGTTTCTACTTCAATTCATTTTCTGAACTCTAAACCACTAATTCCTCTACTCATGTTTTTGTACATTTAATAAATTATTGAATTCTGCCTACTGTTGTTGTTGTTCAGTTGCTAAGTCATGTCTGACTCTTTGTGACCCCATGGAATGCAGCACACCAAGGTTCCCTGCCCTTCACTATCTCCTGGCATTTGTTCAAATTCATGTCAATTGAGTCAGTGATGCTATTCAACCATCTCATCCTCAATCACTCCCTTCTCCTCTTGCCCTTAATATTTCCCAGCATCAGAGTCTTTTCCAATGAGTCGGCTCTTTCCATAGGTGGCCAAAGTATTCGAGTTTCAACTTCAGCATCAGTCCTTCCAATGAATATTCAGGGTTGACTTTCTTTAGGATTGACTTGTTTATTCTCCTCAATGTCCAAAGGGCTCTCAAGAGTTTTCTCCAGCACCACATTTCACAAGCATCAATTCTTTGGTGCTCAGCTTTCTTTATGATCCAACTTTCACACCCGTACATTACTACTGTATAAACCATGGTGGTGGTGGGTTAGTCGCTGAGTCATGTCAGACTTTGCAATCCCATGGACCATAGGCCACCAGGCTCTTTAACTATAGGGACCTTTGTAAGCAAAGTAATGTCTCTCCTCTTTAGTATGCTGTCTAGGTTTGCCATAGCTTTTCTTCCAAGGTACAAATGTCTTTTAATTTCATGACTGCAATCACCATTCACAGTGATTTTGGAACCCAAGAAAATAAAATCTGCCATTGTTTCCACTTTTTCCCTGCCTGTTTGCCATGAAGAGATGGAACCAGATGCCATGATTTTCATTTTTTGAATGCTGAGTTTTAAGCCAGCTTTTTCCACTCTCCTCTTTCACCTTCATCAAGAGGCTCTTTAGTTTCTCTTCACTTTCTGCCATTAGAGTGGTATCATCTGCATATTTAAGATTGTTGATATTTCTCCTGGCAATCATGGTTCCAGTTTGGGATTTATCTACCCTAGCATTTCATATGATGTACTCTGCATAGAAGTTAAATAACCAGGGTGACAATATACAGGCTTTGCTGTACTCCTTCCCCAACTTTAAGCCAGTTCATTGTTCCATGTTTGGTTCTAACTGTTGCTTTTTACCTGCATAAGCTTTCTCAGGAGACAGCTAAGGTGATCTGGTATTGCCATCCCTTTAAAAATTTTCCATAGTTTATTGTGATCCACAGCCAAAAACCATTAGTGTAGTCAATAAAGCAGAAGTAGATGTTTCTTGGAATTTGTTTGCTTTTTCTATGATCCAATAGTGGTTGGCAGTTTGATATCTGTTTCCTCTGCCTTTTCTAAATCCAGGTTGTACATCTGGAAGTTCTTGGTTCACATACTGCTAAAAGGTAGCTGGAAGTATTTTAACCATTACCTTGTTAGCATGAGAAATGAGTGCAATTTTACAGTGGTTTGAACGTTCTTTGTCATTGCCCTTCTTTGGGATTGGAATGAAAACTGACCTTTTCCAGTCTTATGACTACTGCTAAGTTTTCCAGATTTGCAGGCATATTAAGACAACACCAACAGCACTGTCTTTTAGGATTTGAAATAGCTCAACTGGAATTCCATCACTCCATTAGCTTTGTAGTGATGCTTCCTACAACTCACTTGACTTCACACTTCAGCATGTCTAGTTCTAGGTGAGTGTTCTGTTTAGTTCAGTTGCTCAGTCATTTATGACTCTTTGGAACCCAATGGACTGCAGCAAACCAGGCTTCCCTGTCCACCACCAACTCCCGAGCTTGCTCAAACTCATGTCCATTGAGTTGGTGATGCCATCCAACCATCTCATCCTCTGTCATTCACTTCTCCTCCTGTCTTCAATCTTTCCCAGCATCAGGACTTTTCCAATGAGTCAGTTCTTCACATCAGGTGGCCCAATTATTGGAGCTTCAGCTTCACTATTAGTCCTCCCAAGGAATATTCAGGACTGATTTCCTTTAGAATTGACTGGTTTGATCTCCTTGAAGTCCAAGGGACTCTCAAGAGTCTTCTCCAACACCACAGTTCAAAAGCATCAATTCTTCAGATCTCAGTTTTCTTTATGGTCCAACTCTCACATCCATACATGACTACTGGAAAAACCACAACTTTGACTAGATGGACCTTTATTGGCAAAGTACTATCTCTGCCTTTTAATATACTGTCTAGATTGGTCATAACTTTTCTTCGAAGGAGCAAGTGTCTTAATTCCATGGCTGCAGTCACCATCTGTGGTGATTTTGGAGCCCCCCAAAATAAAGTCTGTTACTGTTTGCATTGTTTTCCCCTCTCTTTGCCTTAGTCACTAGACCACTTGATGAGTGACTATATGATTATGGTTATCCATGTCATTAAACTTTTTTGTATAGTTCTTCTTTGTATTTTTGCCACATCTTTTTTTTTCTTCTTTGTTTTGGTATCCTAGTTTTTTAAAAAATGTTTATTTTTAAATGAAGCAAAGATGAATATTTTAATTATTTAAGGTACAATTCACAATTCACAAAGAAGATAAACATTGTAAACCATTAGACACCTAACAACCAAGAAACAAAGATACATAAGGTGAAAATCAGAAGAAACATAAAGGAAAATAAATATATAATCATAGTGAGATATGTTAATATTTCTCTAAGAATATTTTATCAAGTGCAGAAAAAGTAACAATAGGAGCATCTTGAATGATGTCTTCTGCTTGTGGTAGGTCTTTGCCATTTCTGTCCTTTAATGTGCCCATCTTTGTATAAAATGTTCCCATTGTATCTCTGATTTTTTTTTTTTTATATTTCAGGGGATACTTAATTCTGCTTTTTGTATTTATTAAACTGATGAACTTTGAGTGATGAAGAGACTGAAATCAGACAGACCTAGATTTTAATTAAAAAAACCTTATTAACCACATAAACTTGAAGCTGTTACCTAATCTTCCTGTGCATTAGTTGTATAATCCTTAAGATGGGAGTAAAATAGCAACTATTTCATTAAGTAATCATGATCCATATAGTTCGATAAGTTGAAATAGTAATCTGTTTCTCAGGACTCAATTTGCAAAGATAGATAGATGAATTATCAAAAGGCAAAACATGTATCTTTCGATGAACTTTGAGGTTCAATCATTTTTTTTTTAATTATGTTACTAATAAAGCTGAGAAATCTCTAAGGAGAAAGACAAGATAATCAGCAGAGAAATAGAATGAATAAGAAGTCTGAATTTGTTAGACTGGTTGGGGAAGAATCATTTAACAAGTATCCATGACTCCTGTCATTGTTTTATTTTTTTTTTTTTTCCTGGTTCAGTACAAATATCTCCTAATCTAAATCTGGTTGCTATTCCTAATCACATCCCATCCCCTGAAAGATGCAATAAAAAACATCAATAACAATTTTTTCAGTCTCTACCCAGTCCCTTAATATGCCATGTACTCTTAGAAGCATGGAGAAAAAATCACAAGTATAACTATTAAAGTATAACATCATGTGGCCTCTAGGGCTTAACTACAGTACATCACCTACATGTGAATGTGTTCCATTTCAAGACTGTGTTTGTAAGTCCAATTTGTTTGTAAATCCAACAAAGTTAGCCTAGGTACCCAACTAGCACAATCAGAACAATCAGCTTTTAGTTCTGTGCTGTAATAGGTTTATAATATGTTTCATATAAATAATACATTAAAAAAAATAAAGAAAACAGTTTTAATCTTACAGTATAGTACCTTGAAAGGTATGGTACAGTATCAGCTACATCACCACTAACTTTCATGTTTGCTTCTGAATATCCTGGGTTTGAAATAAACCTGTATTTGAAATAAAACTGTATTTTATATAGTTCTGTACAGTAAAGTACATAAAAGCAGAGAGACTTGTAGAGGCTGTACACACATGACAATGTTCATCAAACATGTAAACTAACTTACACAGCTGGACTTGCAAATGCACATTCGCAGATTTGAAAGTTCACAACTTGAAGGTTCATATGCAGGAGACTTCCTGTCCTTGAACTAAGGCATCACTTTAGGGGTTCAGAGGAGGAAGGGAAATGCAGACTGGAAGGGATGGTGAAGCTGCAGGTAGGGAGTGGCCTTAAGTCAAGCCCAGAAACATGTCCAGGCTTTGATAGACTAAGAAAGAGTGGGAAACATTTAAGAAGAACACTTTAAGAGAAGACTCAGAGAGGGCTATGAACTTGGAAATTCAAGAGACTGACAAGTTGTTTATGTCAGAGGAGACTACCAGTCATGGCAAACATGTGAAGGGGGCCTAAGAATGCCTAAATGATTTGAGGATGTTAAAGAAGTTCAGAGAGTGAAGTGTCTTGTTCAGGATCACAAAGCCAATGACTAGCAAAGTCCTAAACCCATCCTTAAGTCCAAGCCTCTAACTCCTTAAGCTATGGATGATTTCAAGGTTTCCACAGGATTTGGGTCAGCATTTCAAGGATAAGCAGGGATCCATAGAGGCCCCCAAACTTAACTCAATAAGAATAGGAAATTCAGAAACCCATGCATGGTCAACATTGGTAGCTATGACCTTGTCCTGATGTAATAGTCAGAGTCATTTCTGCAGGCAGAAGATGGGTATGCTTCAGATCTGGGATCTTCCATTCACTCAGCTTATGTGTCAGTCCCCGATGCAATTTACAGGGAAGGTACATGTGGAAGACCACACGCTGGTTCTGACACTCCTCACGGCATTAGCTGGCCATCTCTCAGGTGCCCAGGAGATCTTCAGGATGTTTTTCTACTTATTGCCATCTACACCTTGTTCCTTTTTGCTCATGATAAGATGAAATAACTTTGCCTCCTATTTATCCCTGGTTCTGCATTCTATTTCTTAGCTATAATCTGTGTAAAAATAAAGACTAGTAGAGCAAACTTCTCCATACAGCAGGTACAGACTTGATATCAGGTCTGCCCTCCATTTCCAATTGCTCACAAATCCCTGACCACCTTCTCTTCGGTTTTCCTGAAATGAGTGACTGTCTTCCCATTTCCCATGTAAGGTCCTTGTGAGTAGGGGCTGTGGTTTATGCCTGATCCCCACCCCAGGAAAACACGGATTGCCCAGCCTGGAATTTGGGACACACAGGTCTAATAAGTGTTAGATTGATGGGTATATCCATTGAAAGCAAAATGGGCATTACTGGCCAACTAATTATGCTGATGGATGAAGGGAAAGAAAATAAAACTCATCAATACACTCATGACCACAGCCTCCTCTCCAGCAATCTCCCCGTTTTTGTGCACCCCACCTCCTCTGGAGTGTCCTTCTTGGTTATCCAAAAGAAACCTCACATCCTTCCCCCACTGTGTTGACTCTTGCCCTCTTCCTTCCACTGGTGCCTCCCATGTTTTCTCAGGGTTTCAATTCTTAAAAGAGAGCATGTAAACATTCTCCTGCAGCCTGCTGCCTGCCAGCGCCGAAGGCCTCGTCAGTGACGAGCCGGTAGCAGCAGCGCTGTGCTGGGCTGTGTTTTTGCAAGTACAAGACAGAAAATCCATGTAATTACCTCTGAAGCCCAAGAAGCTGTGCCGCCTGACAGAACAGCATGTGTAGGAAGCACTTTGTCAGGCCTCCGCTGACTAATTCCCCACTCCACCCAGGGTTGTGTATGTGAGTGTGTGTGTGTGTGTGTGTGTAGGTGTGAGCGAGTTTGGGCACACCTGTGTCTATAAAACCCACCAGCAGGCTCACCAATATTCAGCTCCAAGACTGCAATTCACCCCTGATTTACTAATAATCTCCATTCTGCTTCACCCCAATACAGAGGAAATGCAGTATTTGGAAGTTCCTCACAAAAGCCTTACAATGGGGCAGGACACAGTTTTCCCTAGTGCTGCTGCTCAGAAGCAGAAGAAAATACAGTCCCTGCAGCTCATGGGTTACAATGGTCAAGGCTGAGGCATCCTTTCAGTGGGGGAAACCAGACCCTTCTGAAGCCGAGTCCTCCCATCAGCCCAAACACTGCAGGACCTGGACCATTAGCACATGCGTGTTGTCCTGGCAGTCCCCTTCGCTTTCAATTGCAAATTAACTTCAATGTCTAGAACCAAATTCCAGCGGAAACCCAGGCGGAAGGAAATAGACCTACAGAGCCAGGGAAAACAGATGTATGTGCTTCCTCCTCCATCCTACATTACTAGAATCATGGACCTTTGGGCCATTTTTGTAGAAAGACCTTGGCTTAATAGTAAATTATCTTCCTGACTTTGCATCACTGATTGGTAACTGTTAACATTGAGCAAACATGGGGGAAAAAACAGTTCAAAACCTATCTCTGCCGCTGACTATAATTGGTGACTTTCTCCATGACAGTGCAAGACCCTTACAGAGGAGAATGTAATCTCCCCACCCCCACCTCCATTGGTGTATTCCACATGTAACAGTGCCTGGCACTTAGTAAGGACTCAGTAAATATTTGTCAAATGAATGAATGGACCAGCTAACTATCTGAGTCTTTGTTTCTTCTAAGGGAGTTCAGGATATGTTACCTCAGTACATAGTCCCTGGCATACTGAAGCCGAGAAAGTTTGAGAAAACAGCAGATGCCAGAAGGTCCCTCTGACTTGGCACCTGCCCTTCTCTTTCCCACCCTATTGTTGTTCTTCCTTGGAGCAGGTCCTAGAACCCTCCCATGAGAGGTGTCTTCTCTAAACCAAGAAGAAAGAGCACGCTTCTCTGGAAACGAAAAGGACAGCGAGAAGAATTCAGACAGGTCTTGCTAAGTTTCCCCCAGTTTATTACAATCACCTCATACTCCTTAACCCATCATGTGCCTCCATGACTGCCAACTCCTCATAAAATATTCAGGTCTAACTGTTTATTTGGGTCATCATTTCCTTATAAAGTCTGCTCTCTTATGTAAAATTTACATTAAATATAATTGTATCTTTTCTCCTATAAAACTGTTGTTGTCATGTTCATTTCCAGACTCAGCCAGGGACCCTAAAAGGGTTCAAATAACTTTTTCCTCCTGTTCACTCACCCGTAAAATATAATTCAATAATATTTCTTTTACAAGGCTGTTGTGTAGTTAAATGGGATAAAGCAAACTTGAAGGTCTATAAATAGGCACTACCTTCTTTCTCCATCTTCTAAAACAAAAAGCCTGAGGAAAAAAATTTTTCCCATTTAATAGTACCCCTGGAAATAGTTCTTCCTAGGTTTTTGGCATGTACTGGTAGAAAAAGAAATAGCCATAATGTTAAGCTTACACTATAGTGCAGAAACTTGCTTCTCACTGAAGCCTGACAAAACAGTTCCAAAATCTGTGAGAATCCCAGTGGGGCTCCTGGATATAGGAATACGGAACAGTGGGTTGCTAGCATCTCACTTGCAAGCAGGTTAGCTCTTCTGGATCCTTTGGTTTGTCAGCTCCTCTCTTCCCAAGCTATACTCTCAGTCCATCCCCTTCCCAGTTGATTCAGAGAAAATAATTTGATGAAACACTTACAATAAGGGGCCAGAGGCTGGGATGGAACCTTTAACATAAACATTTGAAATTTTATGAGGCTAGAACTAGTTGAACCAATGGATAGGTGTCAATGACATTTAGAATATCAAAGGAATTGGGGATTTTACACCATAAATCTTTGACTGCTTGAGAGGTCATAAGAAAAAGGAAATGACCTACCATCCTACTACACATTGGACACCCTCCCTGTCTCCACTGCACCACAGGCTGTAGGTGAATGGTGGGTGTTGTTGCCACTCATGAAGCTGATCCTGCCCAGATGTTATGGTTTTGCCAGTGAGAACACTCATTGTCTTCAAGCCACCTCCTTGATTCTCTTCACTGTTTTGTAAACTTTGTGCTTTAAAGTTGCAGACAAAGTTATAAGGACATAAAATCACTGGAAGTAGAAGTGGAGGCATCTCTAATCAGCTGAACCAGGCCCCAACAATTCCCCACAGTATGCCTGTTACTGTTTTGTCAGCTGAGTTTTATATGACTTAAGCAAAAAGACAGAGCCACATGAACAGTGTGGCTGGAATTATGAGAGCTAATAATGATAATGATGAATAATTCATAAATGATAAATCTTTGTTGTTCCTTCATGGAACTTTCTCTAAAGGACTTGAGCTAAGAGACTTAAGCAACAGAGCACAGTTCTTAAGTGTGCAAGGGTTAACGAAGGCGGAGGGAGACTGACAGGGCACCTCCCCGCTGCTGGCCCAAGATTTAATGATGTGAGAAAGGGGCTTGGTTCATCCCTCCTAACCCTGACCCCCAGCTGATCATCTTGACTAGTGAACCTGATCATTCTGCCTTGCTTGTGCTATTGCGAATATTGCTACCAACTATCCAATTTGAAAGCCTAAACAAAGCTTCCATTTCTTCATGGTAACTATTTTGGAACAATTTTCTAAATTCTGGATAAAAATAAAAACTCAAAAAAAAATAAAAGGATGAAAATTGGGTGGACAAAAATTTCCAGGTTTTCTTTTTTCATAATAACCTCTATAAAATTAATTTCCAGTATCCTGGTTTTGATTAGGAGAATTTCTCCATGTGTTTATTCTCTTCTTATCCCTTTCTGATAGATATCAGTTTAGCCTTATTCCACAAAATTATTTCACCTTGCTCTTATTTTTATGAGTTTGCTTGAAATTTCTACTTTTTAAAAATGGAGTGTGAGATAAAAATTAAACTTACAGCTGAAAACGTTAATTATTTTGTGGAAAGTGTAAGTAGCAGCTTGGGATTTCATAGGGCAGGAATGAAGCAAGGAAAAGCTAAAGACTATATAAAGTGTTCATGAAATATCTGCACTGAAAAGGAAAAAAACCAGTGTCCACATCAACAAAAATTATTTGCTCATACATTAAAAGTCAAAGACTACACAGAGGCCCATTGACATATTTTGCAGGGAAGCAAACCAGCATATCCACTATCTCTATTTTAAAGGAATGTAAAACTGAGTTGATGATGTAGGGATTAAAAAGCCAAACAAACAAAAGGAGTTATAAAATCATAAGAGTGGCAATATGAGACACATCTGGGGAAATAGATAATTAACTGTTAAATGAAAAGCAGTGACAAGAGCTATAAGTTGAGAGGCCTGGGGAGATCTGAGGAAATTCAAGCCAGATGCCATCTCTTAACAAATCTTAGATATCTGACTTGCTGCAAATATCATGAAAACGTGCAGCAGCAAAAAAGACAAGTTCTCTTAAAGTTAGGTAGCACATGCACTTTGGAAATCACTTGATTTAGCTTGCTAATCTTCACAAACTTTATGGAAAGATAGATGTGAGAAATGACCAGTATCACCAGATCACTGGCCAAGGTTTTCTGCAGGCACTTCAGTCTGGAGTAGAAACATCAGTGACTACCAGAGTTCAGAATGTGAGGATCTGCCTCTGCCTGATACTTGCAAGTTGTGTGGTTTCATCAGCTAATACCATTCTAACTTCGTTTCCTTTTCTGAAGAGCCAAAATAATAGTAACTTCTCTAAATGCTATCAAAAGTCCACGAAATGATTAGATGAGATACTGTGGTTCAATGGACAGGAATTTGAAACAAACTCTGGGAGATGGTGAAGGACAGGGAAGCCTGGCGTGCTGCACTTCATGGAGTCACAGAGTCGGACATGACTAAACAAGTAAAAGGCAACATTCAGATATTATTTTTAGTGGCTTGTTTAGTTATAATTTACATAAAACCAACTGTATATAGTTTTTAAGTACAACTTGATACATTTTGATACATACACCCATGAATCCATCAACCCGATCAATGTAGTGAACATGTGTATCACATCACAAGGTCTCCTTTTTTTTAATTTTCTCTTTCTTGTCTTTCCTCCACACACCTCCCCAAGCAACTGTTATGATTCCTATCACTAAGGACTAGTTCGTATTTTCCAAAGCTTTCTGTAAATGGAAGCTCACACAACATATACTCTTTTTTTTTTTTTTTTTTGTCTAACTTATTTTACTCAGGGTAATTATTTTAAGATTCTTCCAGTTTATTGTGTATTCATTAATTTTTAGTTCACTCATTTTTATTGTTAAGTAGTATTCTCTGTGGGCTTCCCAGGTGGCGCTAGTGGTAAAGGATCCACTTGCCGATGAAGGGGACGCAGGAGACACGGATTCGATCCCTGGGTCGGGAAGAGCTCTTGGAGAAGGAAATGGGAACCCACTCCAGTTTTCTTGTCCGGGAAATCCCATGGACAGAGAAGTCTGGTGGACTTCTGGTCCATGCAAAAGAGTCAGACACAACTTAGCGACTAAAAAACAACATTCTATGTATTAATACTCCACAAACTGTTTATCCATTCATTTCTTAAAGGTCATTTGGGCAATTTCCAAGTTTTAGATATTATAGAGGAAAATGTTCTGAGTGCTAGAGTACAGATATTTGTATACAAGTTAGCACATAGGCTTTATTTTCTCTTAGGTAAACACTTAGGAGTGGAATGGTAGGATCATGTAATAGATACATGCTAAGCTTTTAAGAAGCTGCTAAACTGCTTTCTAAAAAAGTCATGCCATCTATATACACAAAAGATAACTATTTTTAAAGAGGTTTAAATAAAAGGAAAATTATAATTAATTAATGGTTATCATTTCAGGAGCCCTTTTTGGTGCAGATCTGTACTTCCTTGTAGTATTATTTTCTGTTTTCTTAAAGGACTTCCTTTTATATGTTTTGTAATATGGGTCTAGTACTGATGAAATGCTTAAGCATTTACAATCTTAAAAATTATTTACTTCACCTTCAGTTTTGGAAAATATTTTTCACTTTGTATAGAATTCAAGGTTGATTTTTTTTTTTTCCCCTTTTAATGATCTAATGTTTTGCTCCAAGGCCTCCTCCATTGTATTGGCTTTGTTGAGATACCTGCCACCCTTATATTTGCTGTTTTATATGTATCATGTCTTCTTCTTCCAGTTAAGGATTTAATCTTCATTCCTATTTTGAACAGTTTGAGTATAATGTGCTTTGGTGTCTTTTTCTTCATGTTTCTTTTGATTGCAATTTATTGAGCTTTTTGATTCTGTGGGTTTATATTTTTTATCAACTCCAGAAATTGTTTACCATCTTTTTCTGAAATCTGCTTTTCTATTCCCTCTATTTTATCCTCTTCTTTGAGGACTTCCACTAGACCTATAATAGTTCAGTTCAGTTCATTTCAGTCACTCAGTCATGTCTGACTCTTTGTGACCCCATGAACCACAGCACACCAGGCTTCCCTGTCCATCACCAACACCCAGAACCTACTCAAACTCAAATCCATTGAGTTGATGATACCACCCAACCATCTCCTCCTCTGTCATCCCCTTCTCCTCCTGCCTTCAATCTTTCCCAGCACTAGGGTCTTTTCAAATAAGTCAGTTCTTCGCATCAGGTGGCCAAAGTATTGGAGTTGCAGATTCAGCATCAGTCCTTCCAATGAATATTCAGGACTGACTTCATTTAGGATTGACTGGTTGGATCTCCTTGCAGTCCAAGGGACTCTCAAGAGTCTTTTCCAACACCACAGTTCAAAAGCATCAATTCTTCTGCACTCAGCTTTCTTTATAGTCCAACATTCACATCCATACATGATTACTGGAAAACTATAGCTTTGACTAGACAGAACTTTGTTGGCAAAGTGATGTCTCTACTTTTTAATATGCTGTCTAGGTTGGTCATAACTTTTCTTCCAAGGAGCAAGTGTTTTTTAATTGCACGGCTGCAGTCACCATCTGCAGTGATTTTGGAGCCCCCCAAAACTAAAGTCTGTCACTGTTTCCATTGTTTCCCCATCTATTTGCTGTGAATTGATGGGACCAGGTGCCATGATGTTAGTCTTCTGAATGTTGAGTTTTATAACAAAGTGTCTGCATTTTTAAAATTATGTTTTATGATTCATTTGAAAATTGTTTTCTTCAGGTTCACTATTTTTTTTTCCCTCTATAATGTATACTAGGCCATAAAACCCATCCAAGGCCGTTTCCATCTCACAAAACGAAGTTTGATTTGAGACATTTTGTAATATTATCCGTGTCTTTAACTTTTAAACATAAATCACTTAATGTCTGCTAATTATTGTCATCTGTGTCAATTCTGGGTTGATTTTAATTGATTGATTTTTCTCATCATGTGTCCTATATTCATGCTCCTTATGCATGCCTGGGTATTTTGGGTTGGCTGCCAGACATTGTGAATTTTATCTTGTTAGGTGCTGGACATGATGTAATTCTATAAATGTACTTTGATCTGAGATTAAATTATATTACTCAAAAATACTTGGAGCCTCTCAGTTCTTGTTTCTGTGTTTTTTTTACATGAGTTAAGAGTAGTATTCAATATTGAGGTGCTATTCCTTACTACAGAGCCACACCCTTCTGGATATTTTCCTCAATATACAATGAATTAAAAGATTTTCCATTTAACTGGTGTAGACAAACTATTCTCTGTCCTAGATGAGTATTATGGTCTCTGATTTATTTATTTATTTGGGATGCTTGTTTCTCTTGTTTCAAGCAGTTTTCCCACATTCATTTGCTTGTCAATACTCAGCTGGCTACTCTAGGCCAACCCCTTACAGACTGCCAGGATTCTCTCTGTATTGCTATGTCCTTACCATTATTCTCTTCTCTGAATTTTAGCTGCATTGGCCTCCCAAGTTCAATTCTCAATTCTCTCTGCATATCTCAGACTTGTTTCTAGGATCGGCTTGTTTCTCTTTCCCTAAAGTTATGGCCTGAAAACTCTCCTAAGCCAGTCAGCTAGGATGATTACGGTACTCACCTCTTTGTTTCCAGTGTTCAGGGATCACTCCTCTTTGTTGTCTAATGTCCAGTGACTTGAACACTGTCGTTGCATATACTTTTTCTGTCTTTTGTAGAGGGATTGTTTCATCTATTAGGCTAAATATAGCCCTTGCTTCTGCAGCTGCACAGAAGGAGTTCCCAAGGTTAAGCGTTATTATCGGAAAGTTATTATTGTTTAAACATATAAAGACTTTTCAGAAATAATAGTAATAGGTGAGTAGACAGATGGGCCGATACATCAATGGGTACAAATCTACTATATTTAAAACATGCTCATACTTCTAAGGCAGCCATGAGACAGTGAACAAGGGGATGAGTAGAGGAAGGTGTTCTAATACTCCTCTAGCCTGAATCCTATCATGTTTTCTATTATCTCTTTTATTCATTGGATCTCATCAAATACTTACTTTGAAGAGGTTTGAGAATAACTGGCTTTTTAAGTATGATATTAACTTCCTTTAATTATCTGCTTTAACTTGATTTTGCAAGTTGGAGCATATCACAGAGGTCAGCCATCCTGACCACTTGCAGTGTTCTCAGCATATTTTTCTGTTTCAGACTTCTTTGCCTCTCTTTGTGCTACATCCTTATGGGAGATTTATTCTATAGTCCTTTTCTCCTACCTTCTCCTGTTTTGCTGAAAGTCTACTCATTTGACCACCCTAAAGTTTCTTGGACCTACTCTGTCATCAACCTTCTGTAAGCTGTATTAAGATGCATCACTGTTTTCTTTATGCTTTTTCTGTATCCCCATACCCACAACTTTCATAGATCTTAAAAAATGAATTGCAGTTATAGCCTCCTTGTTACACAGTGTCTCTGCCAGATTTATTTTTATATTCCAAATATATCTGGAACATTATCTGATGCATAGTAAATATTCAATAATATTTTCTTGAATGAATGATAGCACATATGCATGAGTAAATAGTAGCAAGTGTGTGAGTTTGTATGCACTGGAATCTGTCAGACACAAAACCATACTCCATCTTCTTTCCATTATGGATTTTATTTCCACCTGTAACTATGATCAAAACCCAAAAAAACAATAGTTAGGAGGACCCTAATTTCATAGTCTACTCCATGGTTTCTATTCTTTATTGTTTGCTTTTATGATTTGTTGGTTTATTCTTAGCTCAGGGCTTCAGTGGTACCCTGACTTATTTCCTGCCCTTTGAGTTTTTATTTTCTCCTTCTCTGTTAATGCACAATTCAGGGAAGCATTGATTGATTTTGACAAGTGGTAGAATTGGGTGGGTGGGTCAAGGAGAAAGATTATGCCCTGAGATGGAAGAATGGATGCAATACCACCTTCTAATGTCCCTGCACATTTTTGCCTGAGGGCTTTTTAAATCTCAAACTGCCAGGCAGTTGTAAGTGATCTCAATTAATTGAGATTTCTGAAGCTAAAAATCAATTTCTTTTTTTTTTAAATTCACATTAAGGATCAAGATTATTTTATTATTATATAGAATGAATTCAGCAAATAGAAACCTGTTCACTCACCCAGCACAAGGAGGACTTGAAGTAAGAACAAGAAGAAAGTAACAGAGATATGATTTAACTATGGCAGTGCCATCAGTCAGAAGTAGGTGATACAAGTTTGCTTATGCTTTCCTGCCAGTTTGAGTTGACTATCCTTTCCTCTTTTGTGTGACTAAATTCCAACCATCTTTCATGGACCCTTTCCTCCAGGAAGACCTTTTTTCCTTCCTTTGTGCTTGTGCAAACCTACTTAGCACTTTAAACCTGAAATAGCCTGGTTCTAAATTACGATACCCTATATGGTTTTATCTGGAGAAGAAAATAGCAACCCACTCTAGTATTCTTGCCTGGGAAATCCCATGGACAAAGGAGCATGGCAGGCTACAGTTCATAGGGTTGCAAAGAGTTGGACATGACTTAATGAATAAATAACAATATTGTTTTATAGCATCCTGCCATATACTATGACCTCTCTCTTTTGGTTGGATTTTGTGTTTTTCTTCAATTGTTTACACAGTGACTAGCAAAAATGGGGCACACACCAAGTTAATTACTGTTTTAATTAGCAATGTTTAATTAATGTTTTATGGCTTGGCTGACTGAACATGGACATTTGTGGCCTTATTGTTTTATCATCTCTTACTCTACCCATTCTACCTGCAGGCGTACTTGTAGAAACTAGAGTAGGGAACTTTGAAAGCATATTTTCTTAACTCTGAGAAAATCATCAGTAATCACCTAGAGAGAGTACCAGATGGGTACCCTTATTCTCTTCCCAACAAATTCCATATTGAGCCTCTGAGCATGCCACAACCAGTCTCTCAAAACAGCAAGCAATCAAGCTTGCTGTTTGTTAAGCTAGTACAAACGCTTTTATCTTAATATGAACCACTAGGCAATCAAATATAGTTTGAGAAAATATCACACTTAATAACTTCTGGTGCCCTTTTTATGTTCCTGAATTTTATTGAGCAATTTATAAGAGAAAGAAAAAAATCTATCAGAATTGCTGAAGAACAGTTCTATCCACAAGCAAGCTATTTATCCAGAATATTGAAGTAACAACAAAAATATGTAGGAAGCAAAAGGTCAACTAATTGGGGGGACGAAGTGAGTAAGCAATTCATACCAGGAAATAATTACAGTCCAACATTGTGTTGTAAATGAAAATCATCATCATTAATAACAGCAATCTAGTTCCAAGGGAAGCTGCTCACTGAAAATAGAAAAGTTTGTAGCTAACGTTTCCCCTCCTCCAGGCATTCTCATGAGGATATGTGCACGGACAGCACTCCATATTTAGAGTCAGGAATATTCATATGAGGCATCTTTTTATAGGGAAATTTATCATATTTTTTTTTCCGTTCCTGGGAACTGAAGCGAATTTTTCTATAGCTCTATGTTAACCCTTTAAGCAAATAGGCTATAGAAGCAAACTTTTGTTTTTGTGGTCAGCCTACTCTGATGACTGGTTGATACTACATGTCAGATTTCTCTGCTCTGATCCAACACTGAAGTCCATCCTGCTGGCCCCTTAGCACTGACAGTCATATGCCAAGGCCTTCCCTCTTGCCACCACAGTTCCTGTCATCACAAATTCTGCTGTAAGACACCAACGTGGCGAACATCGTGCGTGATCACAGAGGACTGTAAGGACTGAGCCCCTTTACAGGATTCACACTCACACCTTTTAACACAGAGACCTCGGGGATGGGGAACCAGGCTCTTTACATCTAAAGCTCCTGCTGCCGTCGACTTGCCTTCCTGCGGGCGAGGCCATGCTGCGTCTGCACCCCTCGCTGTGCCGTGCGCCCTGGCTACGACCCCATCCGCACGTCTCCTGCCCTCCTCGGAGACGCAGCCCACGGGATGTCCTCAGGCCCCACCCAGCACTGAGCCAGAAAGGCCAGCAAACAGGTGTCTATCAGCCATAACCTTCCAAAAGCCAGCAACAGCTTGGCATTACTGGTAGAAAACAGGATCAAGGAGGAAATGGCAGCTTTTCCAGGGAAGTTCTAGCCAAGGCCACAGAGAGGACCTGAGACTCTCGGACAGGAGACTTTTGAATAAATGAATGGGATCCGGCTGACTATCAGCAGATTGAAAAAATAAAAAGAGCGATGAAGTAGCCATTCCACAGTAAGATGAGATATTTAATATTTTCTTCCAGGATGGGCTTCCCTAGTGGCTTAGACTTTCCTGGTGGTTCAGACTGTAAAGAACCTGTCTGCAAGGCATGAGACATGGGTTTGCTCACCATTCCAGGGAGTAAGACAGGTTACCAAATCACCCTTGGTTCAGTTGGGAAGATCCCCTGGAGAAGGGAATGGCAACCCACTCCAGTATTCTTGCCTGGAGAATCCCATGTAGAGAAGATCCTGGTGGGCTACCACCCATGGGGCTGCAAAGAGTGGGACATGACTGAGCAGACTAACACTTTCAACTTCACTTTCTATATCCATCTGGTTCTCAAGCCCCCTTCCCTTTGGGAGGTAATTATGGTGGCTTTCCCACCAAGAACCAGAATTAAGAAACGAGGAGTGGACCTCAAGCTGACACACTTCATGGAATATAATCGGGGTATCTCTTCCTCAAGCCAAGGAGGATTAGTACTTTGACATCAGTGTATTAACTGAAACACTGTCTTAAGGGTCACATTTGGAACTTTACCTCACTAATGTAGTTGCTGTCACATTCAGTTCCTATAAAGTACAAAACGAGGTTGATATTGTTGACTCATCATTCCAAGAGGTAGGAAAGGTTACCAAATCACCCCTGGTTCAGTTCACTTCAGTCGCTGAGTCATGTCTGACTTTTTGCAACCCCATGGACTGCATGCAGCACACCAGGCTTCCCTATCCATCACCAACTCCTGGAGCTTGCTCAAACTCATGTCCACCAAGTCAGTGATGCCATCCAACCATCTCATCCTCTGTCATCTCCTTCTCCTTCTGCCTTCAATGTTTCCCAGAACCAGAGTCTTTTCCAGTGAGTCGGTTCTTGGCATCAGGTGGCCAAAGTATTGGAGTTTCAGCTTTAGCATCAATCTTTCCAAAGAATATTCAGGACTGATTTCCTTTAGGATGGACTGGTTTGGATTCCTTGCAGTCCAAGGGACTCTCAAGAGCCGTCTTCAACACCACAATTCAAAAGCATCAATTCTTCGGTGCTCAGCTTTCTTTATGGTCCAAATCCGACATCCATACATGACTACTGAAAAAACCATAGCTTTGACTAGATGGACCTTTGTCGGCGAAGTAATGCCTCTGCTTTTTAAGATGCTGTCTAGGCTGTCCATAGCTTTTCTTCCAAGTTTAATTTCATTACTGCAGTCACCATCTGCAGTGATTTTGGAGCTGCAAAAAATAAAGTCTGTCACAGTTTCCATTATTTCCCCATCTATTTGCCATGAAGTGACTGGTCCAGATGCCATTATGTTAGTGTTCTGAATGTTGAGTTAAACCCCTCATAGACCTGCCGATAAGCTGGGTTGCAGTTTGATAAGGGGTGATTAAGGATCATGTTCTCTGTTCCTTATGCACAGTGTGCTGTTGGGTCCAGAAGTCAGTGGCTGGGGATCTGAATGGCTAGCTTGTGGAACTGAAGAATGAGCCTCTTACCTCTAACTGGTCAGAAGCTGCTTCTCCCTAATCCCCTTGGGGAGGCAATCAGACTGGAAACAAATCAATGAGGAGATTCCTCTGCATCCAGATGTTGGAAAAAAGCTGAGACACAACAATGCCAACCTTAAATTCCAATTTTATTCTCCTTTAAAAGTAACCCTTCTTGCTCAACTTCTTTTTCTTTAAATCACATTTCATTTGACTTCTCATAGTATTCCCTTATTTTCTAATAAGTTACATGTTACGTGAAGGCTGAAAATGTAGCTGTCCATATGATGTGACTTCATAGCACTAGGCAACTTCTCTGTGCAACCATATTCTGTGTCCAATACGGAAACTTGTTTTCTCCCTCAGAAAGTTTTGAGATTCATTTACTTCCAAGAGAAGACATAGAAACAAACAAAATCAAACAAAACTGTAAAGACTCATGAGAAGTTAAGAACACCAAATTTGATTAAATAAATGCAAGATTTGCCTATAGTTACAGTTAACCACAAATGGAATGGTTAATTGTCTAATATAGAATTTTAAACTCAGATTTAGTGGAGCGCTAGGGCTTCCCTGGTGCCTCAGATGGTGAAGAATCTGCCTGCCTTGCAGGAGACTCAGGTTCAATAACAAGGTCAGGAAGATCCCCTGGAGAAGGGAATGGCCACCCACTCCAGTATTCTTGCCTGGAGAATTCCATGGACAGAAGAGCCTGGTTGGCTACAGTCCATAGGATCGCAAAGAGTCATACATGACTGAGTGGCTAATACACACACATAGAGGTTTCCCCAAGATATGTCCTGGGCTACTGGAGATAGAAATGTTGGGTGACCTGCTGAAGTTCCTGATTCATTTTTCCACCTCAAATGGAGTAACCAGGATTTTGTCTTAAAAACTTGACATCTATATTTTCACTTAAAGAAATGATTCTAGTGCTAAATACTGTTTAGGAGACAAAAATAAAACTTTTCCTAGTGCCTTCTATAGTGTTATGCCCTCATGAAGGAAATGTTTTATTATCTAGTGATTTATTGTAGTTGTTACTAGAGTAAACTCAGTGTATTGAGGTTTCTATTTGTTGCTTCAATTTTGTTATCATTAATGTCAAATAAGGTTGAATTCCTTCCAGGGCAGAACTATTCTATGAATCCAATTATTTCACCACCTCCCCAATGAAACTCATATTATAGAATAAACTTTTTGCTTGTTCAACATCTTGGCAAGGAGAGAAGTGTGGTGGAATTTCATTGTTTCAAAGATGTTTGCTTATATTGTCTATACCTCCTCAATCATAACAGAATATTATTTGACTGAGATTAATTTAAAAAAAATCTTGGAAAAGCAAAAGAGTTGAATGGTTTCTGTAACAGCACCTTATTACAGAAATTCTACCCATGGATGCTACTAGTATGGGTTTCTAAATGTCTTAACCACCTTTGTGAGCTCAACACTATACATGCTATCAGACATTTAACACACATTCCTTATATACATGTTGGTGAACAGGTGATTATTTCTAAGTTACTGATTTTGTGTCCTAATGAGGTACCCTGTGGATATACAAAGAGTCTGCTATGTGGCTATTTTCTCATCTGGACCTCTGTTCTCCTTAGTGATCTCTTTGCTAAACATGGTTTAAAAACAACTTCCACTAAATATTAATAGTAATAATAATATGATATTAAACCAAATTGGTAATGGTTATGTGGATGTTCTTTATATCAATTTTTTTTTGACGCATATATATCATTGTGTAAAATCTTGGAAAGGAAGATTGGAATCTTTCCCACAACAGAAACCCACTGTGGGCTTCCCAGTGGCTCAGTGGTAAAGAATCCACCTGCAATGCAGGAGTTGCAGGAGATATGGGTTCCACCCCTGGGTCAGGAAGATCCTCTGGAGGAGGAAATGGCAACCCATTCCGGTATTTTTGCCTGGAATATTCCATGGACAGAAGAGCCTGGTGGGCTGCAGTCTATGGGGTCAGACACTTCTGAGCAACGAAGCATGCACAGAATCTTTTATATAAATGATACATTTTGTAAACATGAACATACACACAGACTCTATATTTCATAAAACAGAAATGAATTGACATATAATGACCAGCTTGGGTCTAGTTTGTGTCAAATAGAGACAAGGATTCTGTCTTAAATCTGTCTTAAATAAGATGACTGAGAATGTCCTTTTATCACAGTTGGCCTTTTGTTTGGACTTATAGTCATTTCTGTGGGGTGAATAGAAAAGCAATAGGGACCCTAATTTGAATTCTTTTCTGTAAGGCTTTTCTGTGCATCCCTTTGGGAGCACCTATTCAAAAACAGAAGTGTGCCCTAAGTAGAGTCTTTCAATCTCATGTTTTCTGCTCTATCTACTACAGTGTTGCTCTAGCAATGCAAAACCACCTGTTCTCCGAGATCATGATATTTTCCTTCTTGCTTCTCTACACCAGGCATTCCCTCCTTTGGGAATACTTTTCTCAACTTGTCCATCTACCAAAGTTCTGCTGTTCCAGGAGTCGGTTCAAGTGTCACTTCTCGGAATCTTGTCCTGATTTCTCACCTATAGATCTGCTTCCTCCTGGCTGCCACTATAGCTCTCACACCTGGCACCATCCCACAGTCTGATGCCCTGTGCCACATCCACGTCTCCACTGCACGGCTGTTTCCCCAAAGAAGCAGCTCAGGATCAAGTCACGTTGCTGCTACAGTGAGCATTCCCATAGCATCTTGCTCAGACTAGGTGGGCAAATTATGATTGTAGAGAAGAGGAAACAAATAAAGGCAGAGGAAGGGAAGCAAGTAGGAGAATTTTAAAAAGAGAGTGGGGTGAAGGAGGAAAACAAGAGAAGGAAGGAGGATGGAATCGTGCACAGAAAAATTCATTTAGCTGCCGCCATTGTGCGTGAGTGCAGGAGTCATGCGAATGAATATTTCCAAAATACGCCAGAGAATGGGTCTGATTCTGATGTATGGGAAGGGGAAGAGTGAAACCCTAAATACAGCACATTGTCTGAAAAAATGATCCTGAATAAGTAAGGACAGCCTGATTGAGAGTGGTCATTTGGTGGATTTATAAATGTCAAAAATAGGGGGCATTGAAAAGAGAGACTGTAGTGGTGGATGACGCTTCTCCTCCACAGAGGTGTAAGGCCCTCCCAACGGTGTGCAGTGTGATCTTCTATCCCTGTATCCCTTGCTTTCTCTAAATTCTTTCTAACCTAAAGTGGAATGAGAATCATCAAATTCAGAAACAGCATGAGAGGTAGGAGAAAGGAGAGAAATATCACAACTGGTGAATGGCCCATTGTTTTGATAGGCACAACTGCAAACATCAAGGATTTTAAGAATGCAATTCCTGGTTGAATGTTAAACTTTTTTTTTTTTTTTTCAGATTTAGGGTGTCAGATGGCTGTAACTGCAAGAAACCTGGGCTATTAATAGAATTACACACATCAGAGGCAACCTATGAGCATGTAAGCATAGAATGTTGTCAGAAGCCTAGAGAGAGGGACCTAACCCAAAGCACAGAAATACACCCCTATATGAGAGTCTCTCTTGTTGTTCAGTCACTAAGTCATGTCTGATTCTTTGCGATCCCATGGACTGCACACAGCATGTCAGACTTCACTTTCACCATCTCCCAGAGCTTGCTCAAACTCATATCTATTGAGTTGGTGATGCCTTTTGCTTAGAATTACGGCAAAGTTATATTCATCTATTTTTCTTTCTTATTACACTGAGAGTATAAAAGGCAGAGAACCCAGTGGGAAGGAACAAGTTACTCAAGATTCATCTCAGGTGAAATTATTGTATGTCACATACTTCCCTAAAGTCAAAACCTGATGTCAGGGCCCTGTATTCCAGACTTGGAAAAAGACATACACCTGAGGAAGAAATTCAGGGAGAAACTAGAGGCTGGGAAAGTCAAGACTGAGCACCACAAACTCAGACATTCTTCTGATGATTCACCAGTCTCAAGAACTGGAATGAGACCGAAATTACAGCCCAGTAAAAGTTGGAAATCAGCCCCAAAACCCTTCTTTGTGCAGTTAAGGAATTTGAGGTCAAGAGAAGAAATGGGGAATGGCTTGCCCTGGCCACACCTGATTAGTGACCCTTGAAACTAGATTTCTTGTCTTTGACTTCTAGTCCATTGCTCTTTGCTTTAATCACGATTGTTTCTTTAAAAGTACTTATGATCTTTGCTTGAACTTCGGGTGATGAAAATAAAGGTTCTGACAATTTTATTATTGTTTTCCTCATTTAAAAGTTAAGGAAAAAAACAAACATATACTTCATGAAATTACAGTGTGGCTTGTTTTCAAGCAAGTTTTAGTTCATGGCCCATAGGAAGGAGAAAAAAATGTAAGAGAAAAGTCCTGTAAGTTCACCTAACTAAGAGAAGTTTCCATTTGTCTTTCTTATTTTTTGCTTGTTTCTGGGTTGTGTTTCCTGGTTTGGAATATTTCCTGCCTTTCTAGCATGTGTGTGCTTGCTAAGTCACTTCAGTCATGTCCAACTCTGTGCAACTCTATGGATTTTAGCCTGTCAGGCTCCTCTGCTCATGGGATTCTCCAGGCAAGTATACTGGAGCGGGTTGTCATGCCCTCCTCCAGGGGATCTTCCTGACCCAGGGATCAAACCTGCACCTCTTATGTCTCCTGCGTTGGCAGGTGGGTTTTTTACCACTAGTGACACCTGGGATGCCCCTTTCTAGCACAGAGCCTGGCTATTTATCTAAGTTAGCTCTTTAAAGAATTTGTTTTCTTTTTCTTAAGAAGGATGAACAGGTAGAGGCAAGAGGAGGAAGCTTAAAGTATGACCTGTTCCTAGATGACCTACAGAGAACGTCAGATTATCTTCGTCCAACAAACTGCATGAGACTGGAACACATACATTTGCATGTGGTAGAACTAACTGAAAAACCTAATCAGAAATAAATTCTACAAACAGGAGGAGACATTTCTTTTGTCTGACTCACTTGAGATGAAAAAGATAAGTGTGAGATTGGAGTGGGGATAATATATCAGTGCAGATTAATAGATTAAGACCAATATCCCACTTGGGTCATGTGATTTCACTCTTCTTGAGCCCTCAGATATAGAAAAATGAAGCATAAAATTGAAAGAGTTCTTATTAAAAAGTGTAAATCACACTTTTGCTTAACATATAAATCAAAAGACTAGTCAAGTGGCCAAGCTATCTGGTCAACACTACACATCCAGTTGATACATAGCAAGAGTGTTGCCTCAATAAGCCAATCTGGACTCAAATCCATGGGGAAAAAGATAACTTTAGGCCCCTCTGAATCTGCTTTGGAGCAAATGAAGCTTGATCTACAAATTATAATTACTGGCTCCACTTTGAGCAGAGACAAAGACAGGCTATTTGTAAATATTTCCAGCTAGGCTGAAGGTTGGTATTTGTGACTTAGTTAATAAAATCTAGGTTCCCAACTTCTTATATTAATCACTTAATTCTAACAACAATTTGTTTTGTAAAGATTTTCATGATACTGCTGCAGCCGGAGCTGTTTAAAATGTTCCCCAGGTCGGAAGGACCTGAGACTCAGAGACAGTACCTCGAAATAGAACAAGTTTTTTTTTTTTTTTTTTTTTTAAGAGAACTCTAAATATCTTCTCTGCTACTGGTCATTGAGAGGGAGATATTGACAGTGAAAGAAATGTTGGGTGAGATGAGAAAATCTTGGTCATTAAAAAAAGAACAGTCATTGGCTTAAACTAGCTG
The DNA here is from genome assembly GCF_019320065.1 of Cervus canadensis. Classification (NCBI taxonomy): domain Eukaryota; kingdom Metazoa; phylum Chordata; class Mammalia; order Artiodactyla; family Cervidae; genus Cervus; species Cervus canadensis. The sequence goes on from NC_057408.1 coordinate 33,760,783, forward strand.
ATCCTTCCTAGGTTCCAGACGGGATGGTAAATGGGGTGTATTTGAAACAATAGGGGTTCTTCCAAAAACAATGATGTTCCTTTGACCTTACTTTGGTTTCTCAATAGAATACAAAGGACATTTTCTGGTTTCTGCCAAACTGAATCATCAGAATAAAAGATTGTAGGAGTACTTTTTAAATGTTAAATTTTTAATAGAATATTTACTATTACTTCATATTTCATCAGAAAGTAAAATCAATGTATCCCATAGAAATTTGGATTTGATATTAAACAAGTCTAGAGGCGTAGAGTCTTACCTCTTCCAAGTGCCATAGCATGTGGAAGACCACCAGAGATTATAAAACTTCACTGGGAGATTTCTCGCAAGAGATGACTGTTGTTGAATGTCTAATGCCATCGATTGGGTAAAAATGATTGCTGTATCCACAGTGTATTAATTGGTTTTTAGAACATAAATGTATGGCTTATTAATATAGATAATGCACAATATGGGAGTGTATCTTCTATTCACACATGCCCATTATAATTACCTCGCCTTGAAAACTATATCCAGCTCTGGTCATGTGATGAGTACAGCACCTCATGAGCTATAGCAGAATTTGATAAGCCCTATGGAAACAAACAAAAAAATTCCATATTGAAAACCACTATATATCAGCATTGTGAAAGCAGCTGCAAGGGAGAAAAGCAAGAAAAAGTTCAGAGTCTCTGCCCCAAGGAGCTTAGAGTCTGTACCAAACAGCAGCTTATGATAAAGTAAAATAATACTAATATCAGTTCCAATAGCATTCAGAGTTGAGACATAACAAATGGGATATTAACTGGTTCTTGAAATATGGAGATAGAGTTCACAGTTCTTTCTGTGAACCAGAAGAGGCAAAGGAGATGCTTTAAGCAAAAGGAATATTGTGAAAAAAGTGAGACGTACAGGAGAAACCAAAAGCATTTGGATGAGAGTACATTAGGAAAGACGCCTAGACAGAGAATACATCTAATGGGGTCAAGCCACTAAACCCTTTGCATGCCAGATCATTTTGTATGTTATAGCTCCTAGGTCTGATTCTCCAGGAAATAGCCTCTAGATAAAAGCTTGTGTGCAGACTCTGTATGTAGTTCTCTTGAGAACACCTCTGAGAGAATGAAGAAAGCTGGACAAGTGAGAGCTGGATGAAGGTGGTATTCTTCATTATCCACCATTCAAACTTTGTGTGTTCATTAGCACGTGGAATTACGTATTTGCTTTTCATAACCTCCTCAAATGAATCAATGCTATACCAATGCCTATGTAAAAATAGTAAGCTACAAAGTTTTATCAGGAGAAATTATTTCTTGTTCCTTTACATGAAGTAGAAAAAAATATTTTGTCCTTGTTAAAAATATCTCAAATTCTAGTTTTCCTTAAATGTTCATGCAGGGACAAGAACAAAAATAATGCATTTTCAAAGAGCTCAACTTAAAAAAAAAATTTAAAAACATCCTTCACTGCACCAAGTCATAACGAGGCATACCCAGCAAACGCTGCACAGTTAATGTTGCTCATGGACCCCTGTGGAGCGGAAGGATTTTACCAGAACTGTATGAAGTGCCTTGAAATTAATTTTCCTATAATAGAAACTACTTAAAAGAATTATCTTGCTGTGCAGCAAATCAGTTCATGTGGCAGATTTATTCTTTCATCTGGAATTTTCTTAAAGGGGGCAAAGGCAACAAAGAGATGGTTTGGATGAACTTAAAATCAGAGTCTGTCCAAGCCCTGAGCTTTGTTCTTGGGTTAAAAAGACTTCAGAAAATGTTAAGACTTGAATAAACGCAAGACTGTTTTGGATAAGCATCAGGCAATCTTCAAAAGAAATTTCCAGCTAAAGAAACTTCTAACTCCACCCTTATCTTAGAGATGAAGATACTGAAGCTGTGGGAAGGGGTCAAAGAGTAGGTCAGTGGTGTGTAAGCACAGATACACATGCATAGACTCACGTCTGTTCATCTATATATAGACAACATCTCATGTTTTAGAAACATTTCCCAATTTCCAACCAAATATTTAAAATCTGTGTTTAGTGAGGCTGGGCTAGGCTTCGCTGTGATAACAAATCGACACAAGCTTAACCCAGTAAAAGTTATTTCTCACTTACTTTATAGGTAAGTGTCAGTCTGGAGTCCCAGCTGGATTGTTTCTCCCCAAATACAAACTCTGAGAAGCATGCAATTCTAACGTCTCAGAGCCCACACTTCCAGTTCACTAATGAGGGAGGAAGACTCTACGAAACAGTCCTTTTCATGTCTTTTTTGTTGTTTTTGGACAAATATTTTTATAATTCCACTTTGCCCCGTGAATGGAGAAGAAATTAGATTAACAGCAAGTTCTAGGAAAGCTTCTAGACTAAGTGCTCTCAGGCCTCCTGAATGGCAGGCATCATGGTCTACTTCTTTAGAGCTGAGAGGAGTTCTAGGAAGACTAACTTTGGCAACATGTATCTGAGAAGAAACTGCAATGAACCATGCTCTGCATTTCCTGCTGGTTTAAAATAATAACAGTCTTAGAGAATTTGGGAAGGATCTTAAAATAATCATGGAAAGGAAATTCAAGAAATGATTGTATCCAACCATGGAATGTGGAACTCTAGATAATAAGTTGAAAGAATATGTAAGAATAAATAATACATTAATACTGGCAGAACAATAGAGGAAGAGAAAGAGATTTAGGGAAAAATACCTTTGAGGTAAAGAATAAAAACTAAAGAATACCATGTCTTTCAGACTATAGTTTATCAAATGATGTGAGTAATAACAATGAGGGCTTATAAACAAACAGCCTGTGAGTCTGGGAGTATCAGGGGAGAGTCATAGATTAACTGAAATTATTCCTTCTTTGTCCCAATATAGCAATTAAAACAGGACTTACTCAAGATCTCTGGCTGCTAGTTGTAAAGGAAAAGAAGTGTTTTTGTGTCAGTTCTAAGGTGTGATCTGAAGGTGTAAGTGGACAAACAGCTTATTTCTTTGCGTTTTGTTTTTCCGAGATTTCTTAAATCAAAATCTTAGACAAGCTTCCCTGGTCAAAGTTTAAAGTTGAGTTGAAATTTTATAAGACAAGGTGAATGCTTCTACACTTCTGTTTAACAGGCCGAGTGGAACAAGCAAGCAACACCAAACAAACCAGAAGGCAAATGAGTTAAGATCAGTGTTTATCAACCAGCCCTGTTTATCATCCTTCATCACCCCCTCAACCCTTTCTTTGTTGAGAGGGCATGCTGCTAGGGGTTTTGCTTTCTAGGTTATTCCTTCTTCTTTAATGAGTCAGCCCACGGAAAGATTTTTTAAAAAATATGGTAGCCAAAATATACAAATGCTTCCACTTTCTCTGTTTTAATTACAACCCTCACAATGTGAGAATATTCAGTATCAGATCCTCATGTACTAAGACTATGACCATTAATACTAAGCTTTGCCTCTAACTTGCCTTCACTGAAAAAAGTAGCCCTCATTCTAATTCAGCCTTCTTTCAAGCAGACCCTCTTTCTCTTTGGTTTATATAAGTAGGATATTTTAGCTCATTCTAGACTCTAACCCTGGAAAATTCATCTCACTCCCCTGATCAAGGGTAAAATATATCTTGCTAGTTCTGGTAGCCAATTTCTTCTTGACTCTGTAGAAAGATATGCTTCAAGGGGCTGAATAACAAGCTTTTAACTCCTATGTGCCTGGATTCCTAGCTAGAATTCCTTTGCAGAGCCTGTGTCCCTGAAAACATGGTCCAAACCCTCCCTACTATATTCTATTTGCAATTCCATTTTTTTTTTTTTTTGTCAAAATATTTCATTGTGGGTCCTTCATGTTCAACATAAAGGCCATGATAACTTTAGAGCTATTACTATGATATTTGAAGAAGGTTAAAAGGAAGTAGAGATACTTTCATGAAATTACCCCTCCCCCAAATGTAGGTAATATGCATGGTCTACAGTTAGCAACCTAATGGGTCCTTATAAGTTGGGTCCTTATAAATTCCAGTGAAGAACAATTATGAAGTCTACCAGTTAGTTCCTGTTCAAACCTCTATTCTCTAAGCTTATTGTATTTCTAGGCCACTAAAACCTTCTGCCTGATTTGAAGAGCTAGCATGTGAAAATATTTGCTGAACCTGATTCCCTGATGGGAAATACAACCCACTAGAATCGAATGTATTTGTGAAACACAAACAGATTTTCATTACCTGTAGCTTATAATCAAAGCAAAGTTTCTTGCTTTGACAAACATGCTGTTCACTTTGGAAATAGAAGTGAAGCACACAATTTTTGCATTTATTAATTGTGTATCCCTGCTGTAAACATTAGCTAACCATTTGCTGTTGAATCTTAAGTAAATCTCTACACTAAAAGGCACTGCTGAGCTTCCAAACTCTTAGGTTCCACATTCTGAGGGGGCTATAATCTTGGCAAGATGCATTTTCCCCATCAACATCCATAATGTCTCCCCAGGGAGGAATTTGTCAAAGGAGGAATTTGTAAAGTCACCATCTTCACAGAGGCCCCAGAGAATGAATTTAGCTGATGTGTGTAAAGACCTCCAAAGGTGAAAAATGGGGCAGGACAGTCACTGATGCCAGAGGGACTCTCCAGGCAGTGTTTGGGAATCTTCCATGAATTAAACAGGAGCATTTCTTCCATGACCAAGAAAGGAGGAGGCTCTGTAACAGATTGCTTAGCATCATATATGATACCAAGCAGTTGCTCAGATGAGATACTTCTGTAATGACCCATATTTACTCATTTGCAATTTCAATAAAATTTATAGCTAGAAGAAAATCAGAAACATTGAGACAAAAAAAAAACTAAAATAATTAAAAAGCTAATTGGAAGATATTGCAAGCCTTTGAAAGATATATACATTGACTCAATTCTGGAGTGAAGAAATGGAATATTAGAAGTCCTAAAGTAGATGACCCCAACTATAGTTAGTGTTTTCAGATATAGAAACCTTGCTCCTCTGCATGAATTACTTTGGAATGTATGTATACCAGGAATTTTCAGTGATGGGAAAACTTTTAAGATTTCATATGGAAATATTCATATTTAAACCTCACAGATTGACACCAGGATGTTAATTGGAAAAACTATGTCAATAAACCAGTAATTAGCAGAGAAGTAAATAAATGATTACCCAATTATTTTCCTTTGAGTATCAATTTTGGATTTTGGGTGCCTTGACCTATAAAAATCCTTGAGTCTCTGAGCCCAGCAGGTTCTTCCTTCTGTGTAAGGAAGTGGTTCTTCTTTTTGACACAAATTCACCCTGGGCTCTTACCATCTCATTCAGCGCTCCTGCAACAATCTCACATCTCCTTTCTTTCCGTCTCTTCCTTATCAAATTAATTACATCTGCAGCAGGCTAAGTCTTTTGAATATAACACTTTAATTCTGTCTGCAAAACTATCAATTTCTTTTCATTTCCTAGAAGATAAACTCTTAAATTCTTAGCACGTTATTCAGACTTTCGACAATCCTACCAATCCATCTTCTCTTTTACTCATCTCATGCCCTTTGCAGTTAGTAAGCCAATCTAGATTTGGTGCCCCAACAATTATTGCATTATATTGTAGCCTTCCTTTCTTCATACTTACCTTCTGGCCTAAGGGTATTTGCTCTCATTTCTAACAATCCTTAAGGACCAGACAAGGAAATCCCTTTTCTAAGCAGCCGTCTCAGTTCCCTCTTGAAATTGTAGTCTCTTCCACCTATACAACTATAAGAACCATTGTCCTTACCAACAGAACATATCTTGCCTTGTGGCGTCATATATGGATATCCTCTATTATTATTTAACTAACTTTATGTTTATAACTTATCCCTCCAATAGGATTGTGAGTCACTTACAACTAAGAATGACTACTTCTCCCTTTCCTCCTTTCCCTCTTCCTTCTTCTGTCACAACTACAAAGAACTTTGTACATAATAGACTCTCAGGAAATATCTGACAATTGTTTAAGAAGTGTTGTGGGATCAAGTTTCCATCATGATTTCATTTGGGCCATTGCCATATGAATTTGAAGGAGAATCAGTTTTCGAGTGATCTCAATTTCTTTGTGGCTGTGGTTGTTTTTGATTATGTGGACATTTTAAGCTCAGCCTTTGAAAATGTTGACTTTCCCTTACTGATGATGATGAGAATGTGATCTTGAATAGACCAAATTATCTAGGGCCATTTGAGCTCCCAAAGAGAAGGCATAATGTAAATACCAAATTTGTACTATTATTATGTATACATATTCCATTGCTTATCAAGTCATGGATCAGATTATGATGGTTGTAAACTCTTCCTGCTTCAACACACCACCATAATTTAACATTTCATCAGATGGCAGTGTCCCAGACATTCTAGTAACATTTTACTTGGCTTAATTTTATTCAATTAAATCTCTCCATGCTATTTTTTTTTTCTTTTTTGATGCTTAGCCACTTCAATGGCCAATAGTGAGTTTTCAGAGTCAGGTGCCTGTAGAATCTCACATTAAACTTCTGTACGTATCATGCAACTTTTCTTTGAACCCATGGAACATCATCTAATTCTCAGTGAAGGAACCAGCGAAGTCACATTCAGTTAGATTTTCAGTCTATTAGTGAAACCCCAGTGAAATAAGAACCGTGAGAGAGACACATTGTTGCTCTGAGTTCCTTCTGAGCCTTAATCTTACAGGTTGAAGATACAGAACTGCTAGATGCGCAGCACCTCACTACCTTGACCTAAGAGTAAACAAGTGTAAAACAGCACATAAATGTTTGATATTCAGCCGTAAATGAAAAAATATGTATTCTATAATGAATACTTAATTAGGACTGCAAACTGAATATAAGGAATGGAGCCCCTACTGCTTCTGAGACAAAGCAGAGTAAAATGAATTACCATCATGCAGGGAATGATATTAATAGTGTCCAGCTTTATAAATGAATCCAATTTTAAGCCACTTTAGTTGCTATCATACTGAGAACGAGTGCAACATGTCTAACATATCATTTTTTTCTGGCAAATGACAAGACTTAAGCAGAAAACAATTTTAACTTGCTGATATTTGACTGCATTAAATATTTCTAATTATTGAGCACTCACAGTCAAACATCATTCGGAAAACAAACGTCAGTGCTCTTTTCAGCATCAGCATGTTGAGATGAGCCATCTTTTTTCTCTCTCTCTTACAAAAGGAATAAAGTAGGTGAAAGATTGTTTGGGTGACTCTATAGCATCAGTAATTGTTGGTTCACTCCCTTGAGTCTATCCTGCGGAGAACAGTTAGCATTTTACTATGAGTGGTAGCTTAGGTTTATGTGCTGTATTTGTTATTCAGAATGTTTGCAGGTGGATGGAGTCACCAGGAAGTGATGTAGGAATCTCAAGGAAAGGCACTGGTAGATTCCACACAAAGCACTATTTCCACAGGCCAGGAAGAGAGGCTGTTCTGGCAATTATTTTGGTAATGAGAATCATAATATAAATTGGATAGGATAAAGATTAAGTAATTATTTTGATTTTTAAAATTTCTGATTTTAACAATCTATTCTTCTACCATTGAGTAAATCTTTATTGTATATTTAGTCTGTGATAGTCACTGGATTAAACATTTAATTAGGAAGAAGTAGTATTCCAACTTTGGGATTTACAGTTCTGGCAGGCAGAGAAGACCACTATACCTGAAGCATTCTGTTCAATTTAAGGTGGTATCTAAGTGTGTTAGTCACTCAGTCACATCTGATTTCTTTGCAACCGCACTGACTATAGCCCGCCAGACTCCTGCCCATGGAATTCTCCAGGCCAGAGTACTGGAGTGGGTAGCCATTCCCTTCTCAAGGAATCTTCCTGACCCAGGGATTGAACCTGGTTCTCCTGCAATGCAGGCATATTCTTTACCATCTGAGTCACCATGGAAACCTTGGTGTGGTAGGTGGTTGTGGTTTAGTCCCTAAGTTTTATCCCACTCTTGTGACTCCATGGACTATAGCCACCAGGCTCTTCTGCCCATGGGATTCTCCAGGTAAGCATACTGGAGTGGGTTGCCATTTCCTTCTACAGGGGATCTTCCAGACCCAGGGATCGAACCTGGGTCTCCTGCATTGCAGGAGGATTCTTTACAGACTGAGCCACCTGGGAAGCCCCCAAGCCAGAACTTTTTAGTATAGAAACCATAGATATTATGATTTAGAACATTGTATAAAGAAAAAAGGACTAGGGTCATCCAAGATATTTCTGTTCCACTTATGAGAGAGGGTAATACATCATCTTTAGAATCGGGTGGAGAGGGAGGTGGGAGGGGGGATCGGGATTGGGAATACATGTAAATCCATGGCTGATTCATATCAATGTATGACAAAACCCACTGGAAAAAAAAAAATAATAAAAAATAAATAAATAAATAAAAAAATAAAACAATTGAGAAAAAAAAAAAAAAAAGAAAGAAAGTCTCCAATGGTGGCAAACCAGAAAAAAGAGAGGACTCAAGGGTTTTGCTCACCTAGAGACCCCTTAAAAGTCTTTCAGGGTTATTTCTAGGCAAGAGTTATATTGTCAAAGGTTTTATTTGACAAAGGGACAGTGAAGAGGAGATGATGTCAAACTTTTTTGATCTTTGCAGGAAGCTAAACTTAGTGTTCAAGGTGTTCTTTTTGAAACCCAGCATGGCTAGAGAAGAGTTGCCCTTCTGTCATGAAATACCCACTAAAACCCCTTGATAACCACATAATCATATTCTTCCTGGGTAAAATCAAGACCCATATGGCTGTAATATTATTTATAATAAAGAATATAGAAAAGGTCAGATGAAACACAAGTTCCAACCAGATGTCCTTCAGTAGTTAGGCTGTCTCTTCACAGGTTATGCCTTTGGGAACAAGCCAGTCTTGCCTTTGCCATTAAGTCTTGACCACGGGCTTCCCTGATGGCTCAGATGATAAAGAATCTGCCTGCAATGCAGGAAACCTGGGATGGAGCCCTGGGTCAGGAAGATCCCCTGGAGAAGGTCACGGCAACCCACTCCAGTATTCTTGCCTCCTCTATGGGAGCTTGGTGGGTTACAGTCCATGGGGTCACAAAGAGTTGAACATGGCTGAGTGACTAAGCACATTAGGAAACAAGAGGTCTATTATTAGGCCAACAAACAGAAAGTCCTAAAGTACACTCAATTTGGTAAAACTCAAAGGCAATAAGACAATTGGGAGATGACTGGCTGGCTGGCTGGATGACTGAATGAATGGGGAAAGGATTGAATGGATTAATTTCTTCCTGGATTATCTCTTTTGGAAATTTACTCTGTCTTCTCCAGCTAATATGGAAAGTTGAGTTCTGATGTACCTGCTCTTTACTAAAAAGATGATTCTCCAATTTTATGCCTGTACTGAGGATATCCTGGCCAAGTCCTAAGTAAGAAAGGATGATAATGACAACACCTACCAAGTCAATGTAAGTTTTGTGTTCTAGACTCAGGTTTCATTTGTATGTATGCACTTATTCTTCTCAGTAATTGCATGAAATATATAATATTTTCATTAGTCTTCATTTTGCAATAAGGAAACTAAAGCAAACAAGTGTTCAGTAACTTACCTAAGTGACACATCTAGGAAGTGATTGATCAGGGATTCAAACCTAGAAAATAATGACTTTTGGGGACTTGTTCTTCATGGCTACATTTTTTTGCAAATCAAAACTAAGCCATTTGGGATGGAAACAAGAAGCTGAAAGCAGTGTACACAGGAGACCCTTCTATATTCTCAGTGCTACATCTCTTTCATTGTTTCCCAAAGCATGCCCCCTAAAACTTATCTCCACAAAATGCTGACTGACTCTGCCCCTAACTGCAGATGAGCTCTGGAGGGAGCAAGCCAGGCTGGATAAGATTATAATCGCACAGATATGTCTTGTTTGGGGAAAAGGCACAGTGTCAGGAGAGGAGAATGGATGCTCTCCGTCCATGGGCGACACCCCTTCCACTCCATGATATACGAACACCAAAGGCACCGTCCATCATGGTGACATGCACTTAAACTTAAAGCCGGTCCAAGCGCTTCTGCGTTCCCTGGGGGAGCTGCCATAAGCTGTGATCTATGGAGAGGGCCTGGGGCTGCTCTCTGCTTGGATTTGTTCTGTTTAGAGTAATCCTCCAAATACAATTATTGCCTTCAGTGCAAAGAGGCATTTCTTGAAAAAAAGTAAGTGATATGCATCAAAAGAGCATGAGATAGAAAAAAAAGAAAGAAAGAAAGAGAACTGGTCTTTGTACCAGTTACTCTCTAAACTAAAACAGCATATTTTAATAGAAGAGAGATTGGGAATCAAAATACATGGCTTCTAGCACTGGGTTTCCACAAAACAGTTTCTGTGACCCTGAGCAAGTCATTTCACACTCTCGATCTCTGTTCTTCTACATGTAAAGTAAGGTAATAAAATTAGACATGTTTTTAAGGTCCTTGAAGTGGTTTAGGAATAGAAATTCACTCTTCCTAAAATTTACAGTCCATAACTTTTCCACCTTGGTGTCTTTCCTATCTAGTACAAACCAGACAGAGAAGTGCTCACGAAATTTTTGTTAAATTAGAGGATGAAGAAGTTGCAAAGAAAATAAGATCTATAAAATCCTGACTCTCAGTCAGAAAAAAAAATTTGATGAATATGCCTCAATTTTTCATTAGGCTTACTGGAGTTATTTTTTATGAAAAGCCAACAAACAAACAAAATCCCCTCTATTGTGTTTAAACAAAGTTATAAAAATGAGGTTCTTGCCATTCCTCAGTGATGGCCTGGAGCCATTGTTACATTCATCAGGGATTGATCATTATTGCTCTCCTCAAGATATTCCTGCAAAAACCAAAAAACATCATTTTTCACTAGTCAGACCAATAAAAATGTTAGAGCTATGACTTTTATATATATATATATATATATATGTGTGTGTGTGTGTGTGTGTGTATACATATTTAAATTCTGGATTTCACTGGAGCTGAATGCAATTAAAATAGCTGTTCATCTTACCAGTTCTATTTTATAAAGTAAAAATAATGATGCAATTTAAAATATAATTTTGACTTCTATTATTAAAAAAAGAAAAAAAACACACACAAGCATTTCAATTCTCCAAGGCAAGCACACATTTTTGTATAAAATTTAAAATTTCACCCAATATGTAAAAGTGACCCATGTCATACATCATGACAAAGTGACTTTTTGAAATGGTTCTTTCAAACTGTTTGGTAGTTTTGCACTTTTTCTTTGCTACTAAACCACCCTTAATCTTCAAGCCCACAGTTCTGTCTGCAACATTTTTAAAGCAGCTGGTGACCTGAGGTTGCATCTCTGACCTTTGTATCTCCCTTGTAATAAGAAGGGCATTTGTACTACTAGAGCTATGAAGGTCATAGTTGGGATGTTTTAAATTAGCTCTGCTCAGTAGTAACATAAAGTCAGATCTCTTTTTAATTTTACATTTTCTCATAGCCACATTTTAAAATTTAAAAAGTTTAAATCAATTTTAATAAATACATTTTTAGTCCAATATATGTAAAATATTTTAATATCAACATGCAATTAGAGGAAAAATCAATAAAATATATTATATTCTTTTTTAATGCAAAAACCTTCAAAATCCAGTCCTTTTTTATACTTACAGCAAAGTCAGGCTAGGACCGTCCACGTTCTGTGTTGTCCATGTCCTCTTGGGGCCAAGTTTAACTCTGCTGGACAGCACAATTTTCAGATAATAGCTTCTAAGGGAAGAAATGCTGGAGTCTGATTTGTTTGCTTATTTGTTGTATTTTTATATTTATTTTGTTTAACCTACTTGTTTTACATATTGGACCAATTCTGAGATTTCATCAACACATCACTGGTTGTAGTCATTTTTCCTTTACTGTGAATAGCTCTATAACTGCTTCTTTTATATTTTTTCACATCCCCACTTTAACCAAGGATTCTGAACAATAACAGATACCAAATGTTTCCAAAATAGAAGAAAAGCAAAGGACAAAGGATCTTCTACTATACTGAACAAAACCTATCTCTCTATGTGTTTCACACACACACACACACACACACACACACACACCCCTCTGATTCTCCTATGAATGGCACAGAAGTTTAAAATACTACCAGATCCTTAGAGTTCTCTCAGTTCATGAGGTATCAATAAAAGGTTCTGAATGCCCACTACATGCAGGGCCTTGTGCAGACAGGAAGTCATAATAAGAAAGGAAGTTACTCAGATGTTTTTAGATGGTCCACTGGGGGACAGACTTTTTTACCAGATCCTTGGTGAGAAAATAGATAGTAACATTCAGTGTTTATGGATCTGAAAACAGGAGCTGTATATTCATTGGGAACTGGGGAATTTCAGGCAGCTAAGCGGGATGATCAAATACTTTGTAATCATAGATACTTTCAGCTTTATGCAGTGCTGCCAATTAAATGAGCAGCTGGATCCCACTAACATTCTTTTTATATGAGCATAGTGGGACCCAGAACACCTATTGACAAATGAGGGAACTTGAGTTCAAAGTTTAGTGACTGACTCAAGGGACTAAGTGAACTAGAAGCTCCCTGGGGACCTTGTTTCCAGTCTTTCCTTTTTTTTATACTGCATCTCTCTAACCATCTATGAAATATTTGTGGATGGGGAAGGACATAGAAATTTAATAGGACTTAATTAATCAATAGACTGAAGAAAACACAGTTCATTACATCTGCCCTGTCTCTTAAGTGAATCTTAACTGCTCATCAGAAGTATCCCCTCCCTTGCTGGTCTTTCCATGAACCCCTTACCCATGAGAGGGGCTGTAATATAATTTTCCCCAGGCGCTCTTGCATGTAGACTCCCCACAGGTCAGGGAATAGTGGCCTTGCCTCTCCTCCCCTTGCTGGACGGGAAGTGATGAGAACAAGCCTCTTTTCTCCACAGCACAGTGCTCCTCACATAGGAAAGTTCAGTCCCGATGTGCTTTGGCTGACACTGATTAGGAGCCTGGGGAAATGAGACTTCCTCTTGCCAGTGACCTTCCAGTGGACTCAGCATCATTTCCCCTGGTCTCTGCCAGTCCCCCAGCGTGCCTGAAATCAGTTCTTAGAAGGTTGTTTCAAGGAACTTCTGCCTCTCATATTCTCAAGGCTACAGAGATATGTGCATCATGCTTGATTTCAACTTCACATCCCCATGCCTCTCTGACTTTCCTGTCATTTTGCCTTTGCCATGAGAATCCTATTCTAGTCCCCAATACTGCCCTGTGACATGGTTTTGGACATAGATACCAGATAGGTGTGTCAAAAGGGGGATGCCCTAAACACACAGTATCTGGATTTCAATTCAGTACTTGGCTAGAGTTCTTAGATTATTTTGTATAAATGTGAACTGGCTTGTAGCCAGCTAGATGACCACACACAAGGGCAGCTAATCAACAGATCAGCATTAACCTGAAGATAGATCTCTAGTGGCCTGACAATGAGTTCTGCCCTTGGCCTTGACCTGTTCAACATCTTCATCACTTTATAATTTGCAGATTGAATTGTTATTTGAAGTGTGTTTCAAAAAGGTCATAGCCTGCAGTGCCAGTATTGCTTGGAGTTATATAGTAGCAGTTAGGAGTAGAAATGGTACCAGGAGCACATTTCCTGAATCAGGAAATGGAAATTTCTGTGATTACTAACTGAATAAGACTGTTCCTGCTGAGTATATCAGCTCAGACATAAGAAAGTAAACAGACTGCCCAGCAGGCAAATGAGCTGGAATATTCTTCAGGTGGACATTACCAAACCCTTTCATGTGTGCCCCAGAGCGGGCTTCCTCCTCAGCTTTCCACATCTCGGTCACTGGCATTCTCTTTTATATCGCTCCCCAGACACCTGAATATCACCCTCAATCTCTCTTACTTTCACTTGCATTCCACTGACCACCTCTCCTGGTGAATAGACGTTCTCAATGCTTTACAAATGTATTTTCTACCACAAACAAGTGGAAATAACAAAACTGGGGGAAGAAATAAAGTTTGAGGAAGCTCAAAGTAGGTTTCTGATAACTCACTCATCCTGGTCAACTGGCTTCAGAATCACAGCATGATGGAATGTCTGCAAGGACCATTCCTGTTTGGGTGGGCCAGCCCTGATAAACCTATTAGGGTTCTGTTATAATACAAGTAAAAATAGAGACTTGTAGTTCAATTAAAAATCTAACATGTATTTCTCTCGCTTCTGAGATTTACAAAAATGTTTGTAAACAGGAAATTATATAAGGGATTTTGAACTCTCAACCCAATTAAAGGTTAGTGTGAGCCCCTCACATCTCAGAGGTGATGCAGTTTGGGAGATCATACCAGAGTAAGAAACACCAAGTGGAGCTTTTTTTTCCACACTGGTTATTACTTGCTTGTAGCACTTGTAGCCCCAGTATAGCACTTGGGGCTGAGGAGAATGCAAAACAATACAGGTAGCCCATGAGGCCAACAACTGTTGAACTGTTTAGACTGCAACATCTCGAATATTCAAAGAACAGGAAAAGAGAAAAGCCTAAAGAGGTGGTGTTAGAACACCAGCGCTCGGGGTTAAAGGATGCTAGCAGAGACCAGGAAAAGGCTCCGATGCTATAAATACTCATCTTACCTTGGACCTGCTTTTCTGACACCTATCTGGTTTCCCTCCACAAACGTAGTTATACAATGAGACTGGGGCCCACAGTTCAGAGAAGAGTCTACCCCCAGGAGGAAGTAGAGGTCCCAGTCTCTTGAGATCAGAGAGGTCAAGCAATGACAAGACACCATTTTACTTCTGAGAGGGCCCCTTAAGCATCAGAATTACAGGACTTGCCTGGTGTTCCAGTAATTGAGAGTGTCTGCCAATGCAAGAGACATAGATTTGGTCCCTGCTGCAGGAAGATCCCACATGCAATAGATCAACCAAGCCTGTATGCAGCCACAATGTATCCAGCCTGTATCCAGCACCCTAGAGCCTTTGACCTTCAGCTACTGAAGCCCACATACCCTTGAATCCATGCTCTGCCACAAAAGAAACCACAGCAATGACAAGTCCACACTGCAATGCCTGAGAAGTGGGTTTGTCTCCTGAGTCAGAAAGATCCCCTGGAGGAGGAAATGGCAGCGCATTCCCATCTTCTATCCTAGGAAATCCCATGGACAAAGGAGCCTGACAGGCTATAGTCCCTGGAGTCGCAAACAGTCGGACACAAGTTAGCAACTAAACAACAATACCGCGACTAGAGAGTAGCTCCCACTCTCCGCAACTAGAGAAAACCCACAAAGCAACAAAGACCCAGCAAGCCATAAATAAATAAATCTTTAAAAATTAAGAAAAGAAAAATAAAAGAATAAGAATTACAGCTGATTCCTTAATGCCTTGCACAACCCACGTCATAGTCCTGCCACCAGGGTATTTCTAACACTGGGATTCACCAGCTTCACTGAGGCAGGTGCAACGCTCCTATGCCCTGCACCCCATGGCCTCATGCAGCAGCTTCCACGGAAAAGCTGGTCATGTGGGCATCAAACCAGAAAGGCCCATGTTGAGTCTCAACATTCACCCTCTGGCAGTCTGTAACCTCTTCTTGAAATAATGCCTCAGAATGCCTGAAATAACTGAAAAGAATGACCAAGGAAATCTGTTGCTTTGGAAATATAGTTCTACTGTGAACACCTTGGGTGCTTCAGAACTACTGGGGGTTCCGCGGCAAAGAAGAGTTGCAATGGCTGAGGTCTCTAGCGTGTGAGGTGGGAAACCTATATACATGGCTGGACCTGGCTTAGGACACATCTCTGTCTGAGGTGACCATGGAAGATCCTGTGAGCTGTGAGTAAACAAAGGAATCTCTTCAGCTACCAATAGTCTGTGTGTCCTATGGCCACCAAAAGTTGGGGTAAGAAGACAATTGTACCTCTGTGTAGCCATTCAAGTCCTTTTATGGGTAAAATCTCAAAGTGTAAGAGGTCAAGCTAACCACTGGGGGACTACTGGGCTGACTCAGCGGAGGGAAGAAGAGAAGATACAGCCAGATCTTACCTTCAATTCATTGTCCTCCTGCATCTAAGTCACAGATCACAAAAAGAGGGGTTTTGGAAGCTTTGGGCAAGTAAGATTCTATAACTGATCCTGAGTATCAAGCAACTGTTTGTCTATTTAGAACAAGTCACGAGCAAGGAAGACCAGCTCACCGCTCAATCCATTTTATCCCTGTGTGGGTGGATGCTGACTTGAATGGACCCACGTGCAGGAGTCAGTAGCCAGTAGCATATCCCATCTCAACTTTTGTACAGAGGACCATACCAGGAGGTTGATATTATATACTACTTTCTGAAAACCACATCCTTGGTTTCCAATTTCTTGGGACCTATGACCTTAGTATTGTGTGTAAAACCATAAATTCCTCTTCAAATTAAAAAAAAGAAAAAGAAAAGTCCTGCTGACCCTCTGCCATTTTGTTTGTTTCATTTCTTGATGCAGTTTTAAACTCACATAAAGCAAATAGAAATTGTAAAACTTTCCTTTATCTTAGGAGCAGTAACTTCATTTCCCTAAAATAAAAGTCAGTCTCTTTACTGTAAAGCCCAGCACACACATATTCCTGAATTTGGGCTTTGCTGTGTGTTGGAATGCTCCAAGGGAGCAGTCATCTACAAAGCCATAAACAAACTCGCTGAACACTGAGGATAAGCTTTTTGTTATTCTCCTTTTTTTCTGTGGGTTTGGCTATTGAATTGCAATGACCACTGTTCCTTTTTTAATGCACTTTATGCTGCTTCCCATCACTGCCCGTTTTTATCATCTCTTTTCATTGATGGAAGCTTCTAAAGTCACTGCTTCGGCCCTTCCCTCAATTCTGTCTCCCACAGTGAAGCGTGGTGATTTCTCACAGTACCTGGTCAGAGACTTAGAATAAGGAGCTATTATAGCTTCAATTGGAAACTGTGGAAAAATCAGAAGAAGTCATTCTCAGATAGTTAACGGCATTTGGTCCGAGATTAAACTGCATGAAATGGAGCATTTGGGTCATCGGATAGACATGGCAAATAGCAGAATATAATAAACAGACTCCAGTCTTTACATCCAAGGCTCTCCAAACAAAAGAAGTGCTTTGCATGGCTGCTGCAGATACCCAGATAGGCTTTTTATTTCTAAATATCCTGATTAATTTTGCAAGTGCGCCCAGCTTGGGGATGCCCCAAAACATCACTGCCCAGTGAACTTCTGTAAACTTGCATCTTCATTAGGGGCAATATAATCTATTTGTTGCAGATTCATTTACCCTTAACCCATCAAATTGTTGTTTGATGGGAGCTGTTTAGGGCCCCTGAAGCTCTGAGCTATTTTTAACGAGCCATTTCAAGCTTCTGCTTCTCTGTGCAACAAAAGGATGTATTTGACTATCGTATATTTTGTTAACAGTCACCTAATCCAAACAGGCCATGTTTTGGATGTACAGAGCACATAAATCAAACCATAGGCATGCTCTTTCTTTGTTTTCCCATATTGCTCCATACCTGAAAAAAAAGCAGTAAGACACCATTTCCGTCTCTTCTGCCAAGTGGTAGAGGGTGACACGAATTTGCTTTCAGCACCCAGCCCCAATCATATCTAAGCTCTGGACTGACCCTTCAGTGTGGAAGTTTGAGAGTGTCCAGGGCTCTCTGGTACTCAGCTTCTACATCCCCCCACTCCATCCCTGTGGGGTCAGAGCTTTCCTTTGATGCAGTGCCTCCTCCTCTCTCTCTCCAACAATCAGTTATGAAGGATTGTTTTTGCTCCATCAGGGAATTTCTTGGATGACCTCCAAGTCCTTGATGATATCTCCTTCTGTAAACTTGTCAACCCCATAGAAAACTACTACCACCACCAAAATAATCAGCATTTAATGTAGGTCTTGAGGCCAAGTTCTGGTGGGCTGGGCTTGACCAGGAGCCGTGTCCTCTCAGGAGATAACAGCTACACAGCTGCCCAGGGAGCAGGGACAGGTCTACGGGTTTTGTCCAAGTCCAACCTGGGAAGAAACACAAGCCCCCGCCTTGCAGAACACTCACCCCCACCTCATTCTGCAATGATGGAGAAAATAAACCATGTGAATCTCCTTATCTGCAGAGAAAAGGAGAGAAAATGCTATGAAAATGAAGTTCACTAACTATTTTTCCCCAAAATTAATTTTTAGCTATTTTTCTAAAGCTTCTGAGAACAAATCAACTAAACCCGCTTGGCTACATTCTAATCTCCTTGTGGTTCTTGAGGTCTGAAGTCACTGATACTTTGATATCTAGTAAGTGCCATTTTCTTGCTTGACAAGAAAAAGTTGCTTGCACACCCTAGAATGCTTTCCAAGCTGGGAAGACACGATGACCAAATGACCAAACTCTCCATGACCCAAATTAAAAAGGGAAAACAGGGGGAAGAAAAAAAATGCAGTTTCCCACCAATAAACACCCATGTCTTCTGTGGGCAGAGCAACAAGCTACAGACAGAATCCTGAGTATTTAAGGAGATGAGGGGTAACATGTGCAAGAGACAGCTACAGATGAGATGCACTTTCTGAAATTCTACTGGGTCTACTAAGGCTATGTTGGAATAAAACCAACTGGATAGTAGAAACCATATTTTGTATGCCTGTCTCTGCCATTTTGGGACCTGGAACTGCCCAGAAACTTTCATCCAGGCTCTACCCCTGGCTCTTCAATACCCTGCTTCCTAAACTGGCCCACAATGAGCAGGCTAGGAGTGCCTACTGTACCGTGCCCATGGTGTGAACTCTTGATTATACCAACATAGGCATTTAAGTGAGTAAAATGTCGGGATGGAGTCCTTGCTCTATCACACTCCAGCTGTGACACTGGGCAGTCATTGCACCACAAGAAGAAAATTCCCATTTCCTTATCTGTAAAATAGGATGATAGTAATACCTACCTCATTGGGCTATTGTAAGGATTAAAGGAGATAATACTAATGCTTAGTAGAGTTTTGTGCACGTCTTAAGCCCTCAATAAATGTTAGCTATCATTATCATTTTTATTAAATGATTCTGGTGTAAAATTTGGCATCTCTCAGGGGAGTTTGAAAGGATTTCAATTCTTAACGCCCCACATATTGGATTTTAATGGTGGAATTCCAAACATCTTAAAAAACCTAGAGGGGTGGGGATCGAGGTTGTTGTTTTCTGAGGTTTTGTTTATTCATTTGGGTGGAGGGCTACCCAAGTTATAAAATGCTCTGTTGGTATTTAAGTTTGCTAATGAATTCAGTATCTAAGATTGATTTCTTTTTAATCCCTACTTGAAAAACCATTTTTAAGTGTTCAATGTGATTTGAGAATGTGGGGGTTCAGAAAGCATAGCCTCACCCCAGCCCTGAGTAGCACTGGACTATAAAAAAGGCATATTATAGAAGGCAGGCTCTACATCTCATGAAGGGGCACTAATTCATTCCTATGCAAGGAAGTCTTTTTTCCCATTATTAATGAATATTTTTAATCCTGAGAATATCGCACAGACTTAGTCACACATGACTGCACCCATTTTGTTTCAAAATTTAAAGAAATCATTTTGACTGAGGTTAATCCTTGCTTTTTAATTTTTTTTTTTTTTTCTGGAACAAAGAAAGTATAGTGTTCTTAACAGAAACAGCTATCAAACTTTTCACCATATATCTTAAAAATGATCAGAGATAAATGCCAGGGTACAGGTTTTAGTCCATAGATCTATACTGACCTCCAGCTGTGCCCTTAGTAAGGCCTTCACCCTTCCTTCACTAATTCATTCATTCTCAGCACACACTGATCTAGTAACAGCTACTAAAATAGGTAAACACCGCAAATAAGAATAAGAAAATCTCAAAAAAAAAAAAAAACAACACAACTTAAATAATTTCAAAATTTAATAGAAAGAAGATCATTATAGAAGTAATATCCAGAGGGATTAAAGCTCTCTTTGACATAAAAGATTGCTGGGAGAAATATCAATTACCTCAGATATGCAGATAACACCACACTTATGGCAGAAAGCAAGGGAACTAAAGAGACTCTTGATGAAAGTGAAAGAGGAGAGTGAAAAAATTGACTTAAAACTCAACATTAGAGAAAACTAAGATCATGGCAATTGGTCCCATCACTTCATGGCAAATAGATGGAGAAACAATAGAAACAGTAACAGACTTTATTTTGGGGGGCTCTAAAATCACTGCAGATGGTGACTGCAGCCATGAAATTAAGATGCTTGCTGCTTGGAAGAAAAGCTATGACCAACCTAGACAGCCATATTAAAAGGCAGAGACACTACTTTGCCAACAAAAATCTGTCTAGTCAAAGCTATGTTTTTTCCAGTAGTCAGTTATGGATGTGTGAGCTGAACTATAAAGAAAGCTGAGCACTGAAGAATTGATGCTTTTGAACTGTAGTGTTGGGGAAGACTCTTGAGAATCCCTTGGACTGCAAGGAGATCCAACAAGTCCATCCTAAAGGAAATCAGTCCTGAATATTCATTGGAAGGACTGATGCTGAAGCTGAAACTCCAATAATTTGGCCACCTAATGTAAAGAACTGACTCACTGGAAAAGTGGTCAACTTTCCCTGATGCTGGGAAAGATTAAAAACATGAGGAGAAGGGGACGACAGAGGATGAGATGGTTGGATGGCATCACCAACTCGATGGACATGAGTTTGAAAAACTCCGGGAGTTGGTGATGGACAGGGAGGCCCTGCATGCTGCAATCCATGCGGTGGCAAAGAGGCAGACCTAACTGAGTGACTGAAGTAAACTGAACTGAGTCAAAGCTATGGCTTTTTTGGTAGTCATGTATGGATGTGAGAGTTGGACTATAAAGAAAACTGAGCACTGAAGAATTGGTGCTTTTGAACTGTGGTGTTGGAGAAGACTCTTGAGAGTCCCTTGGACTGCAAAGAGATCAAACCAGTCCATCCTAAAGGAAATCAATCCTGAATATTCATTGGAAGGACTGATGCTGAAGCTAAAACTCCAATACTTTGGCCACCTGATGCAAATAACTGACTCATTTGAAAAGACCCTAATACTGGGAAAGACTGAAGGCAGGAGAAGGGGACGATGGAGGATGAGATGGTTGGATGGACATGAGTTTGAGTAAGCCCCGGGAGTTGGTGATGGACAGGAAGGCCTGGCATGCTGCAGTCCATGGGGTGGCAAAGAGGTGAACCTGACTGAGTGACTGAACTGAACTGAATCAAAGCTATGGCTTTTCCAGTAGTCATGTATGGATGTGAGTTGGACTATTAAGAAAGTTGAGAGTTGGACTATAAAGAAAGCTGAGCACTGAAGAGTTGATGCTTTTGGACTGTGGTGTTGGAGAAGACTCTTGAGAGTCCCTTGGACTGCAAGGAGATCAAACCAGTCCATCCTAAATGAAATCAATTCTGAATATTCATTGGAAAAGCTGATGCTGAAGCTGAAACTCCAATACTTTGGCCACATGATGTGAAGAACTGACTCATTTGAAAAAACCATGATGCTAGGAAAGATTGAAGGCAGGAGGAGAAGGGAATGACAGAGAATGAGATGGTTGAATGGCATCACCGACTCAATGGACATGAGTTTGAGTAGTCTCCGGGAGTTGGTAATGGACAGGGAAGCCTGGTGTGCTGCAGTCCATGGGGTGGCAAAGAGTCAGACACAACTGAGCAACTGAACTGAACTGAACCGAACTGACACAAAAAGTGAACCCAGAAACTATAAAGAAGTAAAACATATTGGACTATATAACAACTAAAATTGTGTGCATTTCAAGATATCACAAATGATACCAAAACACAAATAACAGTTTAGGAAAAATGTAGATAACAAATAGGTTAAAAAAAAAAAAAAACAACAACAGGTTAATATGTTAAATAAATAACATGGAGCCCCTAAAAACCTATGAGAACAACAACAAAAAAGAATCTCTAGAGGTTTCACTGGTGGCTTAAATGGTAAAGAATCTGCCTGCAATGCAAGGGACCCAGGCTCGATCCCTGAGTCAGGAATATCCCCTGGAGAAGGGAATGACTACACACTCCAGTATTCTTGCTTGGAAAATTCCATGAACAGAGGAGTCTGGCAGGCTACAGTTCATCAGGTTGCAAAGAGTCAGACACAACTGAGAGACTAACACTTTCATTGAAAGAACTGCCCTAATATTGTTTTCAAAATATCTGCACCCACATGATAAGATGATTCTGTTGTTTGTAGCCACTGACCAGGGGATTTGCAATGACAAAGTTAGTATGGAGTGAGGTGAGGGGGTTGGGGGAAACATGATCCTTCTAGAGTTCCAGAGCCCATATCTATTGATTTGTGTTCAAAATGGCCAACTTCTCCATTTTAAAGAAAATATTTCTTGCTTCTTCCATCCCCACCAAATCAAGAATTCCATATATTGGGACTGTTGATCATTCTTTACATGGGTAATGTAACATCACTCCACCCAGTACCAATGCAGGCTTCACATGGAGGGAAAGAGTCCTCATGATGTCAAATACATGCCCTTGTGGGAAAGTTTCTCTCTTCCAAAATATACATTTCTTTCTTTGTATCTTCATGAAAATATGAATTTGAGATGTATTTGTTTTACCAGTCTCCCTTTTACATCACTAACTTTTCTAGTCTGATGCAGTGCATCCATTTGTCTCTAGTTATACTGGGAATTCACTTGATCATCTGTTTGCTAAATACCAGGCAATTAGTGCACTGCTGGTGGAATTGGGAAGGAGACTTTACTTTGAAGATTGCAACCCTTCTGGATACCACCTAGGCACTTCAGTTCCTGGAGGGAGGCTTTCTGCAGGCCAGCAGAAGTTAGCATCAAGGAACTGAAGGTGGGGGAAAAAATGTTGGTTTATAAGAGGAGTATTAAGAATTAGATAAAGTAGCACCACATTGATCTGGGCTGTAAGACTTTCCCTTCCCTAATCTGACTGCTCTTACCCCCATTGGAAAGTTCTAATAACTCTCTGAGGAATGGTGACTTATGACCAAGGAGAAACTAACTGTGAATGCCATTTGTGGTTTGGAAAGCATAAAAATTCTCTTTGTATTTGTGCAGTTATCATTTTCCAATTTCCTCTGATCCAAGTTATTTATGAGTTTTTTAGTGTGGCTGGCACGGGGCTGAGTACAGCCCCTAGAAAAATGTGGTTATAGACCTTGATGCCTGCTGGTTAAAAATACACGGGACTCCTATAAATACACAGACCCTGCCTCTGGTCACTCACAGGGCTATTATCCAGATGTGCGCCTGCCTTGCCTTGAAGACGTTGTTCTCAGATTACAGACTATACTCTCCTTCTCTGACTGCACAGGGGATGTGAGGAAAAGGAAGAAGGAAATGAAAAGTCCAAGACTGATTTTAACCTCACACAATTTACAGTTTAAGACAAGCAGAGGGACCATCACACTCTTAGGGAGTGGGAGGTGGACCAGGAAGGACAACATGGAGGAGGAAGCAGAGGCCCAGGAGGAGACAATGAAGCTGAACGTCAGCGCTGGTGAGACAATTGGTGAAAATGTTAAAGGATTTGGGAAGGGGGAGAGTGAACCAATCTTAGTACAAGTGACTACATGTGAAACACGACCACTTTTCACCTTACTCTCTGAAATATATTAGAATTGTTTTTCTTTTCCCACTTTACAGTCACATTCATTTTGAAGAGAGCCAATTTAAGGTGAATTAATGGACAACTGACTTTCTTCAGGATTGTGGAGATTAAGGTTTTAGCATTTATAGGAAGTGGCAGTAGCAGTTCTGGCCTTACTTGCCCACGTCAGAGCCGTGTACATGAAGCTGGGGTTCTGGAACTCTGGTCTTTACCCAACACAACCAAAAGCATGGCACAGCCCCATGTTGGGTTATGATTTCCAGCCAGCACTGCCTAAGCGGAATTTCTCCTGAAAAGGGCCATTTTCCAGGGAGGAAATAATGCTTGCGGAAGGAAGAAGCACCAGAAGTTCTTAATTAAATGTTTATTGTATTCTTGATCTGAAGATGAATTGCCATGAAGCAACAACTGGACATGGATTTGCCCTCTTATGGCAGATACACTAGTGGGAGGGACTGTTGATGATAAGTGCTGTGAAGAAATCACAGCAGGACGAGCAGATTATAACTGGTGAGGGTGGTCAGGGAAGTCTCATCAGAGGAAGTGACATTTATGTGAAGGGCTGAATAAAATTGGGGCACAAACTTCTGGTGATCAAGAGAGCCAGAACTTCTTACCTACCCAAATCCAGAACCAATGAAGAGATATGCAGTTACATGTGTCGTTAGCCTGGCAGGAAGAAGATGGCACCTTTAAAAGTGCACTAAAACCTCATTTAATGAAGGGGCTATTGATGAACATGTAGAATAGATTCAGGACAGCCAACCAGGAATTGATTATCACAGGATCAGTAATGGCAGGAGCCACACCACCCTCTGTTCTGCAGGGTCTGGGAAGGGGAGGAGTTATTAAAATTGGGAAAGAAAGGGGACTGCTGGATTAGAGGCTGTGGCCTATAATCAGAGGGGTGGAATTGCTGCCAACGGGTAGCACAGCAGGAAGGGATCAAGGGAACGAATAGATATCCAATCCGCTTCTTTCTCTTATAGTCTGATCTTTTTTGGGTGCCTCCCATTGGTCTAACCTAACTAAAAACCAGTAGGCAAGGGAGCCCTGGACAGAGAGAAGTGAAAGAGAGTAGAAAAAGGGATAAATGGAAAATACTCTGTACAAACAAGGAGCAAAGCATGTGGCATTTAAAACATCACCCCTGATACTTACAATCCAGATGTTATCCTGTATGTAACAGGAAGGACGTGGAGTCTGATGGAGTCTGATGAAAGATAATCTAGGATCACTGGGAAGAAGGCAGCGAGGGCTGGAAATGGGCATTGAGGAGGAGTATGAAAGAATGGAAAGAGAAACCAAAAGCAAACATCATTTTCTCTGCTCACAGTGTTTCCTAGAGCTGGCGGAGGCAAGGCGAGGGGAAGGTGCATAGAGACTGCGACACTGTAAGCTGTGTTATTTCCAGCTGCCTCTGAAGCCTTGGGCTTTATCTCTGATCGGCAGCTTGCTGTCATGTTCTGCGATTGTAATAATAGCAGCAGAGATAAGCACTTTTGAAAGAGATCGCTGTGGAGATGAATAGATCGGATGGTTTCATAGCACTTTTCCCAGTTACAACTTTCATGTTAACTGTTTTTTTTTTTTTTTTTTTTTTCCTCACGCAAAATTTGCTGTATTTAAAACACATTGAGACATTAAAAATAAGAGAAAATTGTTCTTACCTGGCCTTTGATTAAAGTAATGAGCACCTTTCATCTATTTCCATTGGCTAAGACAATTAAATTTTAAAAAGCTTAGTTGCCCTGAATTCAATGAGTGTCTCTAATTGAAGCATGCAGGCACCATTCAAGTTAGCCCCACAGCAATGACCTCAAACAAAACTCTTAATCTTTTCTCCTATTGACTCACAGAAAAATGTTGTCAGCTAAGAGGTAACATAACTGGATCTAATCTAGAAAGCCCACGTGTTTTAGTGAATGAAGACAAATCCATGTGGATCAGGTGGGTCCCAGATTCTCACTTTGCCAGGTGAAATCTTTGCTCAATCCTAGGCATTTATCAAATACACACTGTGTATCAGAAGAAGGAAGTAAAACTCAAGGATTTTCACCCATACTGACTCAATTGATAGCAACCTGGGACAAGAACTTAGAGATGATGCTTAGACTCTTTGTACTGAACCACCTTCAGATTTCACAATTCTGTTCCAGTCCTAACAAGTCAATGGAGCACAAGCCTTAGCCCACAGGGCCCACCGAGTGATGTAAATGTGTTTCTCAAAGGATGAAAGGCAGGGAATGGAGGGACCTATGGTGAACTGAAGAGTGAGAGCCTCACAACTGAGTACGCACAATCCATTAGAAACACAAGACAAATCAAAGCTACTCCTACCCTTTCTCTCTCTTGTTCATTGGAATGACTTTGTGTTGCTCATCACAAAAATCCTTTGTTCATATTAGCAATTTTTAAGAATAATTCATTTTCAAAATGTGTGCTTATGTACTGACAGAAAAAGTAGAATTGATAACAAGTATTGACATGGGTTCTCCATGTTCCTAAACTTTACAGTAAATTTGAGTCTGTAGAAGGGTTCAGTCCAAGGGGATGTGTATTACTCCGTGTCCCTCCTGAAGTATAAATTCAGCAAAAATCCAGTTGTACTAGCAAGAGAAAAAACACACAAGTTGATGTGTGAAACAGGAAGTAGAAGCAACTTCAGGAAAAAATCAATCCAAGCCTTCTGGCCACACTGAGACATAAAACCTCATGATTTTGCACCTCTGTGCTTAGCTTGTCTGCAGAGTGCTATGTCTGAGAAATACAGCTAAAGTATGCTCCAACTAAATTCAAGTTTTTCAAATAATCAAGTCTGACTACAACTACAAGTACAGCCTAATTCTCTTTCAAGTTGTGGCCATTTTATATGTGAAATGGAGTGACTGGCTAAAATACAGAAACAATGAATGTTCCTTAGGCATTTCCTATCAAAAAATAAATTGAAGAAATGAGCAACTTGGATTAATTAGAGATTGTGTCTAAGGGACTAGTCTTCAAGTCATGCATAAACACACACACACACACACACACAATTCCTTTATTCTTCTGGAAATACTTAATCTTTAATGTATACCAACTTTAAATTGAAGAAAGGAATTATGAAAGAAACTAGAAATATATGAAATTCCATCATTGAACATTTTAGACAAAAGTTGTAAGTAAAAGTGCTTGGAAAGTGTCAGATGAACATACAGATTTTCATATCTTGATGAATTCATGGACATACTGTCATCTGAGAATGAAGACTCAAACATAATAAAAGAAATAAATTAATCACTAAATCCAAAGTAGGAAAAATAAGTTCTTTGGATACTCCAAGACACTGAGAGTCTGGGGAACCAGGTTTCTGTTTATTTATTTGAGAAGAATGTCACAATTCTGTGCTCCAGGCAGTGTGTTGGGCACTGTAGTGGTAGCAATGAAAAGAGATGCAGTGTAAGTCCTCAAGAATGAAGGTGGGTCTGTATAGTAGACCTTGAAAGATGCATATCACTTGGTTAGCTGGTAAGAGAGTGAGGAGAGCTTTCCAGGTGAACAGAACCATGGAAGTAGACTGTACATGTTGGAACTAATCAGTGAAATGGACTTGGAGAATTGCCTGACTGGAGAAGAAATGGTGGCTATGACCCAGAGGTACATTTATAAGAAGTCAAAATAGTATTGCGAAAGATTTTCTTATCCTGGATGCTTGTCCCAGTAAAGTCCTCCATTTACCTTATCAGAATCTTCTCTGAAGTCAACTTTGTACCCACTTTGCCTTTACATAGGTGATTTGAAGTGACATAATGATGTTATTAACAGTTATTGTTGCTAATAATACAAGGAACATCTTTACTTTCTCAAAGGGTTTTCAGTATATTATCTCATCTTTCATCTAAAGAATCCTTGGGAAAATAACTTATTTGGATGGCGCGGGAGGCGGGGGGGGGAAGGAAATCATTATTTACACAGACTTGGGACCAAATGCAGGTGATCAAACTCAGAATCTAATACTCAGAGAGGAAAACAAAAACCATGTGATAAGGAATGCATGTCAACAGAAGCTTATACTTTCATAACCATCACTGATTTAAAAAAGAGAAGAACAAATTTCAAAGTTCAATTCAAAAACCTACATTACATATATTTTTCATTCTCTGAACTCTATATGTAATTTCTAGGCACTGGGAAGTCAGAGCATCACCCCCAAGCCCGCAGCAACACTATTCTAGTCCAGAAATGGGTACCTTCATTGTTGGTTCTGAAAACCTCCACCTAATACCACAGTTCCCATCTCTAGTTGATAGCTATGCCTCAGTGGGTTGACACGGTATGTGTGTGTAGAGTGGAGAGAAGGTTACCTACCATAAAAATCCCTTGGCCCCTTTCCTAGTTCTGTCTGTTCTAGAATCTACTACAATGTTTTTCAAAATAATTCAACTAAGATGGTGAAGATGGGAATTGGAAGTGGGTCCATATAATGAACAACTAGCCCTGTCCAAATTCTGTTATAGGGTTGAGGTAAGGATTGCAATGTAATTATATTTGTGAAATTGCATTATTAATTTCAATGTAGAGAGAATGGTAGCATGAAGTGGGAATCCATACTTCTACCTCTCTTCAAGGAAATGAGAGAATTTGGGTTTCTAAATAATATAATATAATCAAAGTGGCATCACCACTCAGAGTGAAAATAAAACTAGTTGGAAAGACAAAAAGAATCAAATTCTCCATATGATGGAGTTTTTTTTTTTTTTTCCCTCTCATATTTCTTAACTTATTGAAAGGGACAATAGAAAAGTTGTGCTAATAAGGGACTATATTTACAACAATATGATATATTCTGAGAAAAAACAATGTTTACATCTTGAGTAAATTAAGTCACCCATTGATTTTTCTGATGTAGAGGCAGCACTGAAACTGTAATACCTACACTACCTTCTTGCATAAGAATTTCCAAGATACAGAACCTAATTCCACCATCTTCCAAATTGCTCCATTAGATTTTGGCAAAAATCTGAGACCAAGTTTTTAAGATACAGAGAGGCACCAATGGACTAGCTTCCCACCCTACTGTGAGACCATGTGAAATTTCTCAGAGGAGACTGAGTAGGTTTTTTGTTTTTTTTTTAAGTTAATGTGGAAAAGAAAAAGAGAGAAATTAAAGGAGAGAAAGTGACATACAGATAAAATAAAGAAGAATTTACATGGATTTCTATGTGGAAGAATCTACATGGATTTCTGCAGTCAGAGATAACTGTTTAGCGTAAGGCAGCCTTAGGAAGGTTTGATTTTCTGATTCCATCAGTGATCCGTCCCCAAGCTACTACCAAGGAGCTCCCTCTGAGACATGAGAGGTGGGCTCTACCTCAATATAAGTTATTACTTCTATTCATATTAACAATGCTAAAGGTGAATTTGAAATTTAAGCATAGCACTAGGAGATTTGGCTGGAGACTAAGTCGCGCTTTTTCAGTATTCATGACTTTATAGTTTGTATTCATGTTTCATATTCAAGAGATCCAAAATCTGGATACATTCAGAGACTATTGATTTATCAGGAACAGACTGTCTATCATCAATTATTTTCACTGAAGCACAAAATGGAAAACAGAATTCTGAATTACATACTTTCAATAAAAGATATCAGTCTAATAGAATTAATAAACTTATTTATACATCTACTCCTTCTGTTCTCAAAGGAAAGCATAAAGGAATGATGTACTGAAAGTCAGAAGACTCTTACTAAATCAATTCAGAATAAAGAGATTTAAATACACTAAAGCACTACAAGAATAGAATTACCACAGGTGATAGGAATAGTAGTGAGCACTGAGTGTCTAAGTGTCTAAGGTCTTTCCGTGAATTAACTCACTTATCTTTCATAAACAGCCTACTTGGGGGGCCCAGATGTTATCCCCATTTTACACATGAGTAAATGAGGTATAGAGAGATTGCAGAAGGAGACACATCTATTAAGTGGTTGAACCTGGATTTAAAGTAGATAGTCTGACTATCTAAGCATTCTAGAAGCACTCTCATCTTTCTACCAATGGAAAAACTGAGCCTCTACTGGACAAAATGAAACCTGGAACTTCACACCTTCACAAAGTTCCCAGGTTAACATATTTCCTACGGAGCCAACCCAACCATGTGTGTGTGTATCAACATCCACGGGACATGTGTCCAACCAGAGTCTCTATCTTGTCAAACAAGAAGCCTGCCTCTTCTGTCTTTTGTTTGCCCATCACCTCACACAGGTAGGCCTTCAGAAAATATTTGTAGTTTCTAGAGTAGATGAATCAGTAACGCCACTGATTGAATCAGATCTTTAAGCAGCTGAGTACACATGAAGGTATTTCCTGAAGTAGTGACAGAAAAAGCATTTGGAAAATCCTTGATCACCCATACCATTTCCTGAAAAATACTGTAAAGAAAGCGAACTCTTCTCTTTATTTTTCCTAATGCTATTCTAAATGTTCCAGAATGATCTTATTGTCCCCATATCACTCAGCACAAGAAAGCCCCAGAGCTCCCAGGACTGTTTTATTTTCTTGTGTTTTTCTTTAGACTGCTTTGTGCTTATTGACTCCTGGACTACCTAAATGTCCATAGGTAATCTTTTGCAAGAGTTGCATGTGCATGTCATCCACATAGGGATCCATTTAGAATTATCATGATTCTATTTGCTAGAACTTACTTTTTTTTTTAGACTTTGGAATTATATCCTAGGAAAACAGAGAACACATTCTCTCCTGCTGTATGAAATATGCAGAAGATGATTTTAGGTTACAATGCTCTTCTGCATTAGCACAGATGCTGAAAAGCAAATTCTCAGCTGGTTGGTCTCACTCAGAAGGTGTGCTAATAACTAATAACTGCCGACTCACAATATAACAAGTTAAACTGCGTGTTGTATTAGCATTATTCTTAATGCTAATGTAATGTCTATCCACGAAGGCAGCATTGTTAGATTGTTAGTACTGTAGATTGTAATGACAAAAGGAATTAGATGGGTTTTCTATGTTAAATCAATCATTAAGCAGTGCTATAATTATTTGCTGTTGGGAACACTCTTTTTTCTATTGTAAAATTGACACAGTCTATGAACGTAATTGCTGTGTTTTCATCCTAGGGCCCTTTAAGATTAGAGTCTGGGAGGAAGATGTGGCACTTCTAATCCTTCTGACATTTCAGAGGGACTATCCTGGCAGGAATAATATCACATCACCGTGTAATTAATCAGTGCATTTTCCTGTGGTCTGTGAAGCCCATGTTTCCCTCTGCATTTGAGAGACAGAAAGGTGGCATGTAAGAACCTTCCTCGGCTTTAATTACAACGTGATGGTGGGTCCAATTATATTCGTGGACAATCTGACCTTTTCGGGTTGCATATTCAGACCATTTCACTGATTTCAGGGTAGAAAATATTAGGCATCAATGTATGTGGGTTGGAGATTATTGGATACTTGTTTCCCTCATTTCCTTGTGAATAAGAAAGTCTTAACAGAGCATAAGCTGGTAACAATGACATTAAATTAAAAAAGAAAAACCTTTATTAGCTGAAATGGCATGCCTGCCTTCATTTTACAGATGATAAGGCCAGCACAGCAGGAACCTTTGTTAGGGTATAATCTCTCCCCACCACCCTCTGTCCATTTGGTTCTATCTCTTTGTCTCTCTGTATCTCTCTGTGTTTGTCAGCCTATGTCTGTCTCTCTGTCTCTGGGTATATGTGCATATATACACATATGTGTATCTTTATACATACATATATATCTTTTTCTGTCTTTGTCTCTCTCTGAAATATTTCTGAGATAAATGTCATGAACCTACATATCTATGTTTGGAAGAGAAAATGATTTGTGTTTGCTCTATGGACAATTTACCTAAATGACTCATTCAGCATTCAGTGATATAATAGGATTAATTAAGCATCTGAGATAGGTGCACATAACTAGGTATAGCTTCAGACTCACACGGAATTATCATTAATATTAATATCAGTAAAAATGGGAGAGTAACTTTTGTTTGCAGGGCAGTAAGGTAGGTGCCGTTGAAATGCGTGAGTGAAACACACAATTCTGCAGCTTTTCCTCCAGCTCCTGAAGGAAAATACATAGGAAAACATCACTAGAGTAAAGAAGAAAGCATGATGGCATCTTTGGAGTTGTACAGATATGAATTTATAGCAGAAAAAAATAGCATTCAGTATGTCTGATGATTTCATGGAATGAGTGAGATCTCTGTCCAGACTTTATGCTGTAGAAACTGGGACGTGATGGAAGTAGTCTTGTGCTGAACTGTACTAAGTCACTTCAGTCCGTGTCTGACTCTCTGTGACCCCATAGACTGTAGGCCACCAGTCTCCTCTGTCCATGGGATTCTCCAGCAAGAATGCTGGAGTGGATTGCATTTCCTATTCCAGGGGATCTTCCCGACCCAGGAATGGAACCCGAGTCTCTTAACATCTCCTATATTGGCAGCCAGGTTCTTTACCACTAGCGCCACCTGGTAAGTAATAAAAGTTGTTCAGTAGAGGAATATGTTAGAAACGGTGATTCAGTGAGGGTAATTTGGAGTTGAGTTTGAGTTCCCAGGAGGAGAAGGGACATGATGGAGATTTCTGGAAGACTGGCTTCTTAAGAACAAGGATATGTGATATCCTCTTAGATCATGAGACTAGCTGAGTCTGAAATCATAAAGCATAGTACCAGCTGAGAACTGAGGGTGAGCACTCCAAAAAGATGCACACAGCACTCTGAGTATCCACCATTAGAGGACTCCTCAAAACATGACGTGAATGGTATATGTAAACACTGATGTGCATGTATGTGCCTTTCGGATATTAGGAAACCTTTCTTGTATTTTATTTTACTCTTTTAATTCTGAAATGTGCAACATTAACTCCATTTTGCAGACATGGATAAGATGATCCTGTTGCTCAACTTAAAGAAATGAAAGCAAATCAAACAGTTGCAGGGGTGACCCTCAAACACAGGTATTCAGATTTCATGAATCAAATCCTTCGCACTCACAATTCCAATTTTCAAGTCAGGAAAGGTACATTTATTAAGTCTTTATATGCAAATATGAAACTTTGTGTTGTTAGTTGTGTTTTGAATCTGTGCTAACGAGATAGATGGGGAAACAAAAACAGGGGCTTAATTGCAGTGAGCAGGGTGAAAATGGGCTGTACCAGCCCTGGAGTTTTGTCTGTGACAGGTGCTACTTAATGATTCATCATCTATTAAGGCAAGGTCGTGGAAAAATACAATAAGGCTGTGATTTTCAAGAATCATAATTCAATTTTTCAAGGAAACAGAATAGATAGTGTGGAGACTATGAGAAATTCAGAAAATATTTATGACTCTTTATTTGGTTGACTTTTATTTATTTGGTTGTTTTTCACTTTGCTGTCCCCTCCCTTAACCTTCTCACAGTCAGGGTTGTTCAGGGCATATATATTCACATGCCTACCAGAGGAGGACTAACTTGCCTTCCTAAGAGCTGGTCTCTGATGCCACTGCATTGTGCGCTTGTCTGTCTATTCTTAACTTTTCTTTAAGGTCCCTCCTTCCCCTAGCTCCACTCACCACTTGCCTGTCAATCTTCCCACCCACAATCTCAACCCATAGAGGATAAGAGTCAGGAGCCTCAGGGGACCCTGTTTGGTAATCTTCAAGACAGAGCCATCATTACCATAAGGTAAACCGGGGAATTAGTAGACAAAGACCTAACCCATGAATTCCCATACTATTTCTCAGGTCCTATTAAACCTTACTCTGCAGTATCCTGGATCTGAGAATGGAATTTCTGATCCCAAGGGCCCAAGTCAGATGCCCTCCATGGTCTTCGTGTTTGGATTGACCTTTTGTTTCAGTTTATACCAAGGGGTCCTATTCTAACAAAAGATCGTGTTCTTTATTTTTTCTAAATTATTTTCCTAGGGAGCAAAACATTTCTCATAAAACTCCTTATTGGGACAATGGATGAGACATTGTATATCTGGGTTAATTTCCATCAAAAATTGTGAAAGGAAGAGACAGACTCCTTCCAGTTTTGCTTGGCCACTGAGTGAAAATCTCAAGGATAAATAGCTAAATATTACACAATACCGTTTCTGTGATGTAAAAATTCATGAAATAAAACATCAATCTACAATTATACAAGAACAGTTATAAACAAAGCAATCCTCATTAGCTGCAACAGAATTGTTGTATTTCTTCTCTGGTGGGGGTACAAAGAGGAGCAAAAATGGATAATAGTGGTAAAAATCAAACAAGAGACACCACTTGCAGCCTGTGAGTAGCATGCTTTCTTCTGTGAGTAGTATGACAGAGTGTATCCTCTGGTATCCAAAACAGCCAAAGGAAAAAAAAAAAAAAAAGAAAGAAAGAAAAAGAAAACAAAGACAGTGATGGTTTATTATATTTTCTTCTAAATTTCAATTTATCTTTCAATTCTAATTCACCATTTAAACCAGGTAAATTCATTCAGCAAATATAATCAAGGGATGTTCATATTGCATTAATAGATTGCTTTAGTTTTGTACTTTTCAAAACTTAATTATTTAGAGCCCAATTCCCTTATTCAACATTAGCATATTAAGGCAAAATCTAATTTGCAGTAAGCAGCTTGAGGCCACAGTACCACAGAAAAGAGTAAATGCAGGCAAGTGAATATGCTGAATTTTTTATCTCATCGATGCATCCAGTAGCTGATGGATATATTCATCACTTGCATCTTTTAGTATTTTAGTTCAGTAAAATAGTGTGGATATTTTGATAGTTTTCCTTGCATTTTAAAATCTTTATTAGTTTTTCTTTTGAATAGGGGACAATGCCTATCATTTGGCTAAAACTAAATAAATCAAGAAAAGGGAGAGAAAAGAGTCAGGAAATCAGACAAGTGAAAATAGTGGGCAAAATTTTATTGCACAGAAGTGATTGGTAAGTGTTTAATTATTGCCACTTCTAGGCCATTAATTATCTAGAAGTATTGAATGTTTCCAACCCACCCCGCACACTTGCCCCCCACACCCTCCCAAACTGCTGTATAGCTTATCTCAAAATTTATTTCAGGATAAAGATAGAGACTATTGAATTAAGTAATAGGTAAATTATTACAAATGAGAAAATATTATGTATAGAACATCTATCATGGGCCAGGTCATTTACCAAGATACAGTTGGTAATAATGGAAGGAAATTGCCATCTGGCCCCTCCCCTCAGGGTTCTTGGGGTTTACATAGACATTAGCTTCCACCCCTTAAACAGTCATAGGACACCTTGTCAGTATAGGGCCAAGAACTGATTTGTGTCTTTACACAAAATTCTGGAATTGCAAGATGACTTTGAGATAGAAGAGGTCAGGAAAGAAACATTCAGGAAACTCAGTAGCTCTCAGCTACTAAACAGAAAGCATGGATAAGTAGAAAGATAAGCATTTGGGTCTGGAGGGAGGGGTATGGAGGAAAGATCAACTTGAAAGTCTCAAACATTTCATGAAGCCATGTGAATTTGGTCATTAAAAAGATAACACCCACATATAATGATTGTTTCCTCTTTAAATGAGATCTGAGATCTGGTTTGAAGCTCCAGGGATGGGTAATTTAGTGGAAGCTGCCTTCAGCAATTTGCAAAGAACTGTCTGAGGATACAGTGTTGCTGTTCCCTAATGGTAATGTTTGTCTTTAAGGAGAAGAAATGAGTCATGGTCAAATTTCACAAGTTCCTGCATTAGATTGAAGCATCCTCCATGTCCACTTTCTAGCCTCCTCTAACTTAGTTTAATTGACAAAGACATCCAGATTTCGAGTGACCCTAAAACAGATCATTAATGGGTAGGCCTGGAGAGAGACTTGAAAGCAGCTTTTATATTTCTATTAGAAGAAAGTTTACAATCAGCAAGTACTATGTTTAGATAAGCCTATTACATGCTTTAAAAAGTGGCTGTGGTGGCTCCAGCAAATAGTTGACAGAATTTGTGAAGCACATCTCTAATGAGGCTTCAAAAGTATATGCCTTTTTCGTAGTCTTCACAGTAGAACACCAGAAACAGTGATAGCTTTGGAGACAGACAGCCTTGGCTTTAAATCTCTACTCTCTCCCTTGTCATTTATTATCTCTGTAACCTTGGACATATCTATTCAGTACTTTGAGTTTCAGTATACTTATCTGTTACAAGGTTGCCGTGTTTACTGAATGCAGCAATATACTTAACTATTTAGCACATAGTCTCAAATAGAGTAACAACTCAAAGAATGTTAGTTACCATTAGTGTCACTATCCCTTGCTGTTGTTGGTGCTTTTATTAGACACTGTTGCCATTACATTTTCTTCCTTGAAGGCAAAACCCCATTTTCCTGGAAAGTTCAACCCTTCAACCCTTCTCAGGGAGACTTGCATAAATCCTCATAATTGAAGCAATTTGTGGTGGTCCCAGGGACTTTGTCAGAGACTAGTTTAGGGCACTGGCTACCCACTCCAGTCCTCTTGCCTGGAAAATCCCAGGGACGGAGGAGCCTGGTGGGCTGCAGTCCATGGGGTCACATAGAGTCAGGCACGACTGATGTGACTTAGCAGCAGTAGCAGTATAACACTTGCCTATTATCAATGAAAGAGTGAGGGAAAGTCTTACTGGGGAATGTCTTTGAAAGGTTCTTTTACTCCCACAAAGGGATATGAGGAAGAAATATTCCCTCTTCTCTTGCATGTTGCCCTGCTGTCTGTGACACCAGGGATTATGATGCTCATATGTAACAATGAATGACATAGGACAAACACAAGGGCAACATATAGAGAAAGAAATATGTAAAAACAGGAACATGTAAACGACAGAAGGAATGTGATTCATATGTCAGTATGGAGCCACTGAGTTAACACAACCTAAACTGCTTTTACACACACACTACACATGGATTTCCCTGGTGGCTCAGAGGTTAAAGCATCTGCCCACAATGCAGGAGACCCAGGTTTGATCCCTGGGTTGGGAAGACCCCCTGGAGATGGAAATGGCAACCCACTCCAGTATTCTTGCCTGGAATACCTACTGAGGTTCTTTATTTTTAATTTTCTTTATTTCAAATTCTAATTTAAGGCATATTTTCTGCTCCCTGAACCCTTAAGCATCTTAAATGGTACATTATTAAACAACCTTATTTTTTATTTTAGTCTCCTGGTCCTATCCCTTACACACACACACACACACACACACACACACACACACACACATGGTCATATTTGTGTATATATACACGTACATATATAAATAGACAGATATATGCAAAACAAAGCTGACAAACAGCAAGGCCATTCACATATTGGAGCTTAGTGAGTGATCAGGGTATTGAACACACATTCAATTTTATTTGTGTGTGATTGACCTGGAGCCTGCTATGGAAAATTATTATGGATTGTACAAAGATGAATAAGACAGTCTATTATTTCCAACTGACTTATAATCAAGCACAGATAATAAATACATAACCAACTATCATCCAAGGTTGGGTGTAGCACTTGTCTTATTTCTACATGCTAGTAAGGTTGTGACAAAATCCTTCAAGCTAGGCTTCAGCAGTATGTAAACAGAGAACTTCCAGATGTACAAGCTGGGTTTAGAAAAGGCAGAGGAACCAGAGATCAAGTTGCCAACATTGGTTAGATCATGGGGAAGGAAGGGAATTGTATAAAAAATAAAGTAAAAGAAAAATCTACCTCTGCTTCATTAATTACACTAAAGTTTTTGCCTGTGTGAATCACAACAAACTGTGGAAAATTCTTAAAGAAATAGGAATACCAGACCACCTTATATGTCTTTGAGAAATCTATATGTGGGTCAAGGAGCAATAGTTAGAATTCAACATGGAATAATGGACTGGTTCTAGATTGGAAAAGAAATACGACAAGACTATATATCATCACCCTGCTTATTTTATCTTATATCCAGAGTACATCATGCAAAGTGTCAGGCTGGATGAAGCATAAGCTGGAATCAAGATTGCTGGGAAAACTATCAACAACTTCAGTTATGCAGCTGATACCACTCTAATGGCATTAAATGAAGAGGAACTAAAGAGCCTCTTGATGAGAGAGAAAGAAGAAAGTGAAAAGGCTTGTTTAAAACTCAGTATTTAAAGAAAAAAAAGGAAAACTAAGATCATGTCACCTGGTCCCAGCACGTCATGGCAACTAGAAGGGGGAAAAAATGGGAGCAAAGGCAGATTTTATTTTCTTGGGCTCCAAAATCACTGCAGATGGTGACTGCAGCCATGAAATTAAAAGATGCTTGCTCTTTGGAAGGAAAGTTTTGACAAACTTACTGTATTAAAAAGCAGAGACATCACTGTGCCTACAAAGGTCCATATAATCAAAACTATGATTTTCCAGTAGTCAGGTACCGATGTGAGAATTGGACCATAAAGAAAGCTGAGTATGGAAGAACTGATGCTTTTGAAATGTAATGCTGGAGAAGACTCTTGAAAATGCCTTGGACTGCAAGGAGATCAAACTAGTTAATCCTAAAGAAAATCAACTCTGAATATTCATTGGAAGGACTGATTCTAAAGCTGAAGCTCAAATAATTTGACCACCTGATGTGAAGGGCTGACTCATTAGGAAAAAACCCTAAAGCTGGGAAAGACTGAAGGGAAAAGGAGAAGGGAGTGGCAGAGGATGAGATGGTTAGATGGCATCACCAACTCAGTGGATATAAATTTGAGCAAACTCTGGGAGATAGTGAAGGGAAGGGGAGCCTGATGTGATGAAGTCCATGGGATTTCAAAAAGTTGCACACAACTTAGTGGCTAAACAACACCAAACGTTAAAAAAGGAGAGAACACAAGAGGTAAATTATAGATCTCTGACAGTGGAAGGATTCATTTATACTTTAGATTATGTGCATTGATATTCTATTTATTTGGATTATAATTACCTGGAAAATCTCATGGACTGAGGAGCCTTCCAGGCTCAAGTCCAGAAAAAAATATATTGCTTTTACCTCCAAATATTTCTTCCTACAACTGTTGTTTATTGTGTAGATGGTGTTTTGATATTCAAAACTCTTTTTCCACATTGAATTTTGGGGAAATTTTTTTTTTTAATTTAGAAACTGAGAATTGACTGTCTTCCATTGTTCTCCAGTGACCTCCCATGCCTGAGGAAGAAAACCTAGATGGTCTTGGTTACTGCAAGAAATTGCAGTGATGTGAAAATGCAGAGTTGGACATGACTAAGTGACTAAGCATGCATGCACGAAAATGGATTATGAAGAAAAAGGAACTTTGTGAGAATGAAAAGCAACATAGGACAATTTAAAAAAACAAAACATATTTATACACATGAAAATGAAATAAAGAATATTGAACTAGTGATAGAAACATCCTGCAGGCATGGTGTTGAGTATTCTGGAATGAAGACTGATACAAAAGAAGACATAGTATATTCTTGGAATAACGGGTAAAGGCAGGCTGAGGGTGCATTTCCTATGACAATCTCTAGAGAGTCAGTGATGTACAAGCTCATTTGGAGCAACTTTTTCAAAAATAGTTGCTGAGTGAAATACTGGACTTTAATTTATGCAACAATACATTGAGGTAAACATATTGAAGAGTCAGCATGGCAGGGACTAGGCTAGATTCTACTACAGAAACAAGATAGGTAAGATCATCCCAAAGCCCCAGACAGAATGTCCTAATTGAATCAAGTTGAAAGGCGGGGCATGGGTAATGGGATTGGAAAGATAATGAATGTTGCTTTCCAGGTGACCCTAGTGGTAAAGAACCCGCCCACCAATGCAGGAGACATAAGAGACACTGGTTCTATCCTTGTGTTGGGAAGATCCCCTGGAGAAGGGCATGACAACCCATTCCAGTATTTTTGCCTGGAAAATCCCATGGACTGAATCCATAGGGTCCTAAAGACTCAGACATAACTGAAGCAACTCAGCACTCAAGAAGGTGGGTTAACGTGGAGATTCTTTGAATCAATTAGTGACCTGTACACTAATGTACCTATGTGTATGTACCTCCTTTCTCAGATCTATTCCATCCCTTGTCTAGGACAACATTTTTGCGGAATTTGAATGCAGTTTTTCCCTCTCAGTATTCTTCAAGACAGAGACTCTCTAAGAATGTTCCAGTTCTCTCTCCCAGGCTGCCACAGCTGTTTAAGCAGATATTTGAAGAACTGTCAGAATCAAGGGACAGAGAGTGGAAAGGGCAGACAAGGGAAGCAGAAGGCAGTGCAAAAATATGGGCAGTGCTGCAGTAGCTGACCATTGTGCCAATTTCATGCTTTCACACCTTTGAATGAGTGTTCAAAGTGTTTCATTTTGAGAGCCTCAGACAGTGGAGCGCTGATTGTGATGGCTTCAGGCATTTCAGGGCACAGCTGGCCACTCGGCCACCCCTGTGTCCATGGCAGTTTTCTAAAAATAAGGGAAATAAAATATAGGTTATTTTCAGCTCTGATGGGTGAATCGCACTGTGAGAACAACTGCAGGATCAGTGTTGGGATCTTTTTTCCCCCTTCCTTTTGTTTTTCTTTTTTTCAAACACATCCAAAGCCACATTATCTTTGGGGAATATGATTCTTCTTTCAAATAGTATGAAAGAAACAGTAAGAAAGAAAAATGCCATTTAGGATACATAATAAATTCTGAGCCTTAGTTTTCCAATCTGTCTAACCAGTCTCCAATTTTGTCTTAAAGAAAAAAAAAACAAAAAACAAAAAACCAAGGGACAAACAATCTTAAAATAGCTGTTGATATGTTGTTGTTGTTTAGTGCTAAGTCT
Organism: Cervus canadensis; assembly: GCF_019320065.1. Taxonomy (NCBI): domain Eukaryota; kingdom Metazoa; phylum Chordata; class Mammalia; order Artiodactyla; family Cervidae; genus Cervus; species Cervus canadensis. The sequence goes on from NC_057408.1 coordinate 33,801,170, forward strand.
TGTCTGACTCTTTAGCAACTCCATGGACGGTAGCCTGCCAGAGTCCTCTGTCCATGAGATTTCCCAGGCAAGAATACTGTGATGGGTCACCATTTCTTTCTCCAAGGAATCTTCCCAACCCAGGGATAGAACCCAAGTCTCCTTCACTGGCAGGAGGATTCTATACCACTGAGTTGCCAGGGAATATGTTACATTTATTAAAAAATGAACAATCAAGAAACCACTTTTAAATAATTGTTTTTGTTTGAAATTATTTTTTAAATTTAACTATATTTTTATTGAATATATGTACATTGTTAGTTGACTACCTTTTAAAATAGATGAATATGGTAAATAATGTATCCCAAACTGTGTCTTTCTTTTTCTCCATTTGAGAGCTAGATGTCAGAAGGTCTGAGTTCTGGATATAATTCTGTTGCTTATTGGTTTGTGTTAAACTTGAAAAGTTAATTTCTATAAGAGCTTATGTTTTCTACTAGTAAAGTGAGAGCATATTTTTATAGTAACATAAAGTCATAGAATTTGTTAATACTTAAGGAATTTTAGAAGTCATTTAGTTAATGTATTTCATTTTACAGATGAGAAAGTTACAGGTCACACAGCTGGTTGGTGGAACATTTTTAATGAGAATCCAACTGTCCTAATGACTGACATATACACTTTACCCATTGTTGCCATCATCACTTTTGCTTCGTATAAATCTTTCACTCCTATAAATTCAGTCCACTCATTCCTACTCCAGCCATCAACATCACACTTTTAATTTATTTCCCCACAAATGGCTACTATTTTAGAAATCTCTATAATGTCTACCTAGCAACGTATTGAGCAAAGCAAGGGCATCCTCATTTCTGTAGTTTTCCCTGACTGCCCTTGCAACATAGTACCTTCTCCTTTGGGACTGCACTTCGTCTAATAGCTCTATCACTTAAGCCATCCACTGACAAAATCAATGAATAACACAAGCTGTCTAGGGGGACTTGCCTCACTCCTACTTCCTTGTCTCTCAGTAGCTGGAACTGTGCATTCAGCCATAATTTCCTTATATGTAAAAGGAGAGTAATAGTAACACCTATTTCATAAGACGTTTGCAAAGATTAAATGTTATACATACATATCAACTTAGACCAGCTTTTGACATACAGTGATATCTATATCAATCTTGGTAATTGTTATATTACTATTTGTTGCTGACGAGGGTGACAATGATGATGCTTTGGGGAAGCAAAAGATTGTCTTCTAGAGAAGTACTGACCAAATTCCCAAACACCGCTTCTAATAAGGACAGGCTGAAAAGTAAAGAAATAATTAAGCTAAGTGTTTCTTCATCCTTCTTTAAAGAGAATTCTGTTTCTTAATTCCCTGAATACTTGAGATTGCCTGAATTTCTTAAAGCCAAATTGAAAATACAATAGGATGTATATTTCTAGAGCAATTAAGCTTTCATTGCTTTGCCTTAGGGTTCCAATATCTTATACCTTTGATTCAAAGGTAATGAAAGTTGAAGATTGGTGACATTTCTAGATCTTTTTTTTTTTTTTAAGTATTTGATCCCCATAAATGTTAAAGACTTCTACATGTGTAGATAAGGCAGGGAGCAATTGTGGGGGGTAGGATACATGCTTTCTTTTTCATTAGACAATGGTAACAGAGATATCATTCTTTATACCTAGAGTGCTGGAAACTTACGTGCTAAATTAGCAGTCACAAGTCATGTATCTTGTTACAGTGGGGGGACTCACTAATAAAAGGCAGCCTGAAAGGTATTCTCAACTGGGACTCAGGGTATTAGAGTTTTGTCACATTCTACTTCTTGGTATCTGAAAGACAAGTTACTTCTTGTTTCCAAGCTGAAGCTTCTTCATCTGTGATCTTCTTGAGTCCAACTTGACTTAGTTTAAGTTTAAAATTCTGAAAAAAGTAATACCTCTGGGTAAAATTTAACAGCCCCATTTCAGACCCAGTATGGGCCAACTTTGTGCTGCTTGAGACCATTGAAGCTTCCAGTATCAATGGACCAATGTTTTTGTTTCATCAACATCATGCTTAGAATTATAAATTCTGTGATAATCATATTTTATAGAAAACAAGGAGGGAGGATATATTATTTAACTGGCCTAATTCTGTATCACTAGACATGACAAACAATCTTTTGTGCTTAGCTCAGTTAAACAACTAATTAATCAACACAATGTGACTGAGGATGTTTGGGGAACCAACAAATTGTTGATAGTGTGTAAAGGTGACAAGAAAAGAAGAAGTCTTTTCCTATAGGGTGTCTTGTTTGAGAAATAAGCCTCAAATATATGAATATATATATAGTCTAGAACTCTCTTCTCTTTCTTTACATTGCAAGTGTATCTTGTAGCCATAAGTTAAATCAGTTTAAGGCATTGATATAACATAGTCTAATATGGTTGTATCATGCTATATGGGATTATTTGAAGAATTAGTCTGTTAGTACACGATTAACATAATTTTTACTCTTTGGAAACAGTCATTGATCTCTTCAGAGATATTTATTCTGCATATCTACAGCACTTTATCTATAACCCTCTTGAGAAGACAAATGTATCACTTTATAGTTATGAGTTTATATATACCACCTTTCCAATATACTATGTGACATATAAAGATAAACATTTTATCTTCTATATATATATCTTCTCTAAGGTTTACCAAAATATCTGATACATAAGGTGACCATATGTCCAATTAGCATAAGACCATTCTGGTTTATTTTTGTAGCATAATTATAGCTAACACTCGCCTTTACACATAGCAGAGTTCTTATTAGTTGACAGATTATTTGGTCAACCTACTTATACAAATATATTCCCTGTAAATATTTATATAAATAATCCCCAGAATGAAACCCTCTCCCTTTATTGGGTTCTATATCTGTGCTCATTTTCATTGTGGAACACCAGAGAACAGAGGACATGTGATGAGAGCATCTAGGAGGATTACTTCAGGAACCATAAAGACGTATGCATGCTACGTACTAAGTCTCTTCGGTCATGTCTGACTCTTTGCAACCCTAAGGACTGTAGCCCGCCAGTCTCCTCTGTTCATAGGATTCTCCAGGCGAGAATACTGGAGTGGGTTGTCATGCCCTCCACCAGGGGATCTTCTCAACCCAGGGATCAAAGTCATGTCTCTTATGTCTCCTGCATTGGCAAGTGGGTGTTTTACACTAGTGGCACCTGGGATGTCCCACATACATGTATAGCTTGATGTGAATTTGGAAGCCATTTAATCTTCATTCAATGAAGAGATTTTCCTGCAGAATCCCTGAAGGAAGCCATACAATCTTGGTTTCTTTATGAATGTGATACAACTATATGTGTCTGCCAGATTTTGTCCTAAGTACTGAACTGTAGCACTACTAGAGCAGATGTGTTGCTTGCATTCATGAAAAACAGAACATTTAAAGGAGACGGTACACAGAAACATCAAACACATAAACATATACTAGAATCATGAAGGTTACTAGGAAATATAAAGATTCATTGAGATCAAACAAAGGTCCATATAGTCAAAGCTGGTTTTTTCCAGTAGTCACATAGAATTGGACTATAAAGAAGGCTGAGGGTCAAAGAATTGATGCTTTTGACCTGCGGTATTGGAGAAAACTGTTGAGATGGACTGCAAGGAGATCAAACAGTCAATCCTAAAGGAAATCAATCCTGCATATTCATTGGCAGGACTGATGGTGAAGCTGAAGCTTCAATACTTTGGCCACTCGATGCGAAGGGCTGACTCATTAGAAAAAGACCCTGATGCTGGGAAAGATTGAAGGCAGGAGGAAAGGGGGACAACAGAGGATGAGATGGTTGGATGGATTCACTTATCCAATGGAAATGAGTTTGATCAAGCTCCAGGAGATGGTGAAGGACAGGGAAGCCTGCCGTGCTGCAGTCCATGGGGTGCCAAAGAGTTGGACATAACTGAGTGATTAAATAACAACAAATGTGGATGGGAGTGACAAGGGTTCAATAGAGAACTCTCAGGGGAAGTATCATTATTGTTTGGACTTGAATGATTAACAGAACAAGGTTTGGAACCAGGGTGGAGGAAGAGTACTCCTGGATGAAGGACAACAGAGAGTGAAACACTGAAGTGGAAAAGAGCTTAGAGATTTTAATAAACTGAAGGATGGCTGATAAACCCTAGTGGAATTAAAGATGGGGATAAAGGTTGCTACAAGGTGATATTGAAGTGGGAGGACAGGACAAATCATGCATATTTGGAAATACAACTGATTCTTGTACCACCTCATTCTCTAGTGTTTCTTTGGCCATGGTCAAGTTAACAGGCCCATATGAAAATTACACCAGAGGAACAATGTCCATATTTATAATGCACAGCCTTTAGTGGGTTATAATCTTTAGTGTTTTCTTAATATTGAATATTTATTCATTCAAGAGGGTGATGATTTCTATTTTAGCTAGAGTTAAGAAGAAGATCAAATTCATTATTTCAAAGTAAACCACTCCAGTCACTGGGACTGTCTACTCATCCTTTGCTCCCATCCCCCTACCCCCACAATCTTTTTTTTTTTTTTTTAAATTTAAAGAGGCATTTCCATGCTAATTGAAACTTTTTTTTCTTGAGAGTCCCTATGCTCTTGTAAAGCCTTCCTCTTCTGGAGCATTTAATCCCCAGCTTGAAGCATCACTGTTGATTGCAGTGAAGACAGTGATGTCACAAATGGGGGATTATGACTTCACAGGAGAAATAAGAGAGCAAGACAGACAGTTTCAAGAGACCAAGATCTTTTATTTATGAGAATGTCTCTATTAATCAAAAGGGGAGTGAAATACCAAACATATAGAAAATGACAGCAGAATTGTAGCTAAATAAAATGTTCTTCAAAATTATCCTGGCAATGTCACTTTCTCTTTAGAGGATTCCTGAGAAATGCTATTGCAGAGGATAGGTTTGAGATTCCAAATCTCCCTAGGCTCCACACTTGAGAAATACTTAGCCCTGGGGTAATTGAAAGTATAATCAGGCCAGGAGCAAGCTCTTCCGTGTCTTGCCTACATTGCAAGTTTAAAGTTGCTCAGGGACCTTACCTGACCTTGTTCAGTTGGGTCCTTGGGAAAGCTCTCCCCTGTTCCATTTGCCAGCAAAATTATTAGGTTCTAAGGTATATTTTTAAATGATTTTAATTACAAACTCAATTGCTTTAATGGATAGAAGACATCCAGGTGATATATTTGCTTTTGAGTGAGTTTGGATAGTTGTGACTTTCAATGAAGTGACCGTGGCACCTAAGTTGTTCAATTTATGAACATAAAATTGCTCACAATATTCTCTCACTACCTTTTATTATTTATATTTATTTATATGGCTGCACTGGGTCTTGGTTGTGACACTTGGGATCTTCGGTTTTCTTTGTGACATGCAGAATTTTTAGTTACAACATGCGAACTCTTTAGTTGTGCATTCATCTGTTTAGCAAAATATATCTCTACTTTTTTTTTTAATTACACTAACTAAAAAATAATCAATTATATTATTTTCAAATGATTGGCTTTTTAAAAAATGATTTTTCCTTTTGTTTTTCTGTTTACAATTTCAGTTATTTCTACTGAAATAACTGTATTTACATTTTTTCTGCTTGCTTTATGTTTAATTTGCTATTCTTTAATTTCTTAATGAAGAAGCTTAGATTACTGATCACAGACCTGTCTTCTTTGCTAGCATGTCCTCTTAAGGCTATAATTTTGCTGCTAAATGAATTTCAATTATTTGTATTTTAGTTTATATTTAATTGAATTTTTTTTTTAACAAATTTTCCTTTGAAATTTCCTCTTTGGGCTCTGGTTATTTAGTACTATATTGTTTAATTTAAAGATATTTGAAGATTTTATAGACACTTTTGTTATCAATTTCTAATTTAATTATGTTATGATCTGAGAAGATACTTTGCATTATTTCTGCTTTTAAATTCTTTCTTCCGAAACAGGAGAGAAGGGAGCAGAGCACAATTTTTAAAAGAATGACATAGCCATAGGACATGATAAAAAACTGATTAGTACCAAGTAGGTCCAAGATGCTGGAAAATTCAGCTTCTAGTAGCCTTAAGCCTTATTATATGCTCACTATAATGAGTTAACTAAGTGACATATCCACCAGAACCTTGACAGTTCTGAGCCCAACCATTAGAGGTTCCTTCTCCAATGCATGCAAGTGAAAAGTGAAAGTGAAGTGGCTCAGTCGTTTCCGACTCTTTGAGACCCCATGGACTGCAGCCCACCAGGCTCCTCCATCCATGGGATTTTCCAGGCAAGAGTACTGGAGTTGCCATTGCCTTCTCCATCCCATTTATTAGCCTATACAATTACCCAGCACATAAAAACTAATTAGATAGTAAAGAATCTGCCTGCAATGTGGGAGTCCTGGGTTCGATCCTTGGGTTGGGAAGATCCCCTGGAGGAGGGCATGGCAGCCCTCTGCAGTATTCCTGCCTGGAGAATACCCACGGACAGAGGAACCTGGCAGGCTGCAGTCCATGGGGTCGTAAAGAGTCGGACACGACTGAGCAAGCACAGCCTTCAGAGATGGTCCACACTCTATCTGTGGATTGTGTTTCTCTCTAAACATTATAAATCCACTTCTTACCCATCAATGTTTCTCACTGGATTCTTACCATGATGAGACATCAAGAACCTGAGCCTCATTAAGTCCTGAGACCACCTGTGTGATCTCAATTAAAAGACCATGGGTTCGAGTCCAAATCTGAGTTGTATGGTTTCAGTTCTATCTTGATGGATACTCCATGGTCATTTGAGAAGAATGAGTATTCTTCTGTTGTTTAAGTGTTCTATAAGTATTAACTAGATCAAATTAGTTGAGTTTTTTAGGTTACATATATATCCTTTATGAATTTTCCTCCTATTCTGTCAATTATGGAGAAAGAAATGTTGAAAACTTCATCTGTAATTGTGAAGTTGTCTATTTCTTTTTTCAGGCCTATCTGTTTTTGCCTTATGTACTTTGAAGCTCTGCTTGTTTCATGGGCATTTAGGTTTATTATGCCATCTTGAAGAATATCCCATCATAATTACATAAATCTTTCTCTATCTGTGATACTCTTTCTTGTCTTGAAGTCAAATTTTTCAGAATAAATATCCCCTCTATATTTTTGCTTGTTTTTAGAATACAAAAAATAAAAGTTTTAATTTTATTTTCATTTATTCTTTCTTCAATGTTGCTCCGTAATTTTTCCTTAAATTTTTAAAGTGAATTTCTGAGCTATATTATCTTTTTCTCTGTAATATACTTCTTTGAACATTATTTGCAGTGCAGGTCTAGTGGCAACAGATTCCTACAATTATTATTTCCTCTAGAGCCTATTTCTCCTTCCCTTTTGAAGAATAATATTACATGGTACAGAAATCTATGTTGATGGGGCTTTTCTCTAAACACTAAATACTTCTTTCCATTTTCTTCTTGCTTGCATGTTCTTGAAGACATTGGATATAATTATTAACTTTGTTCCTCAATAGGTAAGATAAACACCTTTCCCTCTGGCTTCTTTCAGGATTTTTTTTTTTTCTTTATCTTTGATTTCCTTTGTCTTTGCATCTTGAAAATGATATTCCTAGGTATAGTTGTTTGTTTGTTTGTTTGTTTTTTTCCTGTAATTGTTTTGGCATTTATCCTGTTGGTGTTTTCTGAGCTTCCTGGATCAGTGATTTTGTGTCTGATTTTGATTTGTGTAAAATTTCAGTCATTATTTTTTCACATGTTTATTCTGTTCTTTTCTCTCTTGCTTCTTCTTTTGATATTCCCATTGCAGACAATTACAGTTGTCCCACAGTAATTGGATATTCTATCTGTTCTTTTTAGGTTTTGTTCTCTTTGCTTTTTGTTTTTTGAGGATTTTATTTATATTCTTCAGGCTCACAACTTCTTTCTTCAACTGTGTCCATTTTATGAATTTGTTATTGTTGTTCAGTCACTCAATCATGCCCAGCTCTTTGTGACTCCATAGAAAGCAGCATGCCAGGCTTCCCTGTCCTTCACCGCCTCCCAGAACTTGCTCAAACTCATGGCCATTGAGTCACTGATGCCATCCAACCATTTCATCCTCTGTTGTCCCTTCTCCTCCTGCCTTCAATCTTTCCCAGCATCAGGGTCTTTTTCTAGAGAGTCAGCCCTTTGTATCAGGTGGCCAAAGTATTGGAGCTTCAGCTTCAGCATCAGTCCTTCCAATGAATAATCAGGGTTGATTTCCTTTAGGATTAACTGATTTGATATCCTCGCAGTCCAAGGAACTCTCAAGAGTCTTCTCCAACACTACAGTTCAAAAGCATCAATTCTTCAACACCCAGCCTTCCTTATGGTCCAACTCTCACATACATATGTGGCTACTGGAAAAACCATAGCTTTGATTACTTGAACACATCAAATCCATTCTTCATTTCTATTACAGTGTTTTTGCCTCTAACATTTATTTTTGTTTTTTTCCTTTGTATTTCCATCTCTGCATATGCTGCCCATCTATTCTTGCATGCTGTCTACTTTATCCATTATAGCTCCAAGCATATTTATCATTCTTGGTGTTCAGTTCCTCAGTCATGTCAGAGTCTTTGCGACCCCATGGACTGCAGCAAACCAGGCTTCTCTGTCTTTCATCATTTCCTGGAGTTTGCTCAAACTCATGTCCATTGAGTCAGCAATACCATCCAACCATCTTGTCCACCTATATTAGTCATAGTTGGCCTAAATTGTCAGTCTGATCTTTCCAACATGTTTGTTGTGTCTGATTCTGATCTTCAAATTATACACACACACACACACACACACACACATATGTATGTATATATATATATATATATATATATATATCTTTTGGTATATCTTGTATTTTTTCCTTGATAGGCATGATGTACCAGGTAAAAGAACTATTATAAATATGTCTTTAGTAATGTATTGATGAAGTGTTAAGACCAAAAGAAGTATTCTACAGTCCTATAATTAGCTCTCAGTTGTTCAGTGATGCTATGCATCAAGATTGTGAATTTCACAGGTGTTTCTCAGTTTTCTTTTTATGAAATGGTACAGATGACTGGAGTGGGCTGAGATTGGGTATTTCCATTTTCCAACATGGGAGGCTATTGTTGACTGGCATTGAATATTTCCCTTCCCTCAGGACAGTTAGGATCTGAGAGTGCCCCAAGAGGTTAGGCCCTGGTTAACTAGTTTTTCCCTGAAGGTGGGCCTTCTTCCTTGTTAAGAAGAAAGAAGTGCTCTTTTCTTGAAGTGAAAGTTGCTCAGTACTGTTAGACTCTATGTGACCCCATGGGTGGAATTCTCCAGGAAAGAATACTGGAGTGGGTTCCCCTCTCCAGGGGATCTTCCCAACCCAGGGTTTGAACCTAGGTCTTCCACAGTGCAGGCAGATTACTTACCATCTGAGCCATCAGAGAACCCAAGGACACTGGAGTGGTTAGCCTATCCCTTCTCCAGGAGATCTTCTTTACCCAGGAAGATCTGTGGTCTCCTGCATTACAGGCAGATTCTTTACCAGCTGAGCTACCAGGGAAGCCAGAAGTGCTCTGGTGTGTTTCAAAATGATTCCTTTTTGACTGCTGGAAGCTTGACGGAAATTTTCTCCAGCGTTCACTATAGGCAACTGGTCAAATTCATGAAGATAAATTTCAAAATATTGTGGGGGCCTTCCATGACTCCATTTCCCTTGGGTTTTTAAGTCTCAGACTCATTCAGATGGAGACTCCAGCAATTCTTCAATTACAGCTAAGGTTTTCCTACTCTGCCACTAGTTCCTACAGTGGTTTCTGTTCCTAATCTGTTCTCTGCTAAGCAGTGACTCCTGTATTAACTTTTCTGTCTCTTTATTTTGGAGGCAAGTTTTACTCTGTGTCCTTTTCTCTCTTAAATATTCAAAGAAAATTGTTGATTTTTCAGTCTTTTCAAATTTTTGCATGCTGTTAAGAAGAAGAACTCTATCAGTGAGCCAAAAACAAGACCAGGAGCTGACTGCTCCTGAAATTATGAGTTTATTATTGCAAAATTCAGACTTAAATTGAAGAAAGTAGGGAAAGCCACTAGGCCAGGCAGGTATGATCTAAATAGAATCCGATATGATTATACAGTAAAAGTGATGAATAGATTCAGGGATTAGATCTAATAGATAAAGTGGCTGTAGAACTATGGATAGATGTTTGTAACCTTGGACAGGAAGCAGTGATCAAATCCATCACAAAGAAAAAGGAATGCAAGACAGCAAAGTGGCTGTCTGAGGAGGCTTTATAAATAACCGAGGAATGAAGAGAAGTGAAAGGCAAGAGAGAAAGGGTTTAGGATGGGGAACACATGTACACTCATGGAGGGTTCAAGTAAATGCATGGCAAAACCAATACAATATTGTAAAGTAAAATAACAAATAAATTTAAAAAAATAAAGATATAACCAACTGAATGCAGACTTCCAGAGAATAGAAGGGTCTGCTTAAATGAGCAATGCAAAAAATAGAGGAAAACAAGAGAATAGGAAATACAAGAGATCTTTTCAAGAAAATTGGAGATATCAAGGGAATATTTCATGCAAGGATGGCCTGATAAAGGACAAAAATGGTAGGGACCTAACAGAAGCAGAAGAGATTAAGAAAAAGGAGCAAGAATATACAGAAGAACTATATAAAAAAGGTTTTAATGATCTAGATAACCATGATGGTATGATCACTTACCTAGAGTCAGACATCCTGGAGTGTGAAGCATTACTAAGGAAAGTTAGTGGAGGTGATGGAATTCCTGATAAGCTATTTCAAATCCTAAAAGGTGGTGTTGCAGTCAATATGCCAGCCAATTTGGAAAACTCGACAGTAGCTACAGGATTAGAAAAAGTCAGTTTTCACTCCAATCCCAAAGAAGGGCAATGCCAAAGAATGCCCAAACTACCATACAGTTGTGCTCATTTCACATGTTGGCAAGGTTATGCTAAAAATCCATCAAGCTAGACTTAAGCAGTGTGTAAAGTGTGTATATATATCCTTATTTGACCTAGACCAAGTCCATTATGGTTTCCCTGGATCAAGATGGCAGAATAGAAATATGTGCACTCATCTTCTCCTGCAAGAACTCCAAAATTACAACTCGCTTCTGAATAATCATCAAAAGGAGAATGTTGGAACCCACTAAAAAAAGATACCCCTCATTCAAGGCAAAGGAGAAGCCCAAGCAAGACAGTAAGAGGGACAAAATCGCATTTAGAATCAAACCCCATACCCACCGGAGACACTCAGAGGGCTCAAACAAAACCTTTTGCAAACCATGAGACCCCACAGAGACTGAACCAGACCTGCCTTTGAGTGTTTGAGTGTCTCCTATGGAAGTATGGGTCAGCAGTGGCCTGCTGCAGGGGCAGGGGCTCTGGGTGCAGCAGACCTGGCTATGGCATAAGCCATTTTGGAGGAGGTGGCCATTAACCCCTCCATAGAGCTGCCAGAACTTACACAGGACTGGGGAAACAGACTCTTGGAGGACACAAGGAAAATCTTGTGTGCACCAGGACCCTGGAGAAAGGACCAGTGACCCCAAAAGAAACTGACCCAGACTTGCCTGTGAGTATCCAGGAGTCTCCACTGGAGGTGTGGGTCGGCGGTAGCCTACTGCAGGGTTAGGGACACTAAATGCAGCAGTGTCTGCACAGGGTCTTTTGAAGGAGGTCGCCATTATCTTCATTACCTCCACCATAGTTTGGTCTCAGGTCAAACAACGGGGTGGGGTGGTGGGGAGAGGGACACAGCCTTGCCCATCAACAGAAAATTGGATTAAAGATATACTGAGCATGGCCTCGTCCATCAAAATAAGAACCAATCTCCTCCACAGCCAGTCTCTCCCATCAGAAAGCTTCCATAATACTCTTATCATTATCCCTCAGAGGGTGGACAGAATGAAAAACACAGTCACAGAAACTAATTGAACTGATCACATGGACCATAGCCTTGTCTAATTCAATGAAACAATGGGCCATGTTGTGCAGGGCCACCCAAGATGGACAAGTCATGGTAGAGAATTCTGACAAAACATGGTCTGCTGGAGAAGGCAATGGCAAAGCACTTCAGCATTCTTGCCTTGAGAACCCCATGAGCAGTATGAAAAGGCAGAAAGATATTACACCGAAAGGTGAACTCCTTAAGTTGGTAGGTACCCAATATGCTACTGGAGATCAGTGGATAAATAACTCCAGAAAGAATGAGGAGACTGAGCCAAAGACAAAGCAAAGCCCAGCTGTGGATGTGATTGCTGAAGGAAGTAAACTCTGATGCTGTGAAGAACAGTATTGCATAGGAACCTGGAATGTTACGTCCATTAATCAAGGTAAATTGGAAGTGGTCAAACAGGACATGGAAGAGTGAAAATCAACATTTTAGGAATCAGTGAAATAAAATGGATTGGAATGGGTGAATTTAATTCAGATGACCATTATAGCTAGTACTGTGGGCAAGTAAGTATCCCTGAGAAGAAATGGAGTGCACTCAATGTGCCAGCAAAATTTAGAAAACTCAGCAGCAGCCACAGGACTGGAAAAGGTCAGTCTTCATTCTAATCCCAAAGAAAGGCAATACAAAAGAGTGTTCCAACTACTACACAATTGCACTCATCTCACACACTAGCAAAATGATGCTCAAAATTCTCCAAGTCAGGCTTAAACAGTGTGTGAACTATGAACTTCCAGATGTTCAAGCTGGATTTAGAAAGGGCAGAGGAACTAGAGATCAAATTGCCAACATCTGTTGGATCATAGAAAAGGCAAGATAATTCCAGAAAAACATCTACTTCACCCTTATTGACTACATCAAAACCTTTGACTGTGTACATCACAACAAACTGTGGGAAATTCTTAAAGAGATGGGAATACAAGACCACCTTATTTGCCTCCTGAGAAGTTTCTATGCAGGTCAAGAAGCAACAGTAAAAACTGGAGAAAACAACAGACTGGTTCCAAATCGGGAAAGGAGCATATTGTCACCCTGCTTGTTTAACTTATATGCAGAGTACATCATGAGAAATGCTGAACTGGATGAAACACAAGCTGGAATCAAGACTGCCAGGAGAGATATCAATAACCACAGATATGTAGATGACACCACCCTTATAGCAGAAAGCAAGAGAAAGTAAAGAGCCTCATGATTAAAGTTGAAAGAGGAGAGTGAAAAAATTGGCTTAAAACTGAACATTCAGAAAACTAAGATCATGGCATTGAGTCCCAACACTTCATGGCAAATAGATAGGGAAACAATGGAAACAGTGGAAGACTTTATTTTAGGGGGCTCCAAAATCACTGCAGATGGTGACTGCAGCCATGAAATTAAAAGATGCTTACTCCTTGGAAGAAAAGCTATGACCAAACTAGACAGCATATTAAAAATCAGAGACATTCCTTTGACAACAAAGGTCCGTCTAGTCAAAGCTGTGGTTTTTCCAGTGTTCAGGTATGGATGTGAGAGTTGGACTATAAAGAAAGCTGAACACCAAAGAATGGGTGCTTTTGAACTGTGGTGTTGAAGAATACTCCTGAGAGTCCTTTGGACTGCAAGGAGAGCCAACCAGTCCACCCTAAAGAGATCAGTCCTGGATGTTCATTGGAAGGACTGATGCTGAAGCTGGAATTCCAATACTTTGGCCACCTCATGTGAAGAGTGGACTCATTGGAAAAGACCCTGATGCTGGGAGGGATCGGGGGCAGGAGGAGAAGGGGATGACAGAGGATGAGATGGTTGGATGGCATCACCAACTAGGTGGACATGAGTTTGCGCAAACTCCTGGAGTTGGTGATGGACAGGGAAACCTGGCATGCTGCAGTCCATGGGGTCACAAAGAGTCGGACATGACTGAGCAACTGAACTGAACTGAACTGAAATTCCATATGATGATACAGTGGAGGTGACAAATAGATTCAAGAGAATAGATCTGATAGAGAGAGTGCCTGAAGAACTATGGATGGAGGTTGTAACATTGTAAAGGAGGCAGTGATCAAAACCATCCCCAAGAAAAATATATACAAAAAAATGGTTGTCTCACAAGACTTTACAAATAGCTGAGAAAAGAAGAGAAGCAAAAGGCAAAGGAGAAAAGGAAAGATACACCCATCTGACTGCAGAATTCCAAAGAATAGCAAGGAGACATAAGAAAACATTCCTATGTGAACAGTGCAAAGAAATTGAAGAAAACAACAGAATAGGAAAGACTAGAGCTCTCTTCAAGAAAATTAGAGATAACAAGGAAACATTTCATGCAAAGAGGGGCACACCAAAGGACAGAAACTTTATGAACCTAATAGAAGCAGAATATATTGTAAAGCGGCAAGAATACATTAAAAAAACTGTACAAAAAAATATCTTAGTGACCAAAATAACTGTGATGGTGTGATCACTCACCTAGAGCTAGACATATTGGAGTGCAAAACCAGTGAACCTTAGGAAGCATCACTACAAGAAAAACTAAAGGTACTGGAGGTGATGGAATTCCAGCTGAGCTATTTCAAATCCTAAAATATGATGCTGTGAAAGTGCTGTACTCAATATGCCAGAAAATTTGGAAAACTCAGCAGTGGCCACAGGACTGGAAAAAGTCAGTTTTTACTCCAATCCCAATGAAGGTCAATGTCAAAGAATGTTCAAACTACTGCACAATTGCACTCATTTCACATGCTGCTAGTTAATGCTCAAAAATCTCTAAATAGGTTTCAACAGTATATTAACTGAGAACTTCCAGACTTTCAAGATGGATTTAGAAAAGGCAGAGGTACCAGAGATCAAATTGCCAAAACTTGTTGGATCATGGAAAAAGTAAGATAATTACAGAAAATCAAACATTTCTGCCTCATTGACTATACTAAAGACTTCAACTGTGTGGATCACAACGAACTGTGGAAAATTCTTAAAGACATGGGAATACCAGAGCACCTTACCTACCTCCTGAAAGACCTGTATGCATGTCAAGAAGCAACAGTTAGAATCGGACATGGAACAATGGACTGTTTCCAAACTGGGAAAGAAGTACGTCAAGGCTGTATATTGTTAGCATGCTTACTTAGCTTATATGCAGAGTACCTCATGAGAAATGCAAAACTGGATGAATTACAAGCTTGGATCAGGATTGCTGGGAGAAATATCAACACCCTCAGATATGCAGATGGCAGAAAGTGAAGAGGAACTAAAGAGTCTCTCGATGAGGGTGAAAGAAGAGAGTGAAAAAGCTGACTTGAAATTCAATATTAAAAAAAAAATAACATGAAGGTCAAATCATCTGGTCCCATCCCTCATAGCAAATAGAAGTGTAAAAAAGTGGAAGCAGTGACAGACTTTATTTTCTTGGTTTCCAAAATCACTGTGGACTGTGACTGCAGCCATGAAATTAAAAGACTCTTGCTTCTCAGAATGAAAGCTATGGCAAATTTAGGCAGTGTTCTAAAAAGTGGAGTCATCACTTTGCCAACAAGGTGCATATACTCAAAGCTATAGTTTTTTCCAGTAGGCATGTATGAATGTGAGAGTTGGACCATAAAGAAGGCTGATCATGGAAGAATTTATACTTTCAAATTGTGATGCTGGAGAAGACCCTGGAGAGTACTTTGGACAGCAATGGGGTCAAAGTAGTCGATGCTAAGGGAAATCAATCCTGTATATTCAGCAGAAGGACTGAAGATGAAAGTGAAGCTCCAACACTTTGGCCATCTAATGCTAAGTGCCAGCTCCTTGGAAAAGACCCTGATGCAGGGAAAGACCAAAAGTAAAAGGAGAAATTGGTGGCAAAGAATGACGTGGTTAGATAGCATCATCAATCAATGGACATGAATTTGAGCAAACTCAGGGAGTTGGTAAAGGACAGGTAAGCCTGGCATCCTACAGTCCACAGGGTTGCAAAACATTGGACACAACTAAGGGACTGGACAACAAGAAGAGGAAATGACTTCCAGGCTTCTTATACATGGAACTGGAAACAGCATTCATCCCTCTATCTTTTAATGAATGTTTCTGTGATATATCTTTCTTCATCTTTTAACTTTTAGATTATCTATTTCTTTGTATTAAAGGTGGCTTTTTGTAGAAATAGATTATTTTCAGCTTTAACAATTGGGAGGTTTTTCAAATGTTCTTTTGATATAGTCTCACCTCTCACTTTCTTCTTTCCTGGTATTACAAGATGGTCCAGGTACATCTTGCATACTTCTTACCCAAGTGCTAGTATCATAAACTTTTTTTTCAAGAAATCCTGGTTCCTTTTATTAAAGAATTATTTTGGAAACTAAGGTATGAATGCTGAGTGTAACACTGCTACTGGAGTGTCTTTACTCCTAAGCCCTCTTACCTGATGTTGCAAGGAAATATACACACATTTGTGTGCATATTATGTTTGTTTCCGCTGTTCAGTCACCAAGTCTTGTCCGAGTTTTTGCAGCCGCATTGACTGTAGCATGCCAGGCTTCCCTGTCCCTTACCATTTCCCGGAGTTTGCCCAAGTTCATGTTCATTGCATTGATGATGCCATCCAATCATGTCATTTTCTATTGCCCTCTTATCCTCTGCCTTCAGTCTTTCCCTAGCATCGGGTCTTTTCCAATAAGTCAGCTGTTCCCATCAAGTAGCCAAAGTATTGGAACTTCAACTTCATCTTTAGTCCTTCCAATGAGTATTCAGGGTGATTTCCCTTAAGATTGACTGGTTTTATCTCCTTTCTGTCCAAAGGACTCTCAAGAGTCTTCTCCAGCATCAATTCTTCAGTGCTCTGCCCTCCTTATTGTACAGCTTTCACAACCCTACCTGACTACCGGAAAGAACGTAGCCTTTACTATATGGATCTTTATTGGCAAAGTGATGTCTTTGCTTTTTAACACACTGTCTAGGTTTGTCATAGCTTTCCTTCCAAAAAGCACTATCTTCTAGTTCCATGGCTGCAGTCACCATCCTCAGGGATTTTAGAGCCCAAGAAGAGGAAATCTGTCCCTGCTTCCCCCCTTTCCCCTTCTATGTGTCATGAAGTGATGGAGCCAGATGCCATGACCTTAGATTGTTTAATGTTGAATTTCAGGCCAGCTTTTCACTCCCCTCTTTCACCCTCATCAAGAGGTTCTTTAGTTCCTCTTGATTTTCTACCATTAGAGTGGTACTGTCTGCACTTCTCAGGTTGTTGATATTTCTCCCAGGAATCTTGATTCCAGTTTGTAATTCATCCAGCCTGGCATTTCTTATGGTGTGCTCTGAATATAAGTTAAATAAACAATAAACAGAGTGACAATAAACAGCCCTGTCTTACTCCTTTCTCAATCCTGAACCAATAATTGTTCCATAGAAGGTTCTAACTGTTGCTTCGTAAGTGGCATACAGGTTTCTCAGAACACAGGTAAGATGGTCCTTTATTTATCTCTTTATTATCTCTATTATCTATGGTCTCTATTATCTCTTTAAAAGTTTTTCAATTTGTTATGATCCACACAGTCAAAGTCTTTAGCATAGTCAATGAAACAGAGGTAGATGTTTTTCTGAAATACCCTTGCTTTCTCTATGATCCAGCTAATGTTGGCAATTTGATCTTTGATTCCTCTGCCTTTTCTAAATCTAGCTAAGACATTAAGAAATTATTGACTCATGTAATGATGAAGACTACCATGAAGGATTTTGAGCATAACCTTACTATATATATATGAATATGTATATATATATATATATGAATATGTATATATATATGCAAACATGTATATATTTCTATATATAACCATCTATCTATTAAGTGAAACACTAGTTCATGATGAACAGTAGTTCATCATCATACTGATATCTGTAAATGTAACTCTGGTCCTTTACCAGATGGTTCATTCTAGCAATCTTTCCTTGCTTATCTGTAACTTTCCATTCTATCAGTAAGAAACCTAGATCCTACCATCTGTCATCCATCTGTTTAATTGTTCCATTCCAAAATACTTGTACAGTGGTTTTACAATTGGTAACTTCTACCCCTGGGGAACATAAATTTATCAACTAGAATATTGTGGTTATGAACAATTTCTTTTGCTTTTACTCCTACAGATCCCACAAGTTTCCAAAGTTACCTAAGTCAGCACC
Source organism: Cervus canadensis (assembly GCF_019320065.1). NCBI lineage: Eukaryota > Metazoa > Chordata > Mammalia > Artiodactyla > Cervidae > Cervus > Cervus canadensis. The sequence goes on from NC_057408.1 coordinate 33,819,273, forward strand.
TTTTTCTCTTGCTGTTTTCAGGGACATTGTTTCATAATTTTGTAAGTTATTTTAAAATATAAGTGTTATTCTTTGTCAAGATGAAAACATTTTCTTGTGTTGCTATTTTGCTGAGAATTTGCTTTCATTGCTATCCAACACTTCTATTGGACCAGGGCTTTCAGGCTACATATTTTGATACCACATCCCTACTCTCTTGCAGATGAAGGCTTCTGTTCCCTAGGGAAGAAAGAGGAAATAGAGTGCAAAATTTTCATGCTAGTTTCTATTCCCTTCCCCAACTGATATAAAGTTCCATACATGCTCTCTGGATGCTTTGGTTGCCACTCCCTTTCCAGATGATTTTATTCCATAGGAAAGAACGGTAAGCTGGGTCTTGGCAGAATTTGCTAGTATCTGCTCTTCTTTTTTGCTACTGGCATCAAGAGGGAGATTTCTGGGATTATTCATTTTCTTTTTAAACTGAAGTATAATTACAGTACAATATTATATGATTTATAATATAGTGATTTACAATTTCTAAAGAGTGTACTCCATTTATGGCTTACCAGGTTGCACAGTGATAAAGAATCCTCCTGCCAACTCAAGAGACACAGGAGATGTGGTTTGATCCCTGGGTTGGGAAGATACCCTGGAGTAGGAAATGACAACCCACTCTAGCATTCTCGCCTGGAAAATTCCGTGGACAGAGGACCTTGTCAGACTACGGTACATGGGATGGGGTCACAAAGAATTGGACATGACTGAGCAACTGAGCATGCGTGCACTCCATTTATAGTCATTATAAATATTCACTCTATCCCTTGTGTTGCTCACTATATTCTTGTAGCTTGCTGTGCTGTGCTTAGTCGCTCAGTCATGTCCAACTGTCTGTGACCCAGTGGACTGTAGCCTGCCAGGGACCTCTGTCCATGGAGATTCTCCATGCAAGAATACTGGAGAGGATTGTCATGCCCTCCTCCAGGGGATATTCCCAACCCAGGGATTGAACCCAGGTCTCCTGCATTGCAGGCAGATTCTTTACAGTTTGAGCTACCAAGGAAGCCCATGAATACTGCAGTGGGTAGCCTATCCTTTCTCCAGGAGATCTTCCCATCCCAGGAATCAAACCAGGGTCTCTTGCATTGCAGGTGGATTCTTTACCAGCTGAGCTACCAGGGAAGTCCATTCTTATAGCTTTTTTTATACCTAATAGTTTATACCCTTTATTCACCTACTCTTATGCTGCTCTCGCTGTGTCCCTCTTTCTAATGGTAACTGCTAGTTGTTCTCTAATATATATTGGTGAGTCTGTTTCTTTTTTGTTATATTCACTAGTTTGTTGTGTATTTTTAGATTCCACATATACATTATATCACACAGTATTTGTCCTTTTCTAACATTTCACTCAATGTAATACCCTTGAGGGCCATCATATTTTTACAAATGGGAAAATTTCATTATTTTTTATGGCTCAGTAGTATTCCACTTCATCTTCTTTAGTCACATCTCAGAATTATTTTAAATCTTTCCTTTAGGTACCTGGTTGGGGTTCTTGGAGGAAAACCCTGCAAGAATGTGTGAATCTTCTATGTCTGTGGCCTTTCAGAGCTCCACACTCTTATGATAGCTCACACTCTACTGTTAGTTATTTTTTTCAAAATATCTACTTAAATTAATTTACAGGCTTGTATTTTGTTAGGTGAAATTTGACCCAGGTATACAAATGCTCAAGTGTCCCTTGAGGGGTGTCCATTTCTCTCTATACCTTATGTCAGTTCTTTGCCCTACAGCCTCAGTTCTCTGAAGGCTTTCATAAAAGTCACTAGTTTGCTATTCTTCCAGTCTTTTCTTAGTTGTTAAGGTGGGAAAGGTGTTATTCACAGCTCTTTACATCTTTATGCGGAAATCTGAAGCCCCTGAGAATGTGTTTTTACTTTAACTAATTGAATGGAAATTCCTACTGCTTACCACCAGAAACGTTACTTAAAGGTATATGCACATGCAACTATGCCGAATGCTTATTTTTGAAAGAACAGGTTTGAATGTTTTATCATTCTCTTCAGGTCAATTTTCTTAGACTTGGTTTTTTAAATTTATTCCAGTAGTATGAGGTCTTGGCTTTGATGTACTTGGACAGTATAGGAGGGGAAAGAAAATAAAGCTTAAAATAGCTCTCACTTTATGAGAACCCATGAACATTTGAAAAATTAGTTTCAGTAGGGATGTTTACTACCCAAGCAATCCTGTTTTCCAAAGAAGGCCATTCAACACAAGAACCACTTACAAAAATCCACATATAAAGATATGCAAAGCTATTTAAATAAATGTGGGACAAATTCTAAAATCAGAAACCAATTTAGAATCAGATCAATTAAAATGTCGATCAATTGCAATCCTAGGATAATGGGATTTTAAATGACACTAATTAGATAATGATGGAAACGCAGCAGCAACAGTAACATACAGCAAAAACAAAAACGTTATTTGGCCTCTAGTCCAAATTCACTGCTTTATCCCAATTCAGATGTAAACTCTTTCATGAAGCCTTCCCTAATGTTAACCAGAAAGAAGTAATTACTTTTGCATCTTGGATAACTTACCTTCCTTTCCTGATTCTAATCTAACTATATTGTGACTTTACACTGTGAGTCAAAGGTATGGGGGTACACATTTGCTTTATCTGGTTGGTTCCCAACTGGAAGTAAGGACAAAAATTATGGAAGCTGTCAGTTATTAATCAAGTCCTTGTCATTCTGAGTCAATTGGATAGAGATTATTTTTTGGCTTCCTGGATTGTGACTAGAGTTAGTGAGTGGTGTGCCTTCCTGCAAGTCTGACTTATAAGGTAGAAAACAGGCTGGTTTCTTGGGTTGGTAAAAACAGAAGTCTGACCCCCAACCTGCAGTAATCAGCCCGGGAAACCAACCCACTGTGGATAATGGGTTGGTTTCCTGGGCTGGCTGCTCAATTTGAGGGTCAGACTACTGTTTTTACATTTGGTATGGTGTAAAAACCAATATTCAGCATCTCAGTGGCAAAAGAAATAAGGGCCCCAAAAGTCTAGAGCTGACCTGTTCAAAATCACCTACTCCTGTACTTCCTCCCAAGCAAAACACAGCATCAGGTCTCAGAATCAAAGTTAAACTGAAGTCACCCTCATGAGGTCCCTTCATCTTTCCTAAGGAAATAGTGTGCAGGGAAAGATTGCAGAAAGCCCCAGGGAAGTAAGTGGATTTGCACTGCCATGTTAATAACAATGTTGTGTTAAGAAAGTCCTTCAGACTTTTACTTACAAAATATATTGCTTACATATTTTCCTCTTTTAATCCTAATTTTTTTTATTTTTAATTTGTAATGAATATGGAGAAGATCTGTAGTTTGAATTTAGCCTTTATAAAAATTGTGGGAAAGTCATTAATTATTTTTAGCATTTTGTTACCAAGTCCAGTCTCACTCTGCTTGCTGCACAACAGGCCTATGAATCTGAAAGATGAGGTATTGAGGCAAGGAATATGACTTTATTTGAAGAGCTTGAAAAGATGGCAGACTAATGTCTCAAAGTAACCATCTTGTAAGGGCCAGTTCTCTCTGGAGGCAGAGAGAGAGAGAGAAGTAATGAAGAACTAAAGTCAAAAGGCAGAATACAGAGGGACAGGCAGTGAGGAAATAAAATTTAAAAAATGTCTTAAATCTAGCAAAACATCTCCAAGAAGGGTCAGCATTTGTAAAGGGAGTGTTATTCTTGCTATTCACTATGGGTGAGGCCAGATTGTCTCTCTATGAGACAAGGGAGGGTGTTTACAGTCAAGCAGAGGGGCTGGGTCCTCTGAGACAGGCCATTATATATTATTGTAATTACAAAAGAAATGAGAGCAAGTCAAGAAACTTCCCAAGGTGAAGTCAGAATTGGCTTCTACTCTTTTGCCTCCAAAATCACTGAGGATGGTTACTGCAGCCATGAAATTAAAAGACACTTGCTCCTTGAAAGAAAACCTATGATAAACCTTGTTGCTGCTCAGTTGTTCAGTTGTATCCAACTTTTTGTAACCCCATGGACTGAAGCACTACAGGCTTCCCTGTCTTTCACCATCTTCCATAGCTTGCTCAAACTCATGTTCATTGAGTTAGTGATGCCATCCACCATCTCATCCTCTGCTGTCCCCTTCTCCTCATGCCTTCAATCTTTCCCTGCTTCAGGGTCTTTTCTAATGAGTTGGGTCTTTGCACAGGATTGAAGTTTTTGTTCTCCTTGCTGTCCAAGGGACTCACAAGAGTCTTCTCCAACATCACAGTTCAAAAGCATCAATTTTTCAGTGCTCAGACTACTTTATGGTGCAACTCTCACATCCATACATGTCTACTGGAAAAACAAAGCTTTGACTATACAGACCTTTGTTGGTAAAGGAAAGTCTCTGCTTTTTACTCTGCTGTCTAGGTTAGTCATAGCTTTTCTTCCAAGGAGCAAGCATCTATTAATTTCATGGCTGCAGTAACCATCTGCAGTGATTTCGAAGCCCAAGAAAATAAAGTCTGTCACTATTTCCATTCTTTCTCGATCTATTTGTAATGAAGTTGAAACCACTTACCACAGATTGGGACCTGAATCCATGTGCTGGGATTCGAATACAGCCAACATCCAGTTTGGCACTCAAGCCCATGTGGCTTGGACTTGAACCCAGCCAAAACCTGGCTTGGGACTCTAATGCAGCCAATCTCCATTGGGACTTGAACCCACATGGCTGGGACCCAGTTCAGTTCAGTTGGTCAGTCATGTCTGACTCTTTGTGACCCCATGAATCACAGCATGCCAGGCCTCCCTGTCCATCACCAACTCCAGGAGTTTACTCAAACTCATGTCCATCGAGTCGGTGATGCCATCCAGCCATCTCATTCTCTATCATCCCCTTTCTCCTCCTGCCCCCAATCCCTCCCAGCATCAGGGTCTTTTCCAATGAGTCAGCTCTTCACATGAGGTGGCCAAAGTATTGGAGTTTTTGCTTCAGCATCAGTCCTTCCAATGAACATCCAGGACTGATCTCCTTTAGGATGGACTGCTTGGATCTCCTTGCAGTCCAAGGGACTCTCAAGGGTCTTCTCCAACACCACAGTTCAAAAGCATCAATTCTTCAGCGCTCAGCTTTCTTCACAGTCCAACTCTCAGCCATACATGACCACTGGGAAAACCATAGCCTTAACTAGATGGGCCTTTGTTAGCAAAGTAATGTATCTGCTTTTTAATATGCTATCTAGGTTGGTCATAACTTTCCTTCCAAAGAGCAAGTGTCTTTTAATTTCATGGCTGCAATCACCATCTTCAGTGACTTTGGAGCCCAAAAAAATAAAGTCTGACACCATTTCCACTATTTCCCCATCTATTTCCTGTGAAGTGATGGGACCAGATGTCGTGATCTTAGTTTTCTGAACAATGAGCTTTAAGCCAACTTTTTCACTCTCCTCTTTCACTTTCATCAAGAGGCTTTTTAGTTCCTCTTCACTTTCTGCCATAAGGGTGGTGTCATCTCCATATCTGAGGTTATTGATATTTCTCCTGGCAATCTTGATTCCAGCTTGTGCTTTTTCCAGCCCAGCGTTTCTCATGATGTACCCTGCATATAAGTTAAATAAGCAGGGTGACAATATACAGCCTTGATGTACTCCTTTTCCTATTTGGAACCAGTTTGTTGTTCCATGTCCAGTTCTAACTGTTGCTTCCTGACCTGCATACAGGTTTCTCAAGAGGCAAGTCAGGTGGTCTGGTATTCCCATCTCTTTCAGAATTTTCCACAGTTTATTGTGATCCACACAGTCAAAGGCTTTGGCATAGTCAATAAAGCAGAAATATATGCTTTTCTGGAACTCTCTTGCTTTTTCTATGATCCAGCGGAGGTTAGCAATTTGATCTCTGGTTCCTCTGCCTTTTCTAAAACCAGCTTGAACATCTGGAAGTTCATAGTTCATGTATTGCTGAAGCCTGGCTTGGAGAATTTTGAGCATTACTTTACTAGCATGTGAGATGACAAAACCCAAGGTACTTTGTTTCAGGACTTAATGAAGCTCAGGTTCTTGATGTCTCACCTCAAAAAGAACTCAGTGAGAGACAAAGTGATAGGTGAGAAGTAGATTTATTCAGATTCAGAGAGAAGCAAACTCCACAAAGAGTGTGGGCCATCACAGAGTGCAGCCCCCAAATTTGGCGAAGTTAGTTTTTATAGGCTGGGTTATTTCATATGTCAATGAGAGGGAGGATTATTCCAACTATTTTGGGGAAGGGGTGGAGATTTCCAGGATTTGGGCCATCACCCATTCTTGGTATTTTAACAGTGCTATGGAACTCTCAAGGTACCTCTGGGTGTGTCATTTCACTTGCTGACTGAGGGTCAAGGTCTAGTCTTGTCTGCCATCTTGGTCCCATTTGGTACTAATCCGTTTATGTTGTGTCCTTGGGCTATGTTCAAGTGGCAGCTGTGCAGCTGGAGCTTTGAGGACACACCCCATGTCCAAGGGTAAAGGAGAAGCCCCTGCAAGATGTTAGCAGGGGCAAACTCGCATTTAGAACCAAACCCCATACCCACCAGGGATGCTGAGAGGGCTCAAACATACCTTGTGCACACCAGGGTCCAGGGACCCCACAGAGACTGAGGCAGAACTGTGTTTGAGTGTTTCTGGAGGAGGTACAGGTCAGCAGTGGACTGATGCAGGGGCAGGGGTTCTGGGGACAGTAGACCTAGGGATGGAATAACCCCTCTTGGAAGTCGCCATTAACCCCATCATAGAGCCACCAGAACATACACAGGACTGGGGAAACAGACTCTTGGAGGGCACAGACAAAACCTTGCCTGCACCAGGACCCAGGAGAAAGGAGCAGTGACCCCACAAGAGACTGACCCAGACTTGCCCATGAGTGTCCAGAAAGCTTCAGCAGAGGTGTGGGTAGGCAGTGGCCTGCTGCAGTGCTGGGAGCACTGAGAAGAGCAGTGCATGCATGGGACCTTTTGAAGCAGGTCTCCATTATCTTCATTACCTCCATCATAGTTTGGCCTCAGACCAAGTAAGAGGGAGGGAACACAGCCCTGCCCATCAACAGAAAATTGGATTAAAGATTTACTGAGCATGGTCCCACCCACTGGAACAAAACCCAGATTTCCCCTCAATCAGTCTCTCCCATCATGAAGCTTCCATAAGCATCTTATCCTTCTCCATCAGAGGGCAGTTCAGTTCAGTTCAGTTCATTTGCTCAGTTGTGTCCGACTCTTTGAGACCCCTTGAATCGCAACACGCCAGGCCTCCCTGTCCATCACAAACTCCCGGAGTTTACTCAAACTCATGCCCATCGAGTCGGTGATGCCATCCAGCCATCTCATCCTCTGTCGTCCCCTTCTCCTTCTGCCCCCAATCCCTGCCAGCATCAGGGTATTTTCTAATGAGTCAACTCTTCGCATGAGGTGGCCAAAGTTTTGGAGTTTCAGCTTCAGCATTAGTCCTTCCGATGAACACCCAGGACTTATCTCCTTCAGGATGGACTGCTTGGATCTCCTTGAAGTCCAAGGAATTCTCAAGAGTCTTCTCCAACACCACAATTCAAAAGCATCAATTTTTCGGTGCTCAGCTTTCTTCATAGTACAACACTCACATCCATACATGACTACTGGAAAAACCATAGCCTTGACCAGATGGACATTTGTTGGCAAAGTAATGTCTCTGCTTTTTAATATGCTATCTAGGTTGGTCATAACTTTCCTTCCAAGGAGTAAGCGTCTTCTAATTTCATGGTTGCAGTCACCATCTGCAGTGATTTTGGAGCCCCAAAAAATAAAGTCTGACACTATTTCCACTGTCTCCCCATCTATTTCCCATAAGTTGATGGGACCAGATGCCGTGATCTTAGTTTACTGAATGTTAAGCTTTAAGCCAACTTTTTCACTCTCCTCTTTCACTTTCATCAAGAGGCTTTTTAGTTCCTCTTCACTTTCTGCCATAAGGGTGGTGTCATCTCCATATCTGAGGTTATTGATATTTCTCCTGGCAATCTTGATTCCAGCTTGTGCTTTTTCCAGCCCAGCGTTTCTCATGATGTACCCTGCATATAAGTTAAATAAGCAGGGTGACAATATACAGCCTTGACATACTCCTTTTCCTACTTGGAACCAGTCTGTTGCTCCATGTCCAGTTCTAACTGTTGCTTCCTGATCTGCATACAGGTTTCTCAAGAGGCAGGTCAGGTGGTCTGGTATTCCCATCTCTTTCAGAATTTTCCGCAGTTTATTGTGATCCACACAGTCGAAGGCTTTGGCATAGTCAATAAAGCAGAAATAGATGTTTTCCTGGAACTCTCTTGCTTTTTTGATGATCCATCAGATATTGGCACTTTGATCTCTGGTTGCTCTGCCTTTTCTAAAACCAGCTTGAACATCTGGAAGTTCAAGGTTCACGTATTGCTGAAGCCTGGCTTGGAGAATTTTGAGCATTACTTTACTAGTGTGTGAGATGAGTGCAATTGTGCGGTAGTTTGAGCATTCCTTGGGATTGCCTTTATTAGGGATTGGAATGAAAACTGATCTTTTCCAGTCCTTTGGCCACTGCTGAGTTTTCCAAATTTGCTGGCATATTGAGTGCAGCACTTAAACAGCATCATCTTTCAGGATTTGAAATAGCTCAACTGGAATTCCATCACCTGCACTAGCTTTGTTTGTAGTGCTGCTTTCTAAGGCCCACCTGACTTCACATTCCAGGATGCCTGGCTCTAGGTGAGTGATCACGCCATTGTGATTATCTGGGTCATGAAGATCTTTTTTGTACAGTTCTTCTGTGTATTCTTGCCACCTCTTCTTAATATCACCTGCTTCTGTTAGGTCCATACTATTTCTGTCCTTTATCAAACCCATCTTTGCCTGAAATGTTCCCTTGGTATCTCTAGTTTTCTTGAAGAGATTTCTAGGCTTTCCCATTCTGTTGTTTTCCTCTATTTCTTTGCATTGATTGCTGAGGAAGGCTTTCTTATCACTCCTTGCTATTCTTTGGAACTCTGCATTCAAATGGGAATATCTTTCCTTTTCTCCTTTGCTTTTCACTTCTCTTCTTTTCACAGTTATTTATAAGGCCTCCTCAGACAACCATTTTGCCTTTTTGTGTTTCTTTTCCATGGGGATGGTCTTGATACCTGTCTCCTGTACAATGTCATGAACCTCCATCCATAGTTCATCAGTCTCTCTGTCTATCAGATCTAGTCCCTTAAATCTATTTCTCACTTCCACTGTATATTCATAAGGGATTTGATTTAGGTCATACCTGAATGGTCTAGTGGTTATCCCTACTCTCTTCAGTTTAAGTCTGAATTTGGCAATAAGGAGTTCATGATCCAAGCCACAGTCAGCTCCTGGTCTTGTTTTTGCTGACTGTATTGCGTTTCTCCATCTTTGGTTGCAAAGAATATAATCAATCTGATTTCAGTGTTGACCATCTGCTGATGCCCATGTGTAGAGTCTTCTCTTGTCTTGTTGGAAGAGGGTGTTTGCTATGACCAGTGCATTCTCTTGGCAAAACTCTATTAGCCTTTGCCCTGCTTCATTCCGTACTCCAAGGCCAAATTTGCCTGTTACTCCAGGTGTTTCTTGACTTCCTACTATTGCCTTCCCGCCCCCCCTAATGAAAAGGGCATCTTTTTTGGGTGTTAGTTCTAAAAGGTCTTCATAGAACCGTTCAGCTTCGGCTTCTTAAGCATTACTGGTTGGGCATAGGCTTGGATACAGTGATATTGAATGGTTTGCCTTGGAAGTGAACAGAGATCATTCTGTCGTTTTTGAGATTGCATCCAAGTACTGCATTTCAGACTCTTGTTGACTATGATGGCTACTCCATTTCTTCTAAGGGATTCCTGCCCACAGTAGTAGATATAATGGTCATCTGAGTTAAATTCACCTATTCCAGTCCATTTTAGTTCGCTGATTCCTAAAATGTCGATGTTCACTCTTGCCATCTCCTGTTTGAACACTTCCAATTTGTCTTAATTCATGGACCTAACATTCGAGGTTCTTATGCAATATTGCTCTTTATAGCATTGGACCTTGCTTCTATCACCAGTCCCATCCACAACTGGGTATTGTTTTTGCCTTGGCTCCATCCCTTAATTCTTTCTGGAGTTATTTCTCCACTGATCTCCAGTAGCATATTGGGCACCTACCGACCTGGGGAGTTCCTCTTTAGTATCCTATCATTTTGCCTTCTCATACTGTTCATGGGGTTCTCAAGGCAAGAATACTGAAGCGATTTGCCATTCCCTTCTCCAGTGGACCACATTCTGTCAGACCTCTCCACCATGACCCGACCGTCTTGGGTGGCCCCACACAACATGGCTTAGTTTCATTGAGTTAGAAAAGGCTGTGGTCCTGTGATCAGATTGGCTAGTTTTCTGTGATTATGGTTTTAGTGTGTCTGCCCTCTGATGCCCTCTCGCAAAACCTACCATCTTACTTGGGTTTCTTTTACCTTGGACGTGGGATATCTCTTCAAGGCTGCTCCAGCAAAGCGCAGCTGCTGCTCCTTACCTTGGACTAGAGGTATCTTCTCACGGCGGCTCCGCCTGACCTAGAACGTGGAGTAGCTCCTCTCGGCCCTCCTGCGCCCACGCAGCAGCCGCTCCTTGGAGGTGGGGTAGCTCCTCGCTGGGGCCCCCTGACCTCCGGAGTGTGGTAGTTCCTCTCGGCCGCTGCCCCCAACCTTGGGCATGTGGTAGCTCTTCTCGGCTGCTGCCCCAGGGCAGACAGACTGAAAACCACAATCACAGAAAACTAACCGATTTGATCACATGGGCCACAGTCTTGTCTAATTCAGTGAAACTATGAGCCATGCGCTGAAGGGCCACCCAAGACAGACGGATCATGGTGGAGAGTTCTGACAAAACATGGTCCACTGGAGAAGGCAATGGCAAACCACTTCAGTATTCTTGCCTTGAGAACCCCATGAACAGTATGGAAAGGCAAAAAGATAGGACACTGAAAGATGAACTCCCCAGGTTGGTAGGTAACCAACATACTACTGGAGATCAGTGGTGAAATAACTCCAGAAAGAATGAAGAGATAGAGCCAAAGCAAAAACAACACCCAGTTGTGGATATGACTGATGATGGAAGTAAAAGTCCAATGCTGTAAAGAGCGATATTGCATAGGAACCTGGAATGTTAGGTGCATGAATCAAGGTAAATTGGATGTGGTCAAACAGGAGATGGCAAGAGTGAACATCGACATTTTAGGAATCAGCAAACTAAAATGGACTGGAATAGGTGAATTTAACTCAGATGACCATTATATCTACTACTGTGGGCAAGAATCCCTTAGAAGAAATGGAATAGCCATTGTAGTCAATATAAGAGTCTGAAATGCAAAAAGCTGACTCAATGAAAAATATCCTGATGCTGTGAAAGATTTTGGGCAGGAGGAGAGGAGGATGACAAATAGTTGGATGGCATCCCCAACTCAATGGGGATGTTTGAGGAAACTCCAGGAGATAGTGAAGTACTGGGAAGCCTGAAAGCCTCATATGTTGCACTCCATGGGGTACCAAAGAGTCGGACATGACTGAATGACTGAACAAATGGAACAGGGTCAGAATTGGCTTATTGTCTGAAACATTTTCACTTGATTTAACCTCAGTTGGTAAAAAATCTGCCTACAACTGGTAAAGAAGACTTTCTGTAATCCAGAAAAGCAGGTTTTGGTCCCTGGGTCGGAACGTTACCCTGGAAAAGGAAATGGCAACCCACTCCAGTATTCTTACCTGGGAAATCCCATGGACAGAGGATCCTGGTGGGTCACAGTCCATGGGATCACAAGAGTCCAGCATGACTTAGCGACTAAAGCACCATCACCAACAGAAATAAATATTGGAATGAGACCAAACAGCTAATAAAAATATTATATAATATCATTTTTAATGCATTAAATTATCTATACATATGACATTAATCTTTGAGCATTAGTAAGTTAAGTAGCTAATTCCTAAATATGGAATATACAAACTATTTCAAATAAGGGATCTTTAGAATATATAAAGAACACACTTTTCACTTTGCAATAAAATATTAAAAAAAGAAACTCTTGACAAATGAACTTTGGATTCTTTTCTGATTTCTATAATTTTATGCTTATAGGAGATTTGTAATTCCATTATTTAAAAAAATATGACATAAGGAGTACCATCTTTAGCAGGATTTATTTAACACAATTAGAAAATGCAGTTATAACTCTAAAAATGTAATTAAGCCAAACATAAATTCCAGTTTGAATTTATAAAATTTAAATCTGTAATATAAGTTCAAAATATATTTCTTACAGGAAAAGAGTCTAGAGTAGCAAAATAGCAAAGGTATTTTTTTCAAATAGCTTCTATTTAGAGGAAACTAATGAAAATATGATTAGTCATTAATGTTTTGAGTAATGAAATTATTGTTTTGGAGAGTTTGTAAACTGTCATTCTTTCATACCTAAACATTTCTCTTGGATTGAGTTTGTATTACTGATTTGCTCAATATATCTCTTATATTGGAACATTAAAGTGCTGACTTTCCAAATCGTTGTGATCTCCCAATAATGGAGTATGGAAGGATAATGCTCAACATGCATTTATTTGTTAACAAAGTGCATATATTTCCCCTTTTTATTATATGTTTATTGGATTAACATGTTGAGGATTAATCTATGTCTCTCCCTCAACTTCATTCACTGTTTTGAAATAATATCCCTATTTAAGAAGGACCACTTCTGCTTTGTCCGTGGTCAAGGGAGATTTGCTTTGCTCCCCTAGAGCAAAGAAAAAAGAACTCTAGAGAAACCCTTAACAGGAAAATTGCTTAAGCTTTATTTTGTCACCTTCTATGATGACCCCAAGCTTATGTGACAGAAATGCACTAACTGTTAGCTTTTACAAATTGAGAGAATGAAGAATACAACTTGCTTTATATAATATATATATTTTATGTATAATATTTATATTAGTATATTATATATAATATTATATATTATTAATTCTATAATTATTACTATTATATATTATACTTTATATAATATTATATATAATATAATTTTAGTAAAAAAGTTACAAGCAACTTTTGAAACCATAATCAGGAAGAATTCAAGGCCTGCAAAGATGAGCTTCTTTTTACTCTATAAGATCCAATAAAATGTCTTCAGAGAACAAAATGACACATTTTCGGACACCAACAACAATATCATACTGTGCAATTTTATTTCATCTCCACACAAATGATACTAATAAACCATCAAAAATCAAAATTCTCAAATAAGATGGATAAGGATACTACACAAACACTGATTACCTTGGTTCTATTAGCTTTGAAGATGTCCTTAATGAAATTCATAATCTGGTTTGTGAACTATAGTTCTAGGGTACTTTGTACATACAATTTCAAAATACAGTAATTCAAGGTGATCTTGTCATTGATTCATTATAAGAAACAAGAAGTTATTAAGTGGTATAACTTGTTGGTGTGTATTTTACTCTGTTCATATAAACCAGTGAAGCAAGATCAATTTGTTTCTCGGTTGAATTAGTTTTCTTGTGGGCACCTCAAGCATATATTCAAGAACAGCTTCCAAGAAACAAATTTATTTTCCTGAAATGATGGTCTTTATTGGCAACATCTAGTTCTTTTAATTTTACAGTTGGTTTCCCAGTTATGATCTCTGTTTTCATGAAGCATGAGAAAAATCCTAGAACAGTTAAATGTGCTTACCATATAGTTTATGAATTAGTTGCTTCTTCAAATTGGCAAAAGCCATAGAATAAAATTGCACTCTCAGTAAATCTGTCTTTTTTTTCTTGACCCTCCCTCCTCCTGAGAAATAAAATTATTTGTTCTGCATCAATCACAGCTTGATCATCTCAGGTATTAAATTGTTTTATACATATGCATATAAAACAATTAGTATGTATGTACATATAAAACATTATATATATATGTATATATATATATATATAACATATACGCTTGATATATATAATGTAAAAGATCTCTATATTTACCTATCTGGGGAAATCAGAGATAGAAATATATACATATATATATATATGTATATGTATATATACTTAGTTTTTTCATTGAAGTATAGTTGATTTGTGCTCACAGCATTTTGTTAGCTTCAGTTTGTACAGAAAAGTGGTTCAGCTATACAAACATATTTTTTTTTCAGATTTTTTTCCCTTTAGGTTAGTATAAAATATTGAGCGTAGTCCCTTGTGTTAGACAGTAGGTCCTTGTTGGTTATCTATTTTATATATAGTAGTAGAAATGTACTTTGGAAAGGTAAAGTATGCGTTGCATATTTCAGGTGTATTATTTTTCTCTCTGATACTATATTATTGGACAGTTCTGATGAGACTAAGATGCCTGCGAGTTGTATTTGATGTTCCTTACAACAATACAAAATCTCTTCTGGTGCCTTTCTGCTGCATTTGAAGAAAGGAAGGAGCACAGGTGCATTATAATGACTCTCCCAGCTCTGCCCAGAAGGGCTCGCTCAGCCCCAGAGGGACTGCCATTAGTGAGTAAGTGAGAAGTGACATGCTCTGTCTCTCAAAGGGTTTCTTCATGTCCACTTTGGTAGCTCTCATTACATTGCCTGAATCCATTAAGACAGAAACAAGGTTACCCCATGAAATGTTCCTGTGACTAAAGAGGACATGCAGCTCTTTAATCAGTGACAGAACATCTCCTCTGACAAGACTGAGTGATACAGTGAGCTCTGGTCCCACCTTGCAGCAGAGAGGGAATATCTCTTACAAGGACAGGCAATATTCTTATTAAATTTCCACTGGTTGATCTATCAATGCTCCAGCAAAAACAATTATTCTGGATATGTTTAATGTAAATATCTATGTTAAACAAAACCTCATCTTACATTGTGCAGATATCTGATCCATGATAATTCAGCTAATGCCTTTAAGTTATGAAAAAAAAAAAAAAAAAAAAACTGTAGGAAGGCTTCAGGTTTTCCAGGAGTCAGCGTGACACTATGATATTAGCAAGGGGAGTAGGACCCTGTCTCTTCTCAAATTAAAAGCTGAACCTTCTGGATGAGGAGACAGTCATGCCTGCCACCTCCATTTTCAGCAATGACTCTAAATGGTATCTAAAAGGATATTGTAACTTGAGGCCCTAGAGAAAAGTGGCCAGCAATATGTAACTGACCTCAGTATATTTTTAAAGATATATGTGTGAGTGAATACGTGTCAGTATGATATATGACATGTATGGAGAGGAATAGAAATAAATAATCAATAGGAAAATGCTCCATTAACTGATAGTGTTGAATATTGCACACATACACTAAATTGAGAGAATAAAATTTAGATGAATGTACAAATAAAGAGAAACTTAGAGTTTCTCTATTTTAACTGACTCTTTGGTAGGTAAGAAACCTGATGTCTAGAGAAAAGAAATGACTATCTCAGAGTCAACGGTTCCTGTTTATGTCTAAAATCCAGATGTCTGCCTCTTGTTTAAGAGTTGTATGAATTTTACAAACCATACCATAACGTAACTATCCATAATTTAATTTGAAAATACCCCATTCATGAGGCTATGACTGCTCACATCAAACAGATCACCATTAACTGACAGACGGTGCTGCCCTTGTGCTCCCATCTGCATAAGTATAGAACCTCAACATCCATGTCTCTCTCTCTCTTTTCTAAAGCATTTCTCAAGATGTCAAGGGAATCACAAATATGATCCAGAATTGACTTTCTCTCTCTGGGAATGGCAGGTCCCTGAGATAAGTCCTGATTTTCCAGACCTTGGTACTTTCCTGTTGGTATTCCACCTACCTGTTTTTGCTGTTGTTACTGAAACTCTGGTCTAGCTGCTCACCACTCAAAAACCAATACACGAGAGGCCAGACTGGTGGGAAGGAAAGTTTGCTTTATTCCAGAGGCCAGTAGCCAGGGGAATACGGTAGACCCATGTTCAAAGGTCAAGTATCCTGCAGACAATCAGAGGAAAAGAGCTTTTTAAAGGGGAATTTCAGGGGTGCACAGGCAGAAGGAGGAGGCTCCATGCAGAAAGAGCTCAGTCAGCTCTGACAGTCAGCTTGAAGTTAGTCATGTGGTGATTTGATCAGCATCATCTTGATTACTTTAAGTAGAGTTAATCTTCAGTTCCAGGGTCCATTTGTTATAAACTTTTGGAGGCCAATTATTGAAATTGCTGTAACATATGTCATGGCTACAGTCTGGTCATCATATGGTTAATTTCTTCCACCTAGTAGGGGTTTCAATATCTACACAACAGCTCAAAGGATGTAGCTCAACATATTATCCAGAATCCTTGAAGAAGAATTAAATGTCCTTGACTTTGTTTAAAGACTAAAATATTATTATTTGGTCTTATTTGACTGTTTTCCTTTGCTTCTGCATTTTCTCACTTCACTGGTGAAATTTATTCTTTGACTAAAGTGTTTTATCAAGCAAAAGGTAGGCTGAGGATTTGAGGGGAGCCATCCCTTCCTGCAAAAGAGTCTTAGGGACCTGCTTCATTTCTCTGCTGCTGCTGCTCCCAGCCTAGGCCTCTCCCATTGAATCTCAAAGCTGAGAATAGCTTAGGGTTTCTTTCCCTCTTATCACCATTTCCATATCAGACAGTTTCACCATCTCCCAGCCCAGAGGCTGGATCAGGGGCAGTTATGATTGATCTTTGGCGGTCTCAGCCTGCAATGACTTCGGGTGGGGTGTGGGTTCCCAGTCGGAGACTGAGGTTGAGTCGCGGTGCTGAGAGCCCCAGATCTTAGCCATCAGACCAGAGGTCAGCAACAATCGCCCAGGTCTTCAGATTTGCAGAAAAGGATTTCCACAAGGACAGAAAGTAGTGAAGCAAGTCAAGTATTTACTAAGAAGAAAAAGAGTATAGTACATGTGGATAGGCACCCTGGCAGACTCAGAGGGAGAGTCTCTGAGTCCTGTCCTTGTAGCAGTTTGACTTACTTTTATGGGGTATTTCTTTCAGGTTTATTTTGGCCAATCGTTTTGGTTTGTCTGGTTCACAGTCCATATTTGGTATAGCTCAGGATCCTCCCAAATGTGTGTAAACATCTCTTAGCCAAGATGGATTTTATAAAAAGGCATATAGATAGAAAACATCCCTTGACATAACTCCCCTTAACTTCCAAAAGCCTTTTCTGTGCATATGTGGTTGAGGAGGTCTCCTGACTTTGACAACAAGAAATGTATGGTTTGGGCAGGGCTCCCCTCTCCCTTAATTGTCCTGCTATTCTTGTCTTGAAGTTTGGGTCCATAGGGAATGAATCTCTCATTGCTTTACACTGAGGTTTGCCCCATAAACCTCCTGCCTCACTATTACATACCCTCTAATTCTTCTACTCACTTATCTCAGCCACTAGGCAAAATTCTACATGTACATATGTTATATAAATAAAAATCTAAATAGGTCAGCTGCTGTTGCAGAGAGAAAGGTTCTGAATTTCACCCACAGCTTGGACAGAGCTCTCTGAGATGCTGACAGCTTCTGCCTGCCACTACATATCACACAGTGCTTTCAAGTAACCCGCTTCCTGTCTGGGATCCTCACTACTTACTTATGTATTACTCAGTTCTTCTTTCTTCTTCATCCAAGTATGAGCAAAAGGTACATCTGAAATTCTCTTCAACAAATGGCATTGGGTAAACTAGATATTCACATGCAAAAGAACAAAATTTGTTTTACGTTTTATACAATAAACAAAAGATCAGCTCAAAATGGATAAAAAACAAATATAAGACCTGAAATTATAAAACTCTCAGAAGAAAATATAATGGAAAATCTTCACTACTTTGGTTTTGGTAGTGATTTTATGGATATGACACCAAAAGCGCGCACACACACATACACACACACAAAGTGGGAATACTTAAAGCTGAAAAAACTTCTACACAGCAAAGAAAATAACCAATGGAGTGAAAAGATAACCAATAGAATGGGAGAAAAACATATGCAATTCATATATCTAATGAGGGTTAATCTACAAAATGGATAAGGAACTCCTACAAATCAATAATAAAAGAAGCAAACAAAATAGTAATAAAATTTAAAATGAACTAAAGACTTGGACCCACTCATGGATCACAGCCTCATTATGGTGAAGGGGCTTACATAACTCAATGAAGCTATGAGACATGCCATGCAGGACCACCCAAGACCCACAGGTCATGGTGAATAGTTCTGACAAAACGTGGCCCACTGGAAAAGGAAATGTCAAGCCGCATCAGTCTTCTTGCCTGGAGAACCCCATGGACAGTATGAAAAGGCAAAAAGATATTACATCAGAAAATGATCCCCCAGGTCAGAAGATGTCCAATATGCTACTGGGGAAGAACGAAAGGTAATTACTAATAGCTCCAGAAAGGATGGAGTGGCTGGGCCAAAGTGGAAACTTTTGATTATCAGTTGTGGATGTGTTTGGTGGTGAAAATAAAGTCTGATTCTGTAAAGAACAATATTGCGTAGGAACCTGCAATGTTAGGTCCATGAATCAACATAAATTGGATGTGGTCCAGCAGGAGATGGTGAGATGGAAATCAACATCTTAAGAATTTGTGAACAAAAATGGGCAAGAATGGTTGAATTGAATTCAGATGACCGTTATATCTACTACTGCTTCCTGGGTGGCACTAGTGGTAAAGAACCTGTCTGCCAGTGCAGGCGATGTCAGAGACCTAGGTTTGGTCCCAGCCCATGGGATCGCAGAGTCAGACAGCACTGAGCAACTAACACTTTCACACTTCACATATCTACTACTGTGGGCAAGAGTCCCTTAGAAGAAATGGAACAGCCCTCATAGTCAACAAGAGTTCAAAATGCAGTGGTGGTGGTGGTGGTGGCTTAGTAGCTAAGTCATATCCAACTCTTGTGACCCCATGGAAGGTAGCTCACCAGGATTCTCTGTCCATGGGATTTTCCAGGCAAGAGTATTGGAGTGGGTTGCCATTGCCTTCTCTAGAGGATCTTCCTGACCCAGGGATCAAACATGAGTCTCCTGTGTTACAGATGGTCACCTGCATGGCAGGTGGATTCTTGACCAACTGAGCTACCAGGGAAGCCCTGAAATGCAGCACTTGAGTGAAACCTCAAAAACAACAGAAGGATCTCAGTTCATTTCAAAGGCAAATCACTCAATGTCATTGTAATTCAAGTCTATGCCCCTACCACTGATGCTGAAGGTGAAGTTCACCAGTTCTATGAAAACATACAGCATCTTCTAGAATTAACACCAAAAGAAAAGAAAATGTCCTTCTCATCATAGGGATTTGGAATGCAAAAGTAGGAAATCAAGAGATATCTGGAGTAGTGAGCAAGTTTGGCCTTGCAGTACAAAATGAAGTGGGGCAAAGGCTAACAGAGTTTTGTCAAGAGAACATGCTGGTCGTGGGATGTTTTCAAACAACTCAAGAGACATCTCTACAGATGGACATCACTAGATGGTCAGTATTGAAATCAGGCTGATTGTGTTCTTTGCAGCCAAAATGGAGAAGCTCTATACAGTCAATAAAATCAAGAACAGGAGCTGACTGTGACTCATATCATAAGCTCCATATTGCAAAATTCAGGCTTAAACTGCATAAAGTAGGGAAAACCACTATGTCATTTAGGTATGACCTAAATCAAATCTCTTATGATTAGATAGTGGAGGTGACCAATAAATTCAAGAGATCGGATCTGGAAGACAGAATGCCTAAGGAACTATGGACAGAGTTTTGAAATTTTATACAGGAGGCAGAAACCAAAACCACCCCAAAGAAAACGAAATGCAAGAAGACAAACTTTCTCAGGAGGCTTTACAAATACCTGAGGAAAGAAGATAAGTGAAAGACAGGGAGAAAGAGAAAGATATAACCAACTGAATGCAGAGTTCCAGTAAAAAGTCTTAATGACCCAGATAGCCATTATGGTATAGTCACCCACCTGGAATTGGACATCCTGAAGTGTGAAGTCAAGTGGACCTTAGGAAGCAATTCTACTAACTAGGCTAGTGGAGGTGATGGAATTCAAGCTGAGCTAGTTAAAATTCTAAACGATGATGCTGTTAAAGTGCTGCACTCAGAAAATTTGGAAAACTCAACAGTGGCCACAGGACTGGAAATTTGGAAAACCCAACAATGGCCGCAGGACAGGAAAAGGTCAGTTATCACTCCAAACACAAAGAAGGGCAATGCCAAATAATGTTCAAATTGCCATAAAACTGTACTCATTTCACATGCTAGCAAGTTTACGCTCAAAATCTTTCAAGGTAGGCTTCAACAGTATGTGAACTTAGAACATCCAGACATATTATTTAGGTTTCAAAGAGGCAGAGGAACCAGCAGTAAAATTGCTAATGTTTGTTAGATTATGGAGAAAACAAATAAGTTCCAGAAAAATAGCTACTTCTGCTTCATTGGGTACACTAAAGCCTTTGGCTGTATAGATCACAACAAACTGTGGAAAATTCTTAAAGAGATGAGAATACCTGACCACCATACCTGTCTCCTGAGATACTTGTATGTGAGTCAGGAAATAACTGTTAAAACCTGATACAAAACAACTACAACTGGCTGGTTTAAAATTGTAATAGGAGTATGACAAAGCTGTGTATTATCAACCAGTTTATTTAACTTCTCTACAGAGTACACAATGAGAAATGCCAGGCTGGATGAATCACAAGCTTTAATCAGCATTGTTGGAAGAAATATCAACAACCTCAGATACGTAGATGATACCACTCTAATGACAGAAAGTGAAGAGGAGCAAAAGAATCTCTTGATGAGGGTGAAAGAAGAGTGTGAAAAAGCTGGTTTGAAACTCAACTTTCAAAAATCTAAGATCATGACATCTGGTCCCATTACTTCATGGCAAATAGAAGGGGAAAAAGTAGAAGCAGTTACAGATTTTATTTTCCTGGTCCCCAAAATCACTGCAGTTGGTGACTGCAGCCATGAAATTAAGAGACAGTTGATCTTTGTAAGGAAAGTTATGACAAACTTAGGCGGTATATTAAAAAGCAGAGATGTCACTTTGCTGACAAAGGTTCATATAGGCAAAGCTATGGTTTTTCCAATACTCATGTACAGATGTTCAGAGTTGTTCCATAAAGAAGGCTGAGCAATGAAGAATTGATGCTTTGAATTGTGATGCTACAGAAGACTCTTGAGAGTCCCTTGGGCAACAAGGAGAGCAAATCAGTAAACTCTAAAGGAAATCATCCTTGAATGTTCATTAGAAGGACCGATACTGAAGCTGAAACTCTAATACTGTGGCCACCTGATGCAAAGAGCCAAACCATTAGTAAAGACCCTGATGTTGGGAAAGACTGAGGGCAAAAGGAGAAGGGGAGGCAGAGGATGAGATGATTAGATAGCATCACCAATTCAGTGGGTGTGAATTTGATCAAACTCTGGGAGATAGTGGAGAATAGAGGAACCTGGCATCCTAAAGCCCTTGGCTTGGCAGAGTCTGACATGACTCAGCAACTGATCAGTGACAGCAAAGACTTCAATGGATATTTCTCCAAAGAAGACATACACATGATGACAGATTCCTGATAGGAATGTTCAAGGCCACTAATAATTCAGGGAAATACAAATATAAGTCTCAGTGAATTATCATTTCATGCTTGTCAGAATGGCTATTGTCAAAAAACCCCCAAAACAATAGTGTTGGCAAGGATATGGAGAAATTGGAACACTTGCACAGTGTTGGTGAGAATGAAAAATAGTGCAGCCTCTATGGAAAAGAAGTATGGAATTTCCTCAAAATAATTAAAATAGAACCACTACATGATCCAGCAATCTCACTTTTGAGGACAGAGTTAAAAAAAAAAAAATTGAAATCAGGATCTCCAAGTGATATCTGTACTCCTATGTTCATCTGTATGTTCTCTACAAATGAACATTAAACTCCTGGTCTCTGATAGGACCAATTTATTTAGATTTGTGTTCTGAATGAGGATTAATGGGTAGCATTGTTTTCCCAGTATATTTTTACCTGTGAACCAAAGGCGGCTTGTACCAAGGACGAGGGCCATCCCACCTGTCCCTGTCCACTCTTAGTTTTGATCCTTTCCCACATAGTCCCAGTGGGTGGGCCAGAAGTGCTGTATTCCTCACATTAGTAACCAACCTTCACTGCCTACTTGTAGACCCTGGGATTTTTTTTTTTTCCTTAGTAGTGTTTATACTATTTTTTTTTCTGATTAGGCATATTAATATTTGGCTTCAGAGAAAGGAGACTTGCTTGGTATAGGAGAAGGAAAGGTCAAGGATGAACACACTTCTGAATAAGTTCACTCTTGTGAGTACCTCAGCTCCTTTTCTGGTCCCAGGGCAGGAACTTTCCCTTGAAATGAAGTCCACACCACACTACTACTATTTAAATTTCTTATTCCCAATATGCACTTCAAGTTGATTTTGTTTTTATTGCATATCGACTCTTCAAAAATGACACCCATAAAATATAATGCTGCTTTCTCAAAATTGTGGTTATCTTTGAATGTACAAGGCCATAAATA
This sequence comes from Cervus canadensis, assembly GCF_019320065.1. NCBI lineage: Eukaryota > Metazoa > Chordata > Mammalia > Artiodactyla > Cervidae > Cervus > Cervus canadensis. The sequence goes on from NC_057408.1 coordinate 33,841,799, forward strand.
AGCTGGGTGTTTAAACTTCTGTGTTTCATACTTTCACCTCTTCGTCTCTGTCACTACAAAAGATCGAATGGGTCTGTCTTCTCTTGCACCTGTGATAAAATGCTTATATAATGGCAATCCATCTTGCATCCTTCCTTCCTTACCATCTATTTGCTTTTAATATCCCTATTTCAGGAAAATTACTGTGGAAAGTGTGATATGAGCCCCTGTGGTATGATTCTATGACCTCTGGGAATCAGAGTTGAAGTACAGTGCAGAGGTCACTTCTCAGGCTTGCCGCATGCTTGTCCCAAATTATCAGCGGGCCCCCATAACCCTACATGTTTCTAATATGCCTGCTTAGAGGGTAAATACAGTTGCTCTCCACCTCTTTATCCTGACACCTTTTGTTAAATCGAGTGGATGTCTCAGTTAGTTTAATCTACCTTAATCTCCATCATTTCCATTACTTCTTGATTTTCCTTCTTTCTTCTACTTGATCAACAAACATAAGAATACTTTTATCTTAGAAACTCTTGTGACTAAAAGATCTCTGTCACTTTCTATATTTATTTTCAATGTCCCCTCTGTCTTGTTTTAACCCATTAGTTAGTGTTTTATATTGCAAGAGCAAGTGAAAAACAGATATAATACTCTAACACTTACCTTTCAGTACTTAATAATTATTTGTATAAGGTCTCTTTCCCTATGGACTTCCTTTGTGGCTCAGATGGTAAAGAACCTGCCTGAACCTGCCTGAAATGTGAAAGACCCAGGTTCGATCCCTGGGTCAGGAACATCCCCTGGAAGGAATGGTTACCCACTTCAGTATTTTTGCATGGAGGATTCCATGGACAGAAGAACCAGGCAGATGATAGTCCATGGGGTTGTAAAGAATTAGACACAACTGAGCAACTAACACTTTCACACTTGTTTCTCTATAAACAGCCAGGTCACACATGTATGTATATTGTATATAGGCTTCCCAGGTGGTGCTAGTGGTAAAGAACCCATCTGCCCATGCAGCAGACATGCAACATGGGTTCGATCTTTGAATCAGAAAGATCCCCTGGAGGAGGAAATGGCAACCTACTCCAGTATTCTTGCCTGGAGTATCCCCATGGACAGAGGAGCCTGGAGCCTACGGTCCATAGGATCACAAGAGTCTGACATGACTGAAGTGACTTAGCATGCACACATAGGCTGATTCATGTCTTTGTACAGCAGAAACCAACACAGTATTGTAAAGCAGTTATATTCCAATTAAAAAATAAACCAAATACGTGATATAAGTAGCTAGAGGATTTGATCGAGGGGTTGGTTGATTTAACTTATTTCATGGAGTTTTTAGAAAAAGTATTAAGGCTTGCAAGTTCTATTATCTTCAAAACTTTGGTGTCTCATCTCCCTTCTTCCTCCAAAATTTCCATAATTTTGAAATATATTTTAGAATATTGATTGATCGATCTAGGAAATTTGACTTGTGTGTATTTTGCATAAGTTTCCAAGAAAGAAAACATTATATATTGACTTCCTGGGAGATTTTCAAACCAATAGAATAAGTGCTTTCTTCATAATAATCTCTTTTACAGAGCACAATTAACCAATTATTTTATACTGTTTTCTTCACCTCTCCAGTTCCTTCAAATTAGGAAAGCAATTTTCTCAACAAAGTGCATAGCCTCTCAAAAACTCTACTGTATTTTTTCCTTCTCTTATCTTAGTTTCCCAAACTGCTGGAATATATATGAAAACTCCAATTTAAACTTCAAACAAACTTTTCTGTGATGCAGAGCAACTGGAGCCCTTTTTGTCAATGGTTGGAGTGGAATTACTTTGAAATAATATTTGGCAGATTTGTTTCATCTACCCTAAGACCCATTGGGTCTATTCCTAGCTATATATATGCCAAAGATAGATGAAAACATATGCACACCCAAAGAACTGTGTTAACATGTTCATAGCAGATTTATTCACAGTGTCACCAAATTGCAAGCAACCCATACATCCATAAAAGCAAAACTTAAATAAACATATGAAGCAGTATTCAATAATTCTTAATTATAGAAAGTGAGCTACAAATACACACATAGAGAAGTCTCAAAACAAATCAAACATTAAAAAGTGCACAGTACCTGCTGTAAATATTTTCATTTACATGAAGTTATAAAATAGGTACTCTTAATTGATGCTGATAAAAAGTGGAATAGTTGTTGCTTCAGGGTGACGTTGTGGTGTAAGCAAGAGAAGAGGCAGGAGAGAATTTTCTATGGTGATATAAGTGTTCTTTATCTTCATGGGGGTGTTGTTTACAGAGATTATTTGCAATCTCATCTAACTGTATACAGAAACCATCTGCATGTTACTGTGTGTAAACTATATCTACTTATTAAGTCGTCTGCTCATCATATAAATACTATAGAATCTATAAGACAAAATCTAAACATTAAAAAAATTATTATTCATTAGGGAAACTAGCTATTATTATTTATGTAATTGGGCTTCCCAGGTAGTGCAATTGTAAAGAATCTGTCTGCCAATGCAGGAGACAAAATAGGTACAGATTTGACCCCTGGGTTTGAAAGATTCTCAGGAGGAGGGCATGGCTAGCCACTCCAGTATTCTTACCTGGAAAATTCTATGGACAGAGGAGCCTGGCATGCTACAGGCCTGGCATGGTTGCAAAGAGTCAGACACAACTGAGTGACGGAACACAAGTAATTAAACAGAGAGTACAAAATAATTTAAACATGCTGAAACTAATTAATAGAAGTAAAACTAAGGTATTTTAATTATCTTTCAAAGGAATAAAAAATAATAGTGTTGCATAGATTTCAGATGAATTTGCCTCTATGATGGTTTGTTCACATAGCTATTGGTGGAAGACCTCTGTTCTTTACCACGTGAACCTCTCAACCGTGCTGCTTGAGTGTCCTCGGACAAGGCAGTAGGCTTCCCCTGGGCAAGTGATCCCAGAGAAAGCAAGGAGGAAGCTATCTGCTTCCTGAAGCCTTGGATCAGAAACCACACATGGCTACTCCTGCCACCTCCTAGTCATTAGAAGCTAGTCACTAAGTATAGCCCACACTCCGGGAGAGAGATATCAGCTTCCATTTTTTTTGAAGAGAAGAGTGTCAAAGCATTTTTTGATATATGTTAAAACTAACACACAGTGAAAGACCCTACCTTCTCTGTGTTTCTGACCTTTGCAAACGGAAAGAGGGGCTTACCCTGTAGAATTTCCAAAAACAAAAATACTAGTGTCAACAAGGAAGCCTTGCCAGTTGGGGGAGTGAACTGCTGGCTGTAAAGAGAAAGAATATTCATTCCCAGGCCCAGTACCGGGGTGAGGCAAGATATTAGTGAGACACTTGCCTCAGGTACAAATGAGGGGTGCAAAATTAATACAGAATGGTTGCTTTGCATTAATTTTGATTTTTAAGAAATACTGGATTATAATATTCTGTATGTTGAATATGGAATTGTTTTACTCCCCTTAAAGCTTGCACCCAAAGCAAATGCCTCACTTACCTTGTTTGCTTAAACCTTCCCTGACCCCCTTCTCTCAGACTTTCCCCACTTCATACTTTATGTGTGTGTGTGTGTGTGTGTGTGTGTGTGTGGCTTAAGGCCAGTATCTAGCAGTCTGAAATTAGTAGATCCTCAAAATGCTGCAAACAGACTAGAGATAGCACAGAAGAGTGGAAAAATGCCAAACTTGATATCAGTGTCAGCACAGGTACCAGTCAAGTCCTGCTCTAATTAGCCACAGGACCTTAAGAAAGTCATTTCACCTCTCCATGTGTCAGTTTCTTGGTGACAAATTTGAAAGGAACTGAATTAGATATTTTCTAATGCCCAGTGAGGGACTAACATTTTGACAGCAGAAAATCTTAGCATCTTGGGTGCTATTTTTCCTTCCCTGAGTCCATCATCTGTAGCTAGAGACCTGAAATCCATTACTCTTCAAAGTAAAGCTAATGCCTTTCCTATGTGAGTGTTGTTTTTAATTTTAATTTGGAATCATTCTTTTTGCAGTCATTTGGCAGGTTTGCCCGATCTCGCTCTGGGGTAGTAATCAGGGCACGATGCAGTATTGGTATCATTTTGTATTTTCATTAAGGTGCCCTGAGGACTTCCAGCATTTGATGCCAACAAATTTAAATTATTAATTTTATTACAACAAGAATTCTACAATGGTAGAGCTACTGAAATGCTTTTTAAATTGGTTTTTAACTAGAAAAAAATAAAGAGAGAATTTGGACACTTGGGAGATAATAAAAAAATGAGATAGAGCTGTTATTGATTTAAAGTCAGGTAAGGATATTTTTTTAAAGTTCAATTTTCACAAATCGTTGGCCTTAGATGAGATACTAATGAGAATACTCCACAACTTCACAAGTATGTAATAATGAAGAAAAAATCAACTAATAATGAACAAAACCGTGGTACTATCATGTAAGAAAGGAGAAACTGATACCATTGATTAAGTATTTTAATTGATTCTACTTTTTACTAAAAAAAAAAAAAAACTACATTTCAACTTTCTTAGTTAAAAATCTACTGTAAGTAGGAGATATATAATCAAAAGTGATGGACTCACAGCTGCATTTCTGAATGATCTTGGGTAAATCACAAAAACCAATTTGAAACTGTCTTCACCTGAAAAATGGGGACATTAAAACCCTCATGCAGGGAGTTTTGTGTGGCTCAAATGAGGTATTGTGCGTGAAAGCAGTTTGTAAACCATGAACTACTCTGCACATATAGAGAATTTATAAATTTGTAGATATTTCTCATTTCTGATTAATATTATTGGGAGTCCTGTAAAGGGGATAGAGATGAAAGATCATTGGAATTCTAATGTGACTTTATCCATCAGATGACTCAAAACTGACCTTGAAACATACAAGTGCATGGATTTCGCTTTCATTCAGAGCTCTGTAATAAATGATAGTAGAACTTTTGAAAAATCCTTGTCATTATTTGTGTTTATTAGGTGCTTAAACAAGAAGAACCTCCACTGGTGAACACAGTAACAAATCCATCAACAAAACTCATCAGGGTTACTCTGTGTCTGATTTACCACAGTCAGTCACCCTTATGTTCCTTTCCTGGTTCTGTTTTATCAACATGAAAGTGAAAGTTGCTCAGTCGTGTCCATCTCTTTGTGACCCCATCCATGAGCAGTCCATGGAATTTTCCAGACCAGAATACTGGAGTGGGTAGTCTTTCCCTTCTCCAGGGGATCTTCCCATCCCAGGGATTGAACCCAGGTCTCCCTCATTTTTGGTGGATTCGTTACCAGCTGAGCCACGGGGGAAGCCCAAGAATACTGGAGTGGGGTGGGTAGTTTATCCCTTCTCCAGCGGATCTTCCCAACCCAGGAATCGAATTGAGGTCTCCTGCATTGCAGGTGGATCCTTTGCCAGCTGAGCTACCAGGAAAGCATGCGCAAACCCAATTGTGGATCAGTCTGAGCATGGAAAATGCTCTGCTCTCTGACAGGTCTAGATTGGGACTAGAGCCATACCCTCAGTGCAGGTACAGGGGATCTAGATTGGCTTCATGCATAAGGAAGAAAACATCAAACATCATCCCTAAGGGGAAGCCAGAAGCTTAATGGCCCATGTAAGAACATAGCACCTGGTATAAGAAGTTGTAGAGGCATAATCTGAGAATTAAGTCAGGCTTTGAGTTTAGTGGAAACATTTGAGGGTGACTGATGAGGTAAAGATCACAAAGACTTCAAGACTGGAGCATGAGATGGAGAGCGAGCACCTTAACACTGGCAAGATAGGAAGGGCAAACCCAGAAATGTCATCTCCTCACATTCCCTGTCATCACAAGGATGCCCAGAGTCAAAAGAATTTAGCGAGAGTCAGAACCATACACTGGAAACAAGGCAAGGCCATTCAGTGTTCACGTGGTGTTCTGGTGGCGTGTGTGGACCATTTCCATGCTTGTGTGTTGATGTTGTTGAGTCACCCCTCAGCTTGAGCAGAAGGACACAAAAATAATTCATTGTCCCTCCAGGACAAGGATAGGAAAGTTCTTTGCTCTAATATGACATTGTTTGGAAAGTACTAGAGGAAAGGTAATGTTTGGGTGATGCTCACTTAACGGGTCACCCTATAAGATAAGCATTGTGTCCATATATCTATTTGGGAACTAAAATCTGAAAAGCCATTTCCACATTTACCTTTGCTTTTCCCTTAGAATCTAGCTGAAAGAAGTGAATGTCAGAGAACTGCTTGGAATAATATAATAGCTACAATGTATAGCACCACATTCTACTATTTTGTTCTAGGACTTGTGGAGGAAGAAACCAGATGACGATGTGATCCTATAGAGTTTGTGAAGTGTTTCTGATGGTGACAGGTGCAGAGAGGGTCAAGTTTCTTCTGACAGAGATGCTGACTAGTGGGATGTTTCATATAAGCTGGTCTATGAGATAAGAGATTGACAACTAGATCAGGAGTGAAGGGATCACACAAAACTCACCCACATTCTGAAAGGCTAACCCTTAAAATGACTTTCTGGACTATTAGTAAGGAAATGTCTAAGTTAACTAAATTTTCACCCTCTGTTCATATGCTGTCATCCTCTCTGAGAGCACTTTGAGCCTTTAGGAAGGACAGGTCTAACATTCTGATAGACTGGACTGATAGAAGCTAAGGGGACCACATGGACAAAGGTACGCTGGATTGGTCTGATCCAGTTTCCAGGAAAGAAGGTAATGCTGAATCCCTGGCAGACCTCTAAAGGGCTCCCAAGAAGACACTCTGCATCCATAGAAAAATCCAAAATTTGGGAATACAGGAGATGGCCCATAGCAAAGAAAGTAAAACCAAGCATCTAGGTTAGTCAAGGATCCCCTTTGGTAGGATCTAGAATACAGAACTTACACTCCAACAGCCCAAGGGTTTCCTCTGAGCAGTTTTCTGCAGGTTTGCTTTTGACTTTTGAGTATCCATCTTCTGTTTGAAAAGGAGAAAAGGAACAATAGTAGCTGAGTACTTCATTTATTTCCTTTTATAGCTTTAGCCTCAGATTCATTTTTTTCTGATGACCGCTGAAAAATCTTTCCATACTTCCTACCCATGGGAATGCCCATCTGCCTGCATTCCATCACTTCCAGCTGGATTTGACACCATTTGTCTCTAATAGCAAGTTTCTTTTTCTTATTTTTCCCAATCCCAGGCTGAACATCTGCCTTGTACTTTGGCAAGATTAATATATCCCACTTGAGCAAATGCAATATGGTCTCTTGGTGTCACTCTCAGAGACAGGACTTGGCTTGCCAATTGTGATAACTGTACCATATTATACCAAAGGAATATGTATTTTTCATAATGCTCTGGGTAATGTGCAGTCTTTCATGAATGAGATTCATGTCTCTCAATGCGCTCAGTGAGATACTCTGGGAGCAACATAGATGGGCTTTCTCCTAAACCTAAGAAGGAAATTATTCATATTTGTCTTCCTGGGACACAGGGAATTTTGCCATTTTTATTCCCCTTAGAATCTATCGGTGATTATTTTTGTATCTGATTCCTGTTGTCAAGCCATATCTTGTATGCACTGTGGCCCTAGTGTATAAGGCAGAGCCAAGGATCTTGTAGGCCCTCAATGGATATAGGTTGAATGAATAAGTGAACTTTGTCAGAGACATCTTAAATTTATAAGTCTTATAAATTTAGTAATACACACCTTATTTGCATATGTATTTTCTTTCTCAAAGAACTTAGAATATCATATGATTTATCATTAGAGAAATCATGCTACTAGGTACAAAAATGTAAGACTTACCCTACAAACTTAGAGCTTCCCTGATGGCTCAGTGGGTAAAGAACTTGCCTGTAAAGCAGGATACACAGGAGATGTGGGTTCGTTCCCTGGATTGGGAAGATCCCCTGGAGGAGGAAAATGGCAACCCACTCCCGTATTCTTGCCTGAAAATTCCCATGGACAGAGGAGACTGGCAAGTCCAAAAGGTCACAACTGAGTTGGACACAACTGAGGGACTATGCATGCAGTCTACAAACTTATAGATATTGTCAAAGAACCTAACAATGGAAAATATATCCTAAAGTAAAGGTCATATGATCCATATCATGATGTCACAGAATCAGTATTGCAGAAAGGGATACAGAAGGTTGTTTTAAAATACAAATAAGTTGATTTCCTCACAACTTTGAATTTCTTACAACTTCCATTATATGGAATGAAGAATTTTTAACCTAGAAATGATTCATAAAAATTTAATGTTGAAAGCATCTGCCCAAAGCAGATGCATAAGCATAGCATTTGCTATGACAGTGTTCTCCCTATGGAAATCTTAAATTTCTCTAATCTCAAAATTCTAGAATTATTAAAAATTGAATTTCGAAATTCAAGCTATAGAAATAGAAACCATCTTTAGGATGTTAATTTAAAATATGACTGTTTCCCAAAGCTCCTGATTTTATCTGTTTTAGAAAGAAAATACTCCTTGAAGAAACACAAGTTGCATGCTGTTGCTCTTCACACACAACCCCCCTTTGTCATCGACGTGACCTGAATTCCAACAGCTGGCTAACCTCATCACTAGTAATCAACCATCATCCCAAGAAGTGAACATAATCAAAAGCTAAATCAAATAAATATGTCTTACTCTCTGTTCTGACATCAGCCAAGTTCCATTTCTGGTGGGAGGCCAAGGGGAGCGGATGCCAAAGGCATATGGCTGTGGGCACCATTGTGCCAAAAAGATGTCAACACATTGGAAAGGATTCAGAGAAGAGTAGCGGGGGTGATTAAGGGGCTGAGGAATTTACTTATGAGGGAGATTAAAAGAGCTAAGTGTGTATACATTGGCTAGGCAATATATTGGAGACAACAGAGTTGGGTATAATTTGAAGTGTCGACAAGTCCACACAAGGAATTAGTGGCACAGGAGCCAGAGGAAACACTGAGGCTTGGGAAAGTGAAGTAAATAAGGATGAAAACTAGAGTCTAGTTGTCATCAACATTTCTTAAGGGATTGTTGATTTAAAATAAGAGCATTTTACAGCATCAGCTTTAAGACCAGTCATAGATTTAAAAGATATAAAAAAAGAAGAATGTGAAAACAAGCTGACCTGGGCTGGGACAAGAGGCATAAGAAACAAAGTTTATCTTTCCTATCCCCTCCCCTATTGGGAGTATAATTACTAAGAACATGTCTACTGCCCACTTTTAACATAATCAATTTTGAATAGTTTTATTTCACCAAAAAGGAACCACACACCCTTAGCTATCACCCCCTAATCCTCACAGCAATGCATGTAGCTCCACAAATTGATAGGCATTGTCAAAGTCCAGTAAAAAATAAAAAGACTCTACTAAAGTCATGATCATACAATCATTACTTTGACTGAGATCTGAGAGGTGGCTTATAATTATGGGTAAATTGATTTCTCTCCATCTTTTAATGCCTCACAACTTCTGTCACACAGAGTGAAAAGTTTGTAACTCCAAGTTTCCCCCTTCTCCAGCCCTAGCAAAGCACTAGCTTAATTTCTAACTTTATAGATTTTCCTACTCTGGATATTTCATATAAATAGAATGTACAATATGTGGTTCTTTGTGATCAACTTCTTTAGATTAGCATAATGTTTTCAAGGCTCATCCATGGTATGGCATGAATCAATACATTGTTCCCTTTTATAGCTGAATAATATTCTATTGTATGAATATGCCACATGTCGCTTTTCCATTTATCGGCTGTTGAATATATACCATTGAGATAGAATAGCACATAATTTTTTTTTTTCCCCTGTGAAAATGCCTGGTCATTTCATTTAATCACATAGTTCAACCTGGGGTATTGTGAGCTGATTTTATCATCTCTCCCCGGGAAGAGGTGCACTGTCTACAATCAAGCAAAAGATGCTGGGATTTGATGTTCCTCGTCAGATGTTGTTGGAGATATATTTGGTCAGTCAGTTCAATGTCCAGTGATTTGGATAGATTGTACTTCCAGTTGCCTATGACATAGAACAGATGGATACAGTCTCTCTCTGTGGACTTCGCCCTTCAGTCTTTCCCCCACAGGGTACACAGTGTACGTCACTAGAGGCTGGCGTACGCTTGTGGCTTCTCTACAACAATGAAGTAAGCTGTGGTATGTCTTCTCCAGGTGTGAGCTTCCTCCTCAGGAAATAATAGAGCACAATGTTTTGTAATATTCTAGCAAAGTTCTCAGAATCATACTCCAGCTTGTAATAGTGGTGTGACCTTGAGAAAATTATTTTAAATTCCTAGTCCCCAGTTTACTCATGGAGACAAAGAATTCTAGAGAACTCTATGAAGAAAATTAAATGATATACAAATGGCATGTACTTGGGGATCAATAATAGTGGTTTATTTTAACAAGAGGAGATCTTACTAGGAGTAGAGGAGTGGGAACATGTGAAGGCAGGAAGAGGTTTGGGGCTATTCATAACACTAATAATACCTCTGATACAGAAGAAAAAATAACAGCCATCATTTAATAGCTCTTTATGTGCCAGGCACTACTCCCCAGATCTTTTCATACCTTAGCCCTTGGAACGGTCCTGTGAGTTAGATATTATTACCATCACTTGTTAACAGAAAGGTTTTGTCAAAGGTCAATCAGCTTCTCAGAGGCAGTGTTTGCATGCAGGTAGCTGGTTTGGGGACTGAATTCCTAACCACAACACCCTGCCAAGGCCCTTGTTCCTCTGTATATCCAGGCCAGGGGCATTGTGCACAGAGCAAGATATTCAGGTCTTAGATGTAAGAAGGAATTGTTCATCAAGAATCAGCTTCCTGGAGGTTAATGGTTTAGCTTTCACTATTAATTTTAAGCATATTGTTTTAGTTATTACTCTCTTTTCACTGTGATAACTTCAACTTTTACAACTCTCTCTTTCACCATGTTAAAGCCTGAGAAAAGGCCTTGGTAAAAATTGAGCTGTTCATCTTTTTCAGAATTGTCTTTTGTATGTCATCTTTCATTGCTATAAACTCACAAAGAGGAGCAGGTGGTGAGGATAAAAATACATTAGTATTCATATTTCTAGCCAAAAGTCACCTACATTTCATTTGAGGCAAATAGGAAAAAAGAAAAATATCTCCTTTCTATTCCTACCCCATCTCTGTCTAACAGCCTAGCCAGACCCTCAGTCTTGGATTATTGCCACTCACCCTGCCTTTCCATGTCCTCTGTTACTTTAAGCCCTTTCTGCACCAGGTTGCCAGAAGAGGTTTTAGATAATGTATTACCTGCCCCCCGACCCCAAGAGCTTCCAATGAATCCCTTCCTTTCAACTAGGTCCAATTTCAAACCCCTGTGCTTCACTTTGCCCTCCCCAAGCCCTCCCAACATATTCCTGTCCCTCAGTCAGACAAATCTCATCACTGTCCCCTGAGCCTGGCCACCCTCACGTCTCACAGGTTCCTAATGCCCTTAGGTAGACATGCTCCTCACTACACGCATACACACACACACACTCACATGTGCACAAGTGCGCAATAATAGAAAGAATGATAAACACATAGTAAATATCAGTTTCTCTTAATTCATCTTATTTCTTCTTCTCAGCTCTACTGAAAATGGCTTCTCTAACTTTCCCAGCCTGGAATTCCTCCTCTTTCTTAAACCCATGCCACAGTTGGTGTCCCAGTGTTTAGAATTTGACTGTTCTATAATTATAAACTACTAGGAATCATTCTTTGAGGAATTTAGTTAAGGTACATTTTTGAAACTAGGCTGGTGTTTAAAAGGTTTTGAATACTTTCTATGCAATTGATTGATTCATCAAACATATCATGGCTGAGATCAAATATCATTTCTTTTCTGTGGTCTCCATATACCAGAATCCAATTTTTCCTACCCTCAGGGAAAAGCAATTTCTCCTCTGTGGTCCCATAATCATGTGATTTATAGATTGCTTCCCTGGTGGCTCAGACAGTTAAGAATCTGCCTGCCATGTGGGAGACCAGGGTTCAATCCCTGTATTGGGAAGATCCCTTGGAAAAGGGCATGGCAACCCACTCCAGTATTCTTGCCTGGAGAATCCTCATGGACACAGGAGCCTGGAGGGCTATAGTCCATGGGGTTACAAAGAGTCAGACTGAGCGACTAAGCACACACATAGATTGTTCCACCACTGCAGATAGCACCTAACACTCTGGTTATTGTAATAAAGCTGTTTCTCTCAAATAGACTATGCACTTCTCGAAGGCAGAGGTTGTACTTTCCTTGTATCCCAGGGGCCTCTGCACATAGTAACAATAAATTGCTAAACAAATCTGGATTAATCTAATTAGAAGAACAGAACTCTGAAGGAAGAGGATTGTTGGGTTCGGGTTCGGAGTGAAGAGGTTGAAGTTGTGCAGATGTACAGGGTACTTCTTCCTTTCATGCACTGCATTAGATTTGCTCTTTATCCAGGACCCACTGTGTCAAATCAAGCTTGTGATTAAGATCAGGTCTACCGGGAAATGAGCAGAGTTGCTGAGTGTTTGTAAAGGGCCTTGCTGTCCAAAGTGTGCAACTCAGGCAAACAGTTGTTATGGTTCTATTGTTTTACTTTCGCTTCCCTTAAAGGGCAAGGTTTGAAAAATCTCGGAATTTATAAAAAGACTTTCAGGACACAGAGAGCACTCCAGGAATCATTTTCTCTTGAAACAAAGTGAGCTGCCCACTGCATGGCGTCCTGGGTGCATGGTAGCTGTGCCAACTTCAAGGACCGCTTAGTCCAAGATCGCCTTCTTCCAGATGGAAAGGACTTATCCTGCCCTCGGGTGAGACTGCAAATACACTGACTCTGTTTCCAAGAACCACGTTCACATGCATTAAGGGCCTCTCAAATGATTGTGTCTCCATTCTGTGGGGAAGTGAAAGTTTTCCCTCACTGGATCAGACAATATCGGAACTAGAAAAATCGTTAGAAGTCATCTAGTTTAAATTTATTTTATTTTGCTTTTCCTTTGTTTTTCTCTTAGAGAAGAAACCGAGGGGAAGAAAGAGAAATCACACAACCCATTATCACAGAAGGAAGACTATAACATCAAGTTAACTTCATCCTCTGCCACACCTTGGACCCTCTGCTGGTGTTGATTTCTGCAAAATTCATACCAGTGTGTTAAAGGGGCCTATCCAGGTAGTTAGTTAAATAAATTAGTGGTCTCACAAAGGCAAAATGCTACCTAATTTTATGTCTAAGCACTTGTTTTTTTTTCTATATCAGCTTTGGAGAAACAGAAGTTCCTGGACTTCTTAATTCTGTTTGAGTATCTGGAGAGTGAAAGGTAAATATGAAGCTTATAGTTAAACTTCCATATGTATAACCCAGGATGGTATGTGTGTGTATCTCCACTTGTTTTCATGGGACTGGTGAAGGTAAAGGTAATTAACTGAGTTGGGCATTTGGCTAAGAAAACAACATATTTACCTGGTATCCTGTGGCTACAGGGCCCTTGACAGAAGAGAAAGAAGACAAATGAAGACTCTTCGATTGAGGGAAGGGCACAGAAGCCTCCTTGGAAAGTAATGCCCTGGCCTGAGGCTCCCCTGGGGAAGAGCAATGGGCAGTTCTGCAGTGATGACTGGGTTTCACACAACGAGAAGTCATATTAGTAATGTAACTGCTTTCTGGGTTCCATTTACTTTCTTTATGATTCTTTGTCCACGTATGCACACAAAATGGAACTGACAACATGATAATGCTCTTGAAACAGTTGATGTAAGAAAGGAAAAATCCTTTGAAAGTATAAAAGGACAATTAAATAGAGGTCATCTATTATTTGGACTGCAAGGACAATGTGTTTATAAATGTAAAATTGTTTCTACATGTAATGTCAGTTCTCCATAACAATGACTGGTACAGTTTGGTCTGAAAAGAAACCATTTGCAGAGACAGACTTCTCAGTGGGAAAAAGGAAATAGACAGAGGCCTACATACCTCATTTAAAATGGGAACTGTCCATCATGTTCAGACACATGTTCTGTCCACTGCTTACCTCGCCCAGTTTGATTTTTGGAGTAATTAGACATAGACACTGAAAAATATTGATAAAGTTTGACATCTGTGTCTGGTAGAAATTTTTCATCTTTCAGTCAGATCGATATCTTATTTTTTGAACTCGTTGAAGTTCAAAAATCCTTGAAATTCTGCAACTTCGGTCATAAAATTAAGCATGGCTTAAGATTATTGCCAGAGAAATTAATAAAGGAAGAACACATTTGGGGATTCCAGGTGTGGGCACTGCAGGTATCCGCAGTGCTCTAAGCGCCTTTGGTTTAAAACAATCACGTTGTGTCTTCAGCTCAGCCCACTTCATAACTTTAATTAAACAAAATTAAAATTAATTATTAATGGAATAGATGAATTAGCTAAGGTGAGCCGATACTATTTTTGTTGTTGTTCTTTGTAAGGTGCCACTAGTAAACCCAGCACAAAAGAGTTCAGCTTGGATAGTGCTGAATAAAACAAAGTTGTTGCCCCAAGGAGCTTTCCTTCCATAAACATGTCAGTAAAATACAGATCATAACTCAAGGTGTAGTTGTCAGAAGATGCTACTTCCAAAATAAGAGGATATCCATGGCAAATTCTCATCAAAAATTGGAAAGTAGTGCTCTATAGAATCTAAATAAGGGATCAATTCAGTCATTGACTCAGGTTTTATGAATATTTAGAGGCACAAAATGAAGGTAGTGTCTCATGAATGCTGGGACTACCATAGTTTTACAAAGAAACCTTGGTCTTTAATGAAACCTATTTTAGTCACCGAATAGTCACAAACCAATTTTTAATTTGTATTTTATTTAGCTTTTCAGCTTGCCAACTTCAGGATTTTTTTTTTCATATCTTCAGTAAATATTTCTTAAAAATTTATTATGAAGCACACAATACATGCTGGGCATGCAAAGGCAAATAGAGTAAGTGTGAAGGAATAGATTTTTGGAGAGAATTTCGTAACATCCCCTGGAGAAAGAGGGAGATAGTGGTGGGTGCTGCATGAGCTCTGAGGCTGAGCTTTCTGAACTGTATAATTCAGTGATCGCAGGTGGGACTCACTCAAAGGCCAAGCAAGCAGAAGACCAGGCTGGAAGGAAGATTCATGGATTAGGTTTTAATCATTTTGCATTTGCAGTAATGAAGACATATCTAAAAGCAACCTAAATGTCCATCAGCTAAGGAATAGATAAAGAAGATGTGGTCTATATACACAGTGGAATATTACTCAGGAATAAAAAGGAAGTAATGCCATTTGTAACAACATGAATGGACATAGAGATTATCATACTAAGTGAAGTAAGTCAAATAGAGAAAATCAAACATCACATGGTACTACTTATATGTGAACTCTAAAAGAAACAAAACACAAATGAACTTAGAAATAGACTCAGACTCAGACAAAGAAAATAAATTTGGTGTCTCAGATAGTAAAGAATCTGCCGGCAATGCAGGAGACCTGGGCTCGATCCCTGAGTCGGCAAGGTCCCCAGAGATGGGAATGGCTACCTACTGCAGTATTCTTGCCTGGAGAATTCCTAAGGACAGAGGAGCCTGGAAGGCAACAGTCCATTGGGTCACAGAGTCAGACATGACTGAGCGACTAAGCACAACAAATATATACACTTATATAAATATATACTTTTTTCTAGATTTTTTTCTCTTATAAGTTATTACAAGACATTGAGTACAGTTCCCTGTGCTATATAGTAGGTCCTTGTTGGATATCTATTTTATATATAATAGAGTGTATATTTTAATTACAAATTGCTAAATTATCTCTCCCCATTTTCCCCTTTGAAAGTGAAAGTGTTATATATATATATATGTATAACTTTTATATATGTGTATGTATATATATATATACACATACCTGAAACTAACACAACATTGTAAATCAACTACATTTCCACAAAAAGTTAAAAAAACAAAATAATAAAAATGAGGTTAAGAAAGCATTTCTATGTGTGGGTTGGAACCCTGTAGCCAAACTTGACAAGATCCTTCTTTGTTGTCATGATGTCATAATGATAATAATTACCGATCTAAAAAAATTTTTGACTGGGGGCTCCTGTCCATTGAATGTTTACCTATAGAAATCCTGAAGTTGGTTAAATGTCCATGCTCTCACAGAGGATTCCTGTTTGTTTTTGCTGGTTAACTTAATCAACATGGCACACCATTGTAATATAAAGTCTAGCCTGAGGTATTTTAGGTGACATGCAGGTGAAAGTTGATCAAGATCCAGAAACAGAAAACTTCATTTAGCATCACAAACCCCAAGGGAGAGTTAGTTTTTCCTCTTCAGTCCAGCATCAAAGTGAAACTGAGAGTGTTTCCTTGCTGCACATTCCCATAGAATGGGTCAACTCTTAACTCTTTGGGGTCTGGTTTTATGCAAAAGGCATAGATCACCCTTGTCTCATGGGCTATATGCAATGTCTCCTTTCTCTTGCCCTCCTCAGCAGAGCAAAATCACTAAGGTCCCCCAAAAATCCATTTGGGAACAAATTTATTTCACTGGAGTCCAGCTTTTATTTTAGATTTTGGCTTCTGTATGTGTCTTAGCTACTTGTCAATTTAGTAACACATTTGGAAAATGCTTTTGAGAAAGATATATATTTTATTTAGAAATTTTAGTTGCTTTAGGTAATATACCTTTTCAGAGTATCTACTTTGTCACAGACCCAAACAAGAAAGCTATTATTTCCCTAACATTTGCTATGTGATTTACATTTGTTATGTTATCAAATCCTTAAAGAATCTATATGCAGTGCAGTATTCTTATCATAGTTTCCAGAGGAAGGGATTGAGGTTAGAAGAGACAAGTAAATTGTCTAGGGTAAGAGAACAATTGGTGTTTTAGGATTTGAACTCATACCTGCTTAGTTCCCAAGCTCATGTCTATAATGATAATGTAGACAGTGGGACATTGCCAGAACACTTACATCATTTTACCACTTGCTCTTTTTGCCTATTTTTCCCCCTCTAAAGTGTCTTGTTTCCTTTATCTCCTCAAATTGTTTGCTTCTTGAATCCCTATATCTCAACAAATCACACCACGTTCATCCAATTACTTGGATTAAAGAAAAGTAACCTATAACTCAGTGTATATATATATATATATATATATATCTCCACAGACATACCTCTGGCCTAGGTCAATGTCACAAATGGCCTAGACTGCTGCAAGATCATTATTAAATACTTGTACCCCTTCTTCCACTACTGAACAGATTCACAGTCCATTTTCATTCAGCAGCCTAAAGTCTTACTAAAAATTAAATCTCATTGTATCACTTCCTTTACTGAGAAATGGACAGTTTTCCATCTTGAAATAATGTTTCTCCTTCTGGTCATAGCCTTTTAGATCTTATGTCATCTGGCCTTACCTATTTTTCCAACTTCACTTTGTAAAACTCTCTCCCTCACTTACCACTTTCCAGCCTTATGGACTGCTCTGTTTGTACAAACATACCAAGTCTGTCTGAATCTTACAATGTCCATATGTACTGGTTCTTCAAGTGACATGCTCTCTGCTTAGTACTTTACCTAACTTTTACTCATCCTTCAGAATTCAGCTCAGTCACCCACAATTTAAATAATCCTTCTCCCTCTTGTATTACGGTGCCTAATTTTCATTTTTCTGTTTATCTCTAATTTTATCCTATTTGTTTATAAATATATTTTTGCTTTCCTCACTGAAACTGCATGAAAACAAGGGTCTTGTCCACCTTATTCAAAACCATCTCAATGACATCCCAGAAAAATGTGTCACCGAATGAATTTGTGCTGAAAATAAATCTGTAGAACTAGAGCATAGCTGAGCAGCATTATCTATGAACACCAGTGACTATTTTGGGAGACTTTCAGCATGGGGCCAAGAAAGGATTTATCCTTACTAGCTTGTGAATCTTGGCCAGGAGGTAGGATTGAATTTGAATAAACAAAGCAGCAAGAAAGACAATAATGGAGTACTACTGGCAGTATTGAGCTCAGGAACATTCTCCACAGGGATAATCAAGGAATCAGAAAGCCAAAAGAAGAAGCCAGTGCATCCACGAATGTACCTCACCAAGGCTGAGGCTGATGATTTAATACTGCCACACCGCTAGTCCAGCTGTCTCAACATCAGATGACATTAAAGACTAACTCCTCAGATGCTGAGTCAGATAAGCTCCCCCTTTCCAGCCTTGCTAACTGAAAGAGAGAGCCAAAGCGTCATCTCACTTCTGACTTCCAATCTTGGTAAAGTGCATCTCATTAGAAGGCATTTGTTTTCCCAAGCTAGAAATTTAGCTTCCAGAAAATGTGGGCTATATTGTTCTTAGGCTTTTGGAACCTGTAATACAGAAGAGGACACAAGAAAAAGGAATGAATGGATGCTGAATACCATATTAACCACAAGATAGCACCCAATGTGCTTTCAAAACCCAGTGTGCCTGGAGTACCATCATAAAGAACTTGAGCTAAGTTAGACTCCAAAGAAATGTGTGCACCAATCATTATGCTATGCTCTGGAGATATATCAATATTAAGAAGGTGCATGTGATACACTCATCCATGGGATTAAATTGATAAACTGTGATAGACAGTTTGGTGCTTCTCATTGGTTAAAAATGGCCTGAAAATCCCTCCCTTCCACTGGATAGTTCTAGGCAGAACAACACTACTTTTATGATCTTATTCATTAGCCTTTTCATGACATGGGACTCCTCTTTCTAAAGAATGAGCTGGGGACACATGTAGTACTGAGTCTCAAATATGATTTCATGGATGACCCAGTTACTTTCTCTTTGAGTGAGACTAACCCACTCTTGCCATACTCACTGGACTTTGCCTAGATTATTGTCAACACACCCCGGGAAGACCAAAGTCTTTGGTCATTTCACAAGGAAACTAAACACATGTGGAGGGAATAGAGAGTATATTATCCATATTTAATTCCATGAAGAAGTTCGGTGCAATTTCTTCCTATATAAAGTGGGGAAATTCTAGGGAGGTTATTTTGTTTTTGAAATGTATTATGTATAAGTGTGTGAATCAGTCATCTTCGTTATGGCCAAGGAAAACCAGGTTATGTTTTGGAACATATCTTAAGGTTCTTCTTCCACTGGTATTTCCTCAAGCCAATTAAAAAAAAAAAAAAGATTAGAAATGTTGATGTCCATAAAGTTAGCCCCAGTTAGTAACTCTGTTATTTACTTTTTAATGTTTCCTTTTTTTTTTCTCTCTCTCTCTCTTTTCTCTCCACTGTGTCAACCAGGTTTATCAACATAAACTGGACAATGAACCCATTAGTAAATACTGAGTTAAATCTTGTATCACCTTTCTAAGTTCAGGGGATAAAAAGAGAGACTATAATGACAAAACTCAAGTGAAGACTGATTTGGTCACCGTGGAAGGGCAACAGTATTAAGAAACACCACATATTCTGTTAATAGATCAAGTTTCCCCAGTGACTCAGATGTTATAGAGAATCTGCCTGCAATGCAGGGGACCTGGGTTCCATCCATGGGTCAGGAAGATACCCTGAAGAGGGAAATGGCAACCCACTCCAGTATTATGTAAATATTGGGAATGTTGGCATGATTTAGAAATTTCTCCACTAAAATTTGTGTTGCATATATAAACTGACACAGAATAAAAGAGAGACCCCCTTTTCCTTCATTCTCTGCCTCTTCTCCTTTACTATGCTTGCCAATTGAAAAGCAAAAATTTGTTTAAATTACCAAAATGGGATCTAAGACCTCGAGAATTTAAGGACTTTCCTAGGCTCACACAGAGTATGGTAGCAAAGCCATGAGTAAAACCCAAACCAGAGCTGACAGTCAATATTTCTATCTCATGTCATCTTCTGTGAACACGCTACTCAAACAATGACCCCAGTTGTCTCTAACAACACAAATGATTTCCCATCTATCTGTTCTTTAAATTGGAATGTTTGTAAGTTGGATTTTCATAAGATATGGTATGGTGTTATAGACTGACTGCTTGCGTTCTCTCAAAAATTATATGTTAAAGCCCTAACCTTCAGTGTGACATTGGAAAATAAGGTCTCTGAGGAGGTTCTAAAGATTAAAGGAAGTCATAAGGGAGAGCCCATGGTCTGATATGACTGGTGCCCTTATGAGAACTCTGTCTTGATATTGGGAGGACATAGTCAGAAGGCAGCTATCTAAACCAGGAAGAAAACTTTCACCAGGAACTGAGCTGGCTGTCACCTTCTGGAAGCTTCCCAGAACTGTGAGAAAATAAATTTCTATTGTTTAAACCACCTAGGCATTGGGATTTTGTAAGGGCCCTAGTAGACTAAGACACAAAGTATGCCTTTTCCTTCTAGAGTACATAGAAAACATGAGGCATTTATTCACAACGGCATTTTTAGAATTATATTATTTAATATCAGCTTTCCTGGAGAAAGTGCTTCTAGTCAATTTTATGAAAAAATTATCCAAAGTGGTATGCCATTTGTAAAGCGAATATATAATAAAATATATTTGAGAAGATTAACAGATTTTGATACTGTGGTTTGTTATTTTTTTAATTTGCTACTGTGTTTGTACTTTATATTGCTGCTTTTTTTTTTTTTTTTTAATTACTCTTGACTTTAGTCTAAAATCAGTTTTTTTCATTGGAGTAAACTGTGGTGACCCTGGATGCTAAAACTAAGGAAGTCATACACTGCAAGTAACCACCTTCCACCCATCCAAGGAAGACCCAGATAAGATAATTTGTTTTACTAGCACTTTTTATATCTTATAGGAAGTAGAATATTTATTAATGCCTGTGGAGGAATTAATCTGAGTGATTAAAAGTAGAGTTAAATGTTTCTGTTTCTCAAGTAGATTATCTTAATAGGCATTTGCATATCAACTGATATTACATATGCACATATATTTTCCCTTGTGAAGTTTGTACCTCTAAGTGTGTGTGTGTGTGTGTGTGTGAGTGTGTGTCCATTAATTCTCACAGTTTAAAGATTATGCTTTGAAACAGTTCAATTGTTGAGTGGCTATCACAAGCATAGAACCAATCCTGGACTGGAAGATTCAAGCCCCAGACACACAGCCATGGGGTGGAGGAGTTGATGAGGAAGTTAACACACTCAGTGTTTAAATAAAATACAAGGCCTGAATTGCTGGTGCAAAGGACAACTGAG
The DNA here is from genome assembly GCF_019320065.1 of Cervus canadensis. NCBI lineage: Eukaryota > Metazoa > Chordata > Mammalia > Artiodactyla > Cervidae > Cervus > Cervus canadensis. The sequence goes on from NC_057408.1 coordinate 33,862,949, forward strand.
TTTCTGAATTGTGTGGAACTCTTAGAGAGTGAACCTTTCCAGGGCAATATGAGACTGGATATCACTTAGAGGACTAGTCAAGTTTAGTTGAGGAACAACCAATAATCTGAATATGGAAAGGGGATGGGACACTCCCAGGAGTGTTTTGGAAAGAGTCTGATATCTTCCCTTGTGTGGTCCCAACACAAATGATGAACCTCTAAGATAATATTCTGTATCCATTATTCACAAATAACTTTGTTAGATGACTTTCCTGGCTGAGGGGCACTTTGTGCACTGCCAGATTAGCCTCAGCGGATCTGTGTGCAGGGAGCTTTCTGAGAGATGGTGGCCAGAGGGGTACGTAAGCCACTCACACATCTGCATCTCAGCACGAGGGCCCCTCCCCGCCATGGTCTCTGGGGCTCAAGTAAGCAGAGGCAGCATCAGGGGGCAGGCACAGAGTGGTTACTGATGACAAGCAGACCCAGATACCAGGTGGTACACACTGCAGGCCAATGCAGCCCTGTGGGAGAGTCATGAGGGCCACACATGGATTGTCAGATATTTTGGTAGCCATACTTACAAAGAAAAAAAAAAAAGGAAGACATGAAACCAAATTTAGTAATATACTATATGTATATAATATGTATGTATCTAATTTAACCAATATATCCCAAATAATGGGCTTTCCTGGTGGGCTTAGTTGGTAAAGAATCTGCTTGCCAATGCAGCAGAAGCTGATTTGATCCCTGGGTCAGGAAGATCCCCTGGAGAAGGAAATGGCAACCCACTCCGGTATTCTTGCCTGGGAAATGCCATGGACAGAGGAATCTGACAGACTACAGTTCATGGGGTCGCAAAGAATTGGCCACAACTCAGCTACTAAGCAACAACAACCAAATCATAAAGTGAAGCTTTTAGGTTTGACCCATTGCAAATCTTCTTTCCCACAGGGACATGCCTGCTAGGTTTCTTGTAGTCTTTTCCCAAAACAGGTGCCTCATTTAAGCCTTCTGTTCTCTTCTCATTAATAAAAATCAAAGCATCATACTCTGTACGAGTTTTAGTGAGTTGAAGAGCCAATGTGATCAAAAATATAAATGCAAATGTGGGTGCTGAAGTCACTCATATTTCTACTAATTGTATACAATTAGTGTTAAATGTCTTCACATACATGTCTACCTTATAACCCCCTATTTATTCTCTCTCCCAACTAGCCTGTTTTAATATAGGTATATTTATCTTTTTTGCTTACATCAAAAGCACGTTTTCCATGTTGGTCCATAGTTTTCATGACACCACTTTAGTGGTCATGACATTTAATCAAGGACGGATCAGTAACATCAGCTCACTGCTGGACCCATTGGCTTGCCTTTGATTTTTCTGTTATATTAGATACTAATGAAAATGCTGTCTGCTGCTCATCAGCTCTTCTTTCTTGAACCTCTCTTTCCTCAGCACCTTCGCTTCCTGAGTCTTATTTACTCCCAGATCATTAAGTGCCTGCCTCTTTCCTAGGCCATTAAATGACCACCTCTTCTCTCCTCTCTGGACTCCTTGTCATCCAGGATTTCAGCTGCTCCTCCATGTCAATGAAGCCATTCCCTCTTCTCCAGATCCTAATCTAGCTTTTCCTATTTTCTAGAAAATATGTCTGCCAACTACCTCTGCAGCAAGATAGATACTAAACTGTGTCCATTTTCTCTGGTTTAGTACTTCCCCATCACAGAATCCCCTGGACTTTTCTCTGTTAACTACATATAGCCCCATGCTACTAATGAACATGAGCTGAAAATTTTGAATTCATACATGTCTCTTATTTTTCCTCTGTCTGCCATAACAAAGCACTTGCCAAGACTCCTCGTGAGTGACATTCCTAAGTGTGATATCACTGTCACTCTTTCACTGCTTCTCACCTAAGGCATAGCAAAGGTGCCCACTCACATCACAGGCCCACATGTTCTGGAAGCCAGAGCTGCAAGATTGAATTCTTTAAAGCAGTCCCCTGATCCTGAATGTCTGCCCCCAAGAAACATTAGCGTTTGTGCTTGCCAATCAAATTAAATATTCTCATTGGAGACATTTCCTCTCTAATCTCAGAATACTTTTCTACCTTCACCCAGTAGGTGAGGACTTTAGATTCTGTAGGCAGGCCTATCTACTTTCTCTCATCAGACTAGATGTTCAGATTCAAGGGTCATGTCTGATTATGTCAAATCATAGCCAACATTACTCATAGGGTGAATATTTAACCATTAAGTAAATAAATAAAAGTCTTAAAAATGAATTTCAACAATTTACACCCTTTAGCACAAATGATTTATCAATAAAATGACAAAACGACTATGGTTCTAAGAATCAGTGGCATATGTTAGGGTCATGAAAAGCCACCCAGTGTAGCCTGGTTTGAGATAAAAAAAAAAATGGAGGACTATGCATATCAAAATAGGGGTTCATGGCCACTGGAATCACAGAATCTGAGAGTCTGAAGGACCATTGTCGACTAAAAAAATATAGTCACAACTTGAAAGTAGATACTGGGTGGGAATGTTGAAGACTCCAAGTCAGAGAGATAACATTTCAGTAGTTCTGAGAAAACTGCTCCAAGGAGGCAAGAAGGGGAGTCAGGCTATACACAAGTTTGCAACAAAGGGAGCAGGCAATCTGATCCTCAAGGATCAGGTTTCGAGTTAAAGAATTTAGCATTCTATGTATACTAAACACAAGCCTCTGGGCTCACTGAATTCATTCATTTTGTATGCACCTCAGTTCTCTGGGCCCAGCCCTGTTTCCTTGCTTACCTTTCTTCTTGCATTCCCCCAGCTCCTTAGCAATCACTGTGGGGCGGGTGGCAGGCAGCATCTGCAGGATAACTTGTGGGAGCCCTCATTCACATTTGGGCTTCCCTGGTGGCTCAGCTGGTAAAGAATCCCCCTGCAATGTGGGAGACCTGGTTTGGATCCTTGGGCTGGGAAGATCCCCTGGAGAAGGGAAAGGCTACCCACTCCAGTATTCTGGCCTGGACAATTCCGTGGACTGTATAGTTCATGGGGTCTCAAAGAGTCAGACACGACTGAGCGACTTTCATTTCACTTCTTCATTCACATTTGGAGGCCAGAAATTGTTGATGCTGTGACATATCCTGTTTAATAATATGTCAGGAGATATTTTCATTTCACACAGTTTAATCTATATATTGTGGAGTCTCATTGTACAGGGGAGATCGTGATTTGTGATCACGATCACAAATTTAAGAAATAGTCTCTTTTCACTTTTCCATTACACTGTGTCTCCTTACTGACGTAACTCCTGGTTGTGCTTACTCCAAAATCTTTTGTCTTGAGACATTAAGTTCCTTGTGTAGGTTTTCTAATCTTTAATTGATCAGATTGAATCTGTAACCAAGTCATGAGTGCTTAAAGTCCTTCCGGAAAGGAAAACTTGGCAATGACCACAGATAAACTTTTGAAAAAGTAATTAACATCTGTTTAGTACTTTACAGTTTCTCATTTGAAAGGCATAGCAAGCTTTAGAGAAGGTCAGGCAATTAGTATTATCTTATTTTACCAATGATAAAATTGAAGCCTAGAATGCTTTTGTGGCCAAATGTCATAGTACTGACATGGCAGAGCCAGCACTAAATCCAGTTCTTCAGATGCTTGGGCCAGGGTTCATTCTAATATTTATTGCTCTTCATTTACTATTTTTCCCAATGATTAGACCTGCTTGCAAGTAACTGCAACATAAAACATTGTTAAGTATCAGGTACTTATCACCTCTACTGCAATATACCATGTTCTCAAGTAGACTGCTGGTCTATGCTTTTCTTTCTGAGAAGTTTCCATTTGGATCTGCATAGAAAATGCTCCCATTCCTTAACTTGAACTCACTTGGAAGCAATAATCTTTTAAATAAAATATTTGTTCAACATTATTTATTCAAAATTGTAATTTTTTTCATTATTTAATTTTTGTCTGACTTTTGTTCAGTTTCCATTGCGGATTCCCAAGCAGTTTATATACAGCTCAGAGCTTCTATTAAAAAATTCTTGTGTTTTAGGGCTCTAAGAACACTTGCTCTGGGTTTGGTTATAGCTTCAATTCAATCAATTAAAAGTAAGAAATCCACACTTCTGAGACTTGCTGCCTAAAGGCAGATGATTCTGGAATAAATAAAACTTTGGAATTCTTATCTCAATGAGGAGACTCACAGATTTTGTTCCTGTTATTGTTGCAGATTTTCAGCTTTCTATTTTATAACATAAGGAGCAGCTAAGTAAAACATGTTTTTATTTTCATTTTCAACTTGCATATATTAACAAATTAAAAGCAGACAGAGCTGCAAGAGTAGTTCAAGCTCTCTCTCCCTTCCCCCAACTGCGTTTTAGGAATTTACAGTAGGGCTACCAGATTTTTTTCCCTAGCAAATCTAGGGACACATATTTGCATATCTGTTTGCATGCATTTGAATTTTAATTTACATAAATTTGCATACTAAATGTAAAAGCTTCAACTACAAGTATATAAAGTAAAATAAAATTGATTAATTAGTGCAACCTACTATAGTTGTACCCAATCCCATTAATCTGGTTGTGCTGGAAGACTTGTAGTCAATAGTGGCCTGAAGGCTAGGGAGCCAGCTTTCCAGCTGTTCCTTAAAGTGGGGCCAGCTCCATAAACAACGCATAGCAGGAAATGGGAGGATCAGTGTCAAAACTGTTCCTGGAAGGAGACATGCACACACAGACACACACACATACACATAAAGGAAAAGTTTTATCTTTAGCTAACGATCAAATTGGAGTATGGTATTGAGCTGTGCATGGCCATAGATTTTGTCTTACCTGCCAGTTAACAGTGAACAAGTTAAAGCTTCTTCCAAGCCCACAGAAATCACTCACTCCACAGCCAGTCCATTCCCACCAAGGACACATGGGGAGAGCACCCACCACTAGCATCAACACCTTTGATCCACTGATCTCAGCCTTGTAAAACCTAACAATATGAAATTGCCTCTGGTAAGCCCCCTAAATACTTTCTGTAATTTTTTCCCCAAGTTCATTTCTGGTTTATTCCTTTTCTCATGCTACTCAATCTGCCATTCCTGTCCTCCTCATTCATCAACTTCAAGGCTTACCTTAAGTCTATCCACGTCCTAAAAAATCAATAAGAACAACAATAAAAATAACTATGACAAAAACCACTCTTCCCTATTTCAGTCCACAGGTCTCCTTTTTTTGAACCTCGATATCTACTCTCAATTTGATTCACCTGAGGCTTCAATGTGCTTGATGATAGCATCTGTCTCTTATGTGTATGGCTTATCTTCACACAGAGTTCCAAGGTTTTGTGGAATAAATACTAGACATCTGAAATCTTTTAAGTTTCCTTCATAATTATGTGGTTATACCAGAGGATCATTGTATTTGTTGGTTGAATATTTGCTATTCAAATAAGGAATGCTTTCTGACATAGTAGGCAGAATGAGATGGAGGCGAGACTGAAACATAGAGTCAGTAAATGTGGGTTCCTTATTGTAGGTGGGTTCTATTTTAAGTTTGCCTTTGGCTTGAATGACTATAACAGTTGGTTAAAGAGGCTGAAGTGTACTGAGCACTTATTCTGTGCTGTGCACTGAAATGAGTGGATTATAGGCAGTGTTTTATTTAATCCCCACACAACCTGATGGCAGTGACCATTGTAATCAACATTTTACAGATTGGAAAACTGAGACATTAGACAATTTGCCACCATTCAGTCCTACTTTGGGACCCACACCTAACAGGTCTGACACCAAACATTGTTTCAAATCACCAGATGGAAGTAGTCACTAAAATGTTTCTTGCTTAGGTTCTTCATCTGAAAATGCATGTAGCCGCTTCTACCTCACATACTATAGGACTCAAATGCAGTTATACAGAGGAAAAAAAATTGTAAACTATAAAAAGATACTAGTTATGTTTATAGTTATTATAGACAAAAAATATTTGTCTCCTAGTCCACTCTTTCATTTTCAGTTAAGATTTAATATCTTGAGAAAACTTGAAAATGATGACATCACCTTTACTTTGTTTTAAAAGAACTCTCCAAACTGGCCACTTGCCAGACAGATGAGAATACATTTGGATACCAGCAGAACACACAGCTGGGGTCACTCCCCCAGTTTCTCCAATTACAGAGCTTGCTGCAAGGAGCTGAATCAACCACGGAAAGCATCCCATCCCACAGTAGCGAGTAGATGCTAACTCTTCGGCCCTTGGCATTTAACCTTGTTGAATTATGAATGTGCTTCCAATCACACTGTTTGCCTTGGAGCTGATTAAGATGAATGTGGTACCTTTGGGGGAGTTAGATTTTTAAAGTGGACTAGGCAATTTTTAAAGCAAAGTTTATTGGGAAAGCCCGGGTTATCTCAAGATTTGCCAGATTATGGGGAATGGCACTGACTCTTGGAGGAGCCCATGGAGTGGTTCTCTGCAAACACTGTGGCTTTAATAGTCAATAAAAAGGGTTGGGCCAGGCTCAAGGTGGGTCCTGTAAAATCAAACAGCTGATAGGTTGGTTTTTCTGTCTCTTCATAGAAAGTGCTCCAGGGAAACTTGGGTCTCAGTTTTGTGTGAGATGAGACCTCTCCTTGAATGAGTATGAACATTATCTTCTTATCAGGGAGGATTATATTCTGTTCTGCCCAACAGGCAAGGATAATAAGGTGGTAAATTCAGAGATGGGTACTTAGTCATTCTCACTCTAGTGTACATATCAATCTGTGGGTGCTTCATGGAGAAAGAATGATGACACATGGAATTCCAGGTTAGGCCTTTTATCCACCTTGGTCCTCTCCACAGCTTGCTGAAGAAGCCAGAAACAGGCTATGAAATGGAGGTATTCCATGCACACTCAGACAGGAATTTACAGCTTTTTATGTCTTCTCAGGGCAGGTCACAGATTCTTTCTTACCTTTAAGATAAAAGAGAGATAATTTTAGGTTAAAAAAGGAACACTTTGTGTCTCTACTCTAACAGATCAGCAGCTGCTCTCACCTGTTTTTTATGGCTCAACAGGTAGATAAGAAACTGAGGTTACATAACTTCCTTAAGAATAATGACTTTCTTAAATCAGATAGTATGTTTGTATTATGAAAAATAATTTATAGAAAGTGATGAGGATTTCAGAGAACCTTCTATCACATTACCAAGGGAGATATATGAATGCAAATATGCAAATGAAAAGATGCTTAACATTATTAGTCATTAGGGAAATGCAAATTAAAACCATAATGAGATACCATTTTATAGTTATGAGAATAGCTATAATCAAAAAATAACAGTAAAAACATTGGTGAGGATATGGAGAAACAGGAACCCTTATATGTTATTATGCCATTATCTCCTACTGAGAGTGGTTTGTTTAGAATCTCTCTCTTCCTAAAAAAAAAGTATCATGTAGAACTTATCCTATGCATTATATTATGAAGAAGTGGTCAGTTAAATTCACTCCTTGAATTGAAAAGTATAAAATAATTAAATGGTAAGATCTTTCTGCTCCCTTCTAGTTCTAATTTTTCCTACAAGTAAAGAGAATGGAGGCGCAAACACAAAATGAAAATCGAAACGAGTTCTAATTCAATGGCTTTGGGTAACCCTAACCCTAACCCTAACCCTAACCCTAACCCTTCATACTTAAATTTTCAAGAGCAGGGAACTAAATTATAGGCCATAATGTTGCTAGACATGGTTCAAAATAGAAGCACATTAAAACACTCTGAAAAAACATTAAAGTGATTCACAAATATACGTTAGCATCATATGGCTAAAGAAAGTCATATTGCATATTCTTAATTTAATAACATAAATATAGAACACAGAACAGGCTGTATAGGTAGCATAAATTGGTTTAATTTTCTTCTTGCTATATTGGAAGGAGAAAATCCTGATTGCTTTAAAATTCTATAAGCTCTTGGTAGGCTGTCATTAAAAGTTACCCTTAAGTTAAGTGGTTATAAAAAATGATATAAAAACCACTCTAACCTAATCAAGCCACTTCAACATTTAGAGTAGTTTTTCAAAAGTGAAAACATTTTTGACATTTTTGATGAGTGTTTGGCCATTCAACATTTTTTAATGTTGAGAAAGAAAATGATTAGTTTAAGATTCTGCAGCCAATTGAAATGTTACTACCCCAACAAACTGGGATTAAAATACAGGTGGTACTCCTATTGAGGAAAAGCTAACATATGGAAATACAGGTTTACAGAGCAGACACATTAGAATATGATAACTTTCCTTGTAAAAAGTTCTTCCGCATAACAAAATGATTTTCCTCAGAAATTCCCATGAATATCAGGCTCCTTTAGTTCATTTAAAAATGACTCGATCTACACATCAATTTTCAGAAACGTATTCATTAAGGAAAGATGGGAATACCCACATAATATCACATACCCAGCTACACACAAATTCGCGGAATCTAGGACAGAGAAGGCAAAGGTACCCCACTCCAGTACTCTTGCCTGGAAAATCCCATGGACGGAGGAGCCTGGTAGGCTGCAGTCCATGGGGTCGCTAAGAGTCAGACATGACTGAGCGACTTCACTTTCACTTTTCACTTTCATGCATTGGAGAAGGAAATGGCAACCCACTCCAGTGTTCTTGCCTGGAGAATCCCAGGGACGGGGGTGCCTGGTGGGTTGCCATCTATGGGGTCACACAGAGTCGGACACAACTGAAGTGACTTAGCAGCAGCAGCAGCAGCAGCAGGACAGTATTTGGAGCATAGAGCAACCAATATGTAAATGTTTGATAGATAAATGAAAGAATGAATAAATGAATGGATCTTATATAACCGGAGATCTCAAGCCAAAAACTATCTATTAGAAGTCTTCTGAGTATTCAATAAACTTTTCAAACAGAAGGGTAGACTAGGAAGGAACTTTCTTTTAGAATCTTCAAGTAAATCACATCTTAGAGTGGATTCTCATTATTGAGTGAATAAATACATGAACAACCTAATGAACTGAGGTAACAGGCACATTTCTGTGATCAATTCTTTTGTTTGTTTTTATTTTTGATGAGTCATCTCTTTTTGAATATTGAGGTATAATTGACATATAATGGACTCAAGATGGATGGGTCATGGTGGAGAGTTCTGACAAAACAAGGTCCACTGGAGAAGGGAATGGCAAACCATTTCAGTATTCTTGCCTTGGGAACCCCATGAACAGTATGAAAAGGCAAATAGATAGAAGACTGAAAGATGAACTCCCCAGACAGGTAGGTGCCCACTATACTACTGGAAATCAGTGGAGAAATAACTCCAGAAAAAATGAAGAGATGCAGCCAAAGCAAAGACAACACCCAGTTGTGGATCAAACAGATGGCAAGAGAGAACATCGACATTTTAGGAATCAGCAAACTAAAATGGACGGGAATGGGTGAATTTAACTCAGATGACCATTATATCTACTACTGTGGGCAAAAATACCTTAGAAGAAATGGAGTAGTCATCTTGGTCAACAAGAGAGTCTGAAATGCAGTGCTTGGATGCAATCTCGAAAACGACAGAATGTTCTCTGCTTGTTTCCAAGGCAAACCATTCAATATCACAGTAATCCAAGTCTATTCTTTGGCCAGTAATGCTGAAGACGCTGAAGTGGAACAGTTCTATGAAGACCTACAAGATCTTTTAGAACTAACACCCCCAAAAAATGTCCTTTTCTTTATAGCGGACTGGAATGCAAAAGTAGGAAGTCAGTAAATACCTGGAGTAACAGGCAAATTGGGCCTTGGAGTACAGAATGAAGCAAGGCAAAGACTAATAGAGTTTTGCCAAGAGAATGCACTGGTCATAGCAAACACCCTCTTCCAACAATACAAGAGAAGACTCTACCTATGGACATCATCAGATGGTCAAAACCTAAATCAGATTGATTATATTCTTTGCAGCCAAAGATGGAGAAGCTCTATATAGTCAGCAAAAACAAGACAAGGAGCTGGCTGTGGCTCAGATCATGAATTCCTTATTGCCAAATTCAAACTTAAATTGAAGAAATTAGGGAAAACCACTAGACCAGTCAGGTATGACCTTAATCAAATCCCTTATGATTATACAGTAGAAGTGCAAAAGGATTTAAGGGATTAGATCTGTTAGACAGAGTGACTGAAGAACTATGGATGGAGATTTGTGACATTGTACAGGAGGCAGGGATCAAGACCATCTGCAAGAAAAAGAAATGCAAAAAGGCAAAACGGTTTTCTAAGGAGGCCTAACAAATAGCTATGAAAAGAAGAGACACACAAGCCAAAGGAGAAAAGGAAAAATATACCCATTTGAATGCAGAGTTCCAAAGAAGAGCAAGGAGAAATAAGAAAGCCTTCCTCAGCAATCAATGCAAAGAGATATAGGAAAACAATAGAATGAGGAAGACTAGAGAGTTCTTCAAGAAAATTAGAGATACCAAAGGAATATTTCATGCAAAGATGGGCACAATAAAGGACAGAAATGGTATGGACCTGACAGAAGCAGAAGATATTAAGGAGAGGTGGCAAAAAAACCACAGAACTATACAAAAAAGATCTGCATGACCCAGATAACCATGATGTTGTGATCACTAACCTGAGCCAGACATCCTGGAATGTGAAGTCAAGTGGGCCTTAGGAAACATCATTATGAACAAAGCTAATGGAGGCGATGGAATTCCAGTTGAGCTGTTTCAAATCCTAAAAGATAATGCTGTGAAAGTGGTGCACTCAATATGTCAGCAAATTGGAAAATTCAGCAGTGGCCACAGGACTGGGAAAGGTCAGTTTCATTCCAATCCCAAAGAAGGGCAATGCCTAAGAATGTTCAAATTACTGCACAATTGCACTCTTCTCACACGCTAGCAAAGTAATGCTCAAAATATTCCAAGCAAGACTCAACCGTACGTGAACCATGGACTTCCAGATATTCAAGTTGGATTTAGAGGAACTAGAGATCAAATTACCAACATCCATTGGATCACTGATAAAGCAAGAGAGTTCCAGTTAAACATCTACTTCTGCTTTATTGACTATGCAAAAAGCCTTTGACTGTGTGGATCATAACAAACTGTGAAAAATTCTTTAAGATGGGAATACCAGACCACCTTACCTGTCTCCTGAGAAATCTGTATGCACGTCAAGAAGCATGGAACTACAGACTATTTCCAAATCAGGAAAGGCGTACTTCAAGGCCATATATTGTCACCTTGCTTATTTAACTTATGTGCAGAGTGTATCTTGAGAAATGCTGGACTGGATGAAGCACAAGCTGGAATCAAGATTGCTGGGAGAAATATCAATAACCTCAGATATGCAGAAGACACCAACCTTAAGGCAGAAAGCAGAGAAGAACTAAAGAGCCTCTTGATGAAAGTTGAAAGAAGTTAGTGAAAAGGTTGGCTTAAAACTCAGCATTCAGAAAACTAAGATCATGGCATATGGTTCCATCACTTCATGGCAAATAGATGGGAAAATAATGGAAACAGTGAGAGACTTTATTTTGGAGGGGGCTCCAAAATCACTGCAGATGGTGATTGTCGCCATGAAATTAAAAGATGCTTGCTCCTTGGCAGTATGACCAACCTAGACAGCATATTAAAAAGCAGGGACATTACTTTTCCAACAAAGGTACATCTAGTCAAAGTTACGGTTTTTCCAGTAGACATGTATGGATGTGAGAGTTAGACTATAAAGAAAGCTGAGCACTGAATAACTATGGTTTTGAAGTGTAGTGTTGGAGAAAACTCTTGAGAGTCCCTTGGACTGCAAGGAGATCCAACCAGTCCATCCTAAAGGAAATTGGTCCTGAATATTCATTGGAAGTATTGATGCTGAAGCTGAAGCTCAAATAATTTGGCCACCTGATGTGAAGAACTGACTCATTGGAAAAGACCCTAGTGCTGGGAAAAATTGAAGTTGGGAGAAGAGGACAACTGAGGAAGAGATGGTTGGATGGCATCACCGACTTAATGGACATGAGTTTGAATAAACTCCGGGAGCTGGTGATGGACAGGGAGGCATGGGATGCCTCAGTCCATGGGGTTGCAAAGAGTCAGAAACGACTTAGTGACTGAACTGACATATAACACTATATTAGTTTCAGGTGTATGACATAATGATTTGATATTTGTGAATATTGCAAAATGATCACCACAATAAGTCTAGCTAACATCCACCACCATACACAGTTAAAAATTTGCTTTTCTTGTGATGAGAACTTTTAAGATCTACTTTCTTAGCAACTTTAAAATATGAAATACAATATTACTAACTATGGTCACCACACTGGTCCATGCTGATTATACATCCTCACCAATTCTTGTTTGAAAACAAATCAGTACTTGAAATGTGAAAAGAAAATAACCGTTATCAACAAAGTTTGTTGTTCTACAATCAGCAAACCAATTTTGAGGTTCTCCCAGCTGCTTTGCTTGATGCTGAACCTAAAGTATTCGGGCCATTACCTGGAGCATCGTTGTTCATTCTCTTATCCTCTATTACTACCACTGTAACAAAAGCCAGCTTTACAGCCCTTTCTTTTCCTTTTCCACCCCTCAGACATAATCAAACAAAACATCCCAAACTTCCCCCTTTCCTCCACAATTTTCAACTCAATTCTCCAGCCCACTGACCTTAAGCCACTGATGTCTAAAATCCTAGGTGAGGAAGTCCATTGAAGACTCACACAAAGTGGGACAGCTTACCACATGCAGAAGGTTCTTCAAGGGATGGCCTCCACCTGCACGTTAACCCCGCTTATTCCTCCTGCTGAGAGGCTTCTGCTGCTTCACCCTCGTGTATTGTCCCAGATTCCCCCAGCCCTTTGCAAGCTCCTTCTCTCCCTCTCCCCTGACTCTCTCACATGCTTCCAGAAATGCTTCTGTTTTCTCTATTTTTCAGTCAGCCCTTTCCTCTCTAACAACCAAAACCATCAGCTCACTCAAAAATAGGTTTTCAGTTCAATAAGGAGGAGGTCAGACAAAGGATAATAACTGAAGAGAAAATGCTTCATACAAGGGAGTTAATCAGCTGAGACTCTGCTCAGAGAAAGCTGAGCGGTGGAGGGACAGAGAGACCTGGGCTAGTGCTCTGCTCTCAAGGCGCTCCTGGGATGCTTCTCGCTGAAGACTGAGGCTCCAGAGGGCGTGTCTTGGCTCCATTAGGAGGGGTAGCTGGGACAGGCACCTAGAATCCACTTTCCCCTCAGAAGTCAGTTTCCCTTAAAAAGGTGGGGTTGGGCTGCCAAACCCGAGTTTACATGATCCACGCACAGTGAAAGCAAACTGGAACACTGGAGTATGGAGCAGAGAAAGGTCTACCGCAAGAGCCAGGTGAGGAGAGCCAGTAGCTCATGCTCAAAGTACCTACGCCCCTTAATTGGGTTTCAGGCAAATTTGCTGGGAGGGCTGCAGGGTGTGCTGACTCTCTTTTGATTGGTTGGTGGTGAGGTAATAGGGTGGTGTTTCAGGAATCTCAGTCATCAATTTTTTGGTTCCAGTCCCTCTGGGGTCCACATACTTGTGCTCAGCCTGAAGTTACCATCCTCCACCTGGGTGGGGGCTTAGTTCCTGGAGAAGAACTCAGAGATGTGTATCAGATGGTTCAGTCCATATCTCCTCCTTGAGGAGGAACCTGGCCACTGGTCCATGCTTGCACCGCTGTTACTTGACACCATTATTTTGTCTCTGGGATCCCTTTGTCCCCCATTTAGTAACTGCTTGAATCTACCCTTTGGAACTCAGGGAAGGTCTAGGAGACTGAAAGCCTTTTTCCTACAAACAAGAAATAAGGGACACAAAAAAGCTTTTGTACCCAGGAGGACCCCACAGGCCCCTGCTCAGTTTCAATTTCAGAGAAGTTTAATCATTCCATTAAGAAACCCCATATCTCATTAGTAGTCATTCTCCATACTGACCTTCTGCCTCTTTACCTGTTGGAAAATGTCTCTGTTAGGATATTGTATCAGCCAAGGTATGCATGTATGTATAAACCTATGTATGTATGTATACATCATGTGTGTGTGTGTGTGTGTGTGTGTGTGTATGGAAAGAGAGAAACAGAATGACAAATTTCTTTCCTGCTTGGGGGATCTCAGCCTTTGCTTCAAGGGCTTCAACTCTGGTTGAGGCCCATGCATATTATGGAGGGTAATACACTTTATTAAAATTTTACTGATTTAAATGTTAATCACATTTTTAAAAAAATCTCACAGAAACATGTAAACTGGGATTTGACCAAACAATTGAGCACCATAGCCCAGGCACGTTGACACATAAAATTAACCATTGAAAGTGAAAGTGTTGGTCTTCAGTCATGTCTGACTCTTTGTAACCCCATGGACTGTAGCCCGCCAGGCTCCTCTGTCTATGGATTTTTTCAGGCAAGAATACTAGAGTGGGTTGTCATTTCTTTCTCCAGGGGACCTTCCTGACCCAGGGATCAACCCTGGATCTCCAGCATTGCAGGCAGATTCTTTACCATTTGAGCCACCAGGGAAGCCCTAAATTAACCATTACAGATGTGGTAAAGGCTAAGGGAGAGATTAGGGGCTGTGTTTAATAAGTGAAGCATGACCTGCACAGACCACTCCTGCTTTCTCAACCCATTTCCTGAGACAACGATGTGTTTATGTGTCTGCTACTTCTTCTAGCCATTTCCACTTGGTACTAATATTGGCACTTGCTCAATTTTTTTTTCCCTTTTTTAAATTTTTTTTTATTTTTAAAGGCTAGTCAAGTGAAGCAGTGGGAGTGGAGAAGGAACAAAGAAATCTGTAAGTGGCTGTGATCCATTAATTATAAACACCACTGCACTCGGACTAGCCCTTGCTAGATTTTATTTTGGACATGGTAACACAATTGGAGAACTATGTAGAGTATGAGTAAAGCCAACCCAAAATGTAAAATAGTATTCACAGGGAGGGCCTCCAAGTCTCCGCATTCTTCTATTTTATTTCCTCTTCCCTTTGTCCTCCCTTACTCACAAAGTCCTGTTCACTTAGTCTCTGTCTATTCCTTAGGCAAATTTCAAACTGCAGCCAAGTCTACTCTTTTTAAATAGCCCTCCTGACTTTATCTCTTCCTTCTTCCATATAGCTCATATTCATTTGGATTTCTGGCAAAATCTTGGACTTATTCACAATATGAACAAGTATTTTACCAATACTACTTCTAAGGTCTCTTGCAGATCTAAAATTCACTATTTCTCTGCTTGGTATCAAGTGAATCTTGAGAGTTGAGTGTTTCCAGAATAAAAAATATGGGAGGGGGAGTTGGGAAATATAAGCCTGTTCAAGTGAAGACTGGTTAAAAGGGAAAATATTCACATGGATATAAAAGTTCTCCTGTGTTCTTTAAAAACAAACAACAAAATCAACTATACCAAAAAAATTCCATTAACATATGATCCAAACTACTGCTATTCTGTATAGCATAGCAAAAAGGTTTTCATGCACAGAAGGAATTTTAGTGCTTGCTCAATGAAATGAGTAAAAAATTTAGAAAAATGCTACTTGGAAATGATATTTTTTGTCAATATCTTAATAGAGAACATTTTTTAATGTCAGAGTTTTTTTGTTTTTTTTTTTCCTTCTCCTTTTATTTTTTTCTTTTGTTTTAAAGCTGAGCTTTAGGCCTTGTGAGTACAATATAGTAGATTCAAATCATTATTGACTGTTCAGAAAGAGCTGCACTTTAGCCAGGATGTAAGAGAAACAACTCCTTGGGGAGGCTTTATTTGATCTGAAAAAGTTGTATTATTATTACTATTATAAGAAAAATTGGAATACGATTTAATTGGGGATATAACAAACCATATGTGAAGTAACAGAATAAGAAACCAAAGTGAAAGACTGAATTTATTGAGAAAATGTCCTGTAAGCATAAAATATGATACAATTTTGAATTTTAAAAGATTGGAAATGGAAAAATCAGAGAAGATTTTAAATCTATAATGAAGAGTGTATAATGTTCTATCACTAATGCCAATAACTTAGATCACTTCTAATTTCCATCTGTTGTCAACTAATTTGCTTTCAGTATTTTGTGTAAACTCTGTATACACAGGTGCACATTTAAGCTCTCAAATAGTTATTTCAAGGTGCATAAACATGTGGGGCTTCCCTGGTGGTTCAGACAGTAAAGAATCTGCCTGTGATGCAAGAGACCCAGGGATCAAACCCAGGAAGGTCCCCTGGAGAAGGAAATGGCTACCCACTCCAGTATTCTTGTCTGGAGAATTTCATGGACAGAGAAGCCTGGCAGATCCATGGGGTTGCAAAGAGTTGGACATGACAGCAACTAACAACAATCTGTACATACTTCAAAGTAAAGCAAAACCCTACAGTCCTTCAGATATAAGAAATTGGATGTACAGTATCAGAAAGTTACCTTTGTTTTCTGCTTCATTTTCTGTGGAAAATGTTTACTCTGAAAAGATAGAACTACTTGATTCCTTTGCTAGTCATGCAGACATCCTTTAAGAGAGCCTAGCATGAGAAGATCAAGCGTAGGACATAGAGAGGAACACACATGTGGCCACTCTTTCTTTTTGCATTGGCTTAACATTTGAGCAGAAGATGAGATGGTTGGATGGCATCACCGACTCAATGGACGTGAGTTTGAGTAAGCCCTGGGAGTTGGTGAGGGACAGGGAGGCCTGGCGTGCTGTAGTCCATGGGGCCACAAAGAGTCGGACATGACTGAGCAGCTGAACTGAAATGACTGAACATTTGGTAACTAAGTGTTTGCTGGACCAGGCAGAGATAATGGGAAACACAGAGAAATTCTAACAAAAAGACTCTTATATGTTCCTCCCTATCTACACACCTAACTCATGTTATAGCTAGTTCACAGTGAGCACTCTGTTCCTAGAATAGGTCCTCTAACTACATTCTTTGAATGGCTAACTCATTGACTCAATATTCATTGACACAATAGCATTCACTGACACTTATTTTCTGGACAGAATGTTGGGCACATCCATACCTCTCACATTATTGAAATCTCAGAAATACACTGCAAGGCACACAGATGTAAGGAAGCAAAACACGCAGCCCCAAAATATCCCTTTGGAATGCAGATTATGTTAAGCTGAAATGATCAAGGCCCAAAAGACCCAGGAACTTTTGACCATACCCCTAACAGCCTAAAGATGTAGATAGAAGAACTTTTCCAGGAAGGGATCTATCACCACAGGTAATTCTGTGCTTTGCTTAGTTGCTCAGTCATGTACAACTCTTTGTGGCCCCACGGATTGTAGCCCACCAGGCTCCTCTGTCCATAGGAGTCTCCAGGCAAGAATACTGGAGTGGGTTGCCAGGTCCTCCCCCAGGTGATCTTCCCAACCTAGGGATTCAACCCCTCCCACATTGCAGATGGATTCCTTACCCTCTGAGCCACCGGGAAAGTCCACGGGTAATTATAGTACAAACTAGGTGTGTAGCCAGGGTCTTCCCCAGGTATGGGTGTTACTAAACCACGACTGAAGCAACTTAGCAGCAGCAACAGAAACAGCAGCAAACCTTAGCTTTTCTCTCATTAATCTGTTTCATGTCAATTTAATTCTTAAGGTTGGAGGTATGTGACATATTCTGATTCCCAACTATACCCATTGTAAAGAAATTATTTTGTTTTCCTTCATCACATAAAACTTCTGCCCCATTGAAACTATTAAACAGTCTACTCCTTTATTTAGGATACCTGAAGCTAACATACCTCCACCTTCCACAAAATCATCATATCTGGTTTGTGAAGTCTAGAATATATTCATCAGTTTCAGGGCTACTGTGGTCTGTCTTCCATGACATGAACATGCCTATGTAAGAAAATATTTTATAGATATTAGTCTCAGGATCCACTGTGAAAGGAAGTACTTGTACATCAGTATAATTTGTAAAGACTTGGAAATCACATTTATTTGTAGGAAAAAACAAATGCATCAAGGACTATTCTATTAGACCTACCTTCTCATAAGAACCAGGCATGTCTTCTCATCATGGCTGAAATTCCATTATGCTTGGTGAGTTTCTACAGATTTATACATTCTTTTTAATTCAAAGAAAGAGAAAAATCAACATCAATCATGGGACATTATGTAGCATAAGTACAGTTTATTTGGTAGACTAAGAACTCAGAAGACTGAGGCAGAGATAAAAAAGAGAGTAACATCATATTTTATAGTTACTTATATTCTAGTTGCCCTAGTCTGCTGAGGCCTCCTAGGTTTGCCCTCAAATTATGCTTAATTTTTGTTTTTGCTGTTTGATGCCACCCCTTGGTTTTAGACTAAGAGAAACTCATATGTTTAAAATTTCAATATTCAGTTTCTAGTTCATTGTCTAGGTCAGTCTTCAGTTTGTAAAGACAACCACAGAAATACAACTGATTGATTCAACAAAAGTGAATAAATGAGAGAATGGGAAACCAAGAAAGAGGAAAAGTGGCAATACTTGGTTTATTTCCATCAGAGTTGGAACTCATTTTCCCCGGTTCCTTTTGAAGCTTTTAGGAAACAATCACACAGGTGTATCCTAGCTGCAGAACTCATTCTGGAAGAGGTCGCAGGGGCTCCTATCTTAAGAGCATGAATGAATTCCTTTAGCATAAATGAGACTAAGATACGGAGGAGGGCAAGTCTGGCCACCACCAAGGCCACACCCTAGGTTAGTAGCCCAATCAGGGCAATGGTGTTTCCTTCTACCCAGGCCTCCTTGATTCCTTTTCACATGAAGCCCTCATACCTATTCTGGGGCCCAGTACTCAGAAAGCTAGGCCAGCAAGTCACTGTTTCTCAGTATTGAGGAAAAGCCCAGCATTCCTCCATAAAAGTGATGCCCTTGCACTCCACTTTCCTTCACTCTTCACCATCCACACACTCAAGGGGGAGGAATGCTTCCATTTTCTTGGACAATGCAAACACTACTTGTGAGTGGAAGAAATGCACCCTTGATCAGGTCACAGGGTCACAGCCTGGGGAGAACAGATCCCCTCCAGTGCTGCTTGTTGCCACTATGACCCTTCCTCCTGGGGAAGCACATCCAGGAGGCCGTTCTCACATCCAGGAGGCCATCATAAGCCTCACCCATCTGGGCTTTAAGGCAAGTACCCACCAGGGTGCCAATACAGATAGGCGTCAGGGGCTACAGGAGGCTGTGGTGGGGTAACAGAGATGGTGTGAGGTGGGAAGAGGAAGGGGAGGAGAGAAGGGGGTACCTGGGGAACCCCAGGTGAAGGGTAAGGGAGGACCATGATTGGCCACTGTCAGCCACACTCAACCCTCCCTCTAACACCATGAGCCAGGGCCTTCTAGAAATATCACAGACCTGCACAGGACAATAGAAGTAGAATCCAAGGTGGTTCTCAAACAAACTAAAAGATCAACTTGACTTCTAACAAAGAAAAGCTCAGCACCCTGTTACTCACTTTTAAGCTTTACTTTGACTTAGATTTCTTGTATCTGTTTCCAGCCTGTTTGTTCTTCATTACAATGAAACTTGGGCAAACAATCTACTTCACAACTTGCTTATCTTGCAAAATGGATGGAATAAAATAACCCAAAAGTGTTTGTTTGAATACACTTGGATTTATATTTTTGTCTCTGTTCTTTCCCTATTGATTTCTTGCTTCTTTAGATCTTTGTCCTGCCTGTCTTCCTCTCCTTTTTTCTTTTCTATCTTCCTTCATCTCTTTTTCCTTCTATTATTTCCTTCCAATTTTCCCTTCCTTCTCTTTTTTCTTTCTCCATCTCTTTCTATCTCTTGGTTATTGGATACCGGACATTGCGAGCTTCATATTTCACCTTTTGACTATGGGTAGGTATCCATGACTGGGCAATAGATGAAATAATATCATAAAGAAAATACTCTCAGGGCTTCTTTTATTTTTCATCTTCAGCTATCAACTCTATACCTAGGGACACATATGAGTTTAAAGAGGTTTTCACTAGGCTAGACAATAGAAATAAAGATGTTTTTTTCTGTAAAAAAAGTCTACAGCAAACTAATTGTGACGTTATTGTTACTTAGCTTTTTCATTCTCCTTATCAATAATATGAGTGTGCACACCTGTCACGTCACTGTTCCGACAAACTAGCATGGCCTCGCTCGAGGTTGCCCCTCAGCCTACCTCTGAGAGTGGTTGGGTGTAAAATAGACACACAAAAGTTCTTGATGCATTTTTCTTATTAATATTTTCCCATTCTCTTTTAAAATTATGTTAGAAGGGTTTTGTTTTGTTGTCTTTGGAGACAAACAGTACTATTCAAATATTTTGCCATCACTAACTGGCTGCAAGGAGGGAAGAAAAACAATGTATTCTTACATTCTTTCCTTTAATGAGTTAAATGTTACCAGCTCTCCAGGCAAAAGGAGAAGAGGATGATTGATTATATAGCATCACTGACTCAGTGGACATGAACCTGGGCAAATTCCAGGAGATAGTGCAAGACAGAGGAGTCTGGCATTCTATAGTTCATGGAGTTGCAAAGAGTTGGACATGAATCAGAAACTGAACAACAACAATGTATAATATAGAATAGCATATAATGTGAAATAATGTATAATAAGAAATAATGTATAATATAAAATAAATGCCATGACTCAAGGAATAGCTGTGAAAACCATAGCTCCAAACAATGCTGTCTATTTTCTTCTCAGTACAAGGTAGAATTTGAAGGGCAATGCTCCATGATGAATGGCAGAGGGAAGAGGAATAAGACAGCAGAGCTTCTCTCTGGGAAAGAAGCCATGAGAAAAAAGAAAAAAAAAAAAGACAAAACTCTTTAAAAGCAGTAGATCTTGTCCAGTCTCTGGAAATTTATTTATCAGCCTGCATGACTCAAAAGGAAATTTGACCAGAACTCTCCTTTCCCTTTTCTGTTCCGTGCAGTGGTCTTTGATCCTACCTTCAAATGCTGTACTAACATTTATTTTAATTAAATTTGTCCTCAAAGTCAGGCATTTCAAAAGAATGCAGCTGGCTGCTCTTGTCTGTCTCTAACTTCCTGGTGTAATCTCTCTCCTCTGTATTAAACGGGGTGACATTTTTCCCATGGGTCACTGAGAGAGTGCTAACTTTATTATTATTTTTTTTTAATTTTGGTTTTCTTTATTCTTCTTTTCAATATTCTGTTATGTCTGTGAGTGAAATTTTTATTTTAGACATTATGCTTTTCCTTTCTAGAATTTTAATGATTATTTTTAGTATTTTTATTTCTTTGCCAATATTTCCACATCTCTTTACTCATTTTCCTTTTCTTTGAAGATTTGAAAGGAAAAAAATTTTATTTAAGATTTTAACATATTTCTAATAATTGCTTTAAAATTTTTGTCTGCTAACAATAACAGCTGAATCATCTTGTAGTAGGTTGCTATTGATTGTTTTTTCTCTTTATTATGTCTAGTAATTTTTTTTTGTTTTATAGTAGACATTATAGCCGATAAATTATGGAGGCTTTTTCATTTTATATTATTTTTTTCTGAATGGAATTTATTTTGTCCTCTTATAACAATAAACTTTGTTTACTAAAACTCCAAAGTTTGTCTCTTAGTAATTCATGTCAGAAGCATTTTGCACTTTTTTTTTTTCCTCTTTCAGTATTCTTGATTTTGCTTTCTGCTAGCTAGGCCACCTGAAATATACCTTGCCTATAGTAGTATAAAAATTAAATGAGTTATCGCATAAAGTTTACATGAAACTTTTTTGACTGTCATCTTGGAGGCTTCCTCCTTTCTGGAATTTCTTCTCCACGCTCTAGCTGCTCTGGAAATTCAGAACTCTGTTCTGTGGCAGCAGTGTGTTGCT
This sequence comes from Cervus canadensis, assembly GCF_019320065.1. Classification (NCBI taxonomy): domain Eukaryota; kingdom Metazoa; phylum Chordata; class Mammalia; order Artiodactyla; family Cervidae; genus Cervus; species Cervus canadensis. The sequence continues at coordinate 33,884,747 of NC_057408.1, forward strand.
GATTTCCTTTTATCTTCTCTCACTGTGCTAAATATCTCTAATGTTTGATTTTGAGGCACAATATTCCTAGTAAAAGTATTTACTGTTAAAGTTCCAGTATTATCAAACTAAAATTCCTACATCTTTCACAGTTTCACATCAGTATTCCTTGAAGTTCGGTTTTCAGATGAACAAGACTGCTTACTTAAACCACTTTCAGTATCTAGAAAGAATAATCAAACCCTGCTTTCCTGTGGCTTTCCTTCCACTTTCTCATCCCTTACATTGTCTTTATTCCTGTAATAATTTTCTCTTCCCCCCCCACCTGATTCCATGCATTTTCTACATTTTGTTTCCTGCCTCTGCCTTTTTTTTTTTTTCCTAATTTACTTGTCTTTCTTTCTTGTTTTCTCATTTAAAGGATATATTTCTTTTGCATTTTGTTCATTAATGAGGTTATACCTTTTCTCACTTTATTGAAAAGTTATTTGTCATCAACTTCCTTTATTGAAGGTATCAGTCAGCTTTCCACAATAGCTAAAGTTCTACAATTCTGAACAGAAGGGCTAGAGGGAGTTTTGGGGAATTCCCTTTTTACAGCAAGGATTTTGAATTTGTGGTGGAATACTTTTTCTATTTACCATTATATGTGCTTCCTGTTACATGACAAGAAGAGAGCTAATCACTCTGTTTAACATTTCCTAACCCCCCTCCCCTCCACACACACGGAGAGAAAAGAACACAGGATGCTGCCTCAAAAAATTAGACCTGTACTGGGGAAGAACACCTCTTACACAAGGACTGCAAGCTTTTAAGTATCTATGTGACTTAGTTCCACACTTAGTTATGCCTCTGCTCAGATGAAATTATTCAGGGACACCTTCCTTGGCCAGCCTAACTAAAATAGAAAACCCAGGGCAATATGTTGCCTTCACTCTATATTTTCCTTCTTACTATCACTAGATGATTATCTATTTATTACTTGTTTATAATATTTGTTTCCATCTACTTGTTCATCTTCTGCAAAGTCTTATTTTCTAGAACTGCTTCATTGAATGTAAGGGCATTTAAAAAAACTGTTCAGCACTGAGTCTAGAACATGGTACCTAATGGACAACTGTTGAATAGAAACAAAATAGACTATGTGTCTCTAAGCCTAAACTGTCTTGTCACATGAAGTCTGTAATCTAATCCATTTCACCTACGAGCCACAGTTATTCAAATTTCTCCTCTGTTCAAAAAATTTGAATGACTATTTTACATTTCAGATTAGAAAGAAAGAAAGAAAGAAAGAAAGTGGTCACTCAGTCGTGTCTGACTCTTTGCAACCCCATGGACCAATGTAGCCCACCAGGCTCCTCCATCCATGGGATTCTCCAGGCAAAAATACTGGAGTGTGTTGCCATTTCCTTCTCCAGGGGATCTTCCTGACCCCGGGATCGAACCCAAGTCTCCCGCATTGCAGGCAGACACTTTAACCTCTGAGCCACCAGGAAAGCCCAAGCAAGTTTTCAGATTAGAAAAACTTGTAAATCCAATAACTATGATCTTTCAGTATATTTCAGCTCAACTTTTAAAAATATAAACCCTCTCTGTTTTCTGATTTATACCCTGCACTAGAATCACATTTGACCTTTTGGCTACCTATCTTGAAACATTTTCTTTTTGGTTTGTTTTTCACTCTCCCTATATCTGTGCAATTTCTTACTCACCATTTGAATTCTGTGTTACTTATGACTTGTTTAAATACCTATAGATATTTCTTTGATGTTCTCTCATGGCATAGACTACCTTTTGACTATTTTTTTGTTTTTTTTTTGTGCATTGTGCTATTCACCATTATACTCTGGTAGCCATGTCTTGCTCATCTTTCCATATCTACGGCATCTCAAAGAAAGAATATCTCAAAGCAAACATTTCATAAACAATACAATAAAGTTATTCCAAAGTGGATTACAATTCTTTTAATGATGGATAGGCTTAATTAGCATCATAGGTCTTGATCTGGACTCCTAAGAAAGTATAAATATTGGACTGATGGAGGCAGAGAATAACTGCCTTCTTACTAGGCAACAGGAACCCTATAGCTCAAGGCACAGAGAGAACATGGCATTTTTAAGGAACGCAAAGAGGTACACTGACCTAAGAACAATGCCAGGGATTATGTCTTGTTGCTACAGTTTCCTGGAAGCATAGACTAAAATAAAAAAGTTTAACTCTCATATATTCTGTCTCCACGCTCCTGAACTTGGGGGCTATTCATTTTTGTACTGAGACCCCTTTGACTGGAAGCATCAGACTGTATTGGAAAGGTGATAAAAGCTTTGGCATGCAGTTCTACCAAATAAGACCTTGCAGAAGATGAACAGAGGAAAGGAGCCTGGCAGCTATATAATTGAAAGGGAGGGAGGTGAATCAGACATTGTATGTCCTAAGGAATCACATACAGTGTAAGCAGTTCACTGATCTGTATCAACACATTAATGATTTATGTAGCTTTTAATTTACAACACAGACATATCTAAAATAATCAGGTAGAAGTAGGCATTAAAAATTCACTGCATGGGTCATAAAATGATTAGTTATTCAAGTGACTTCAGATTTGTATTTCATTAAGGAATAATTTTAATTTACTTTTAAACAGTTTATATACAGAGATTTAAGAACTCTTGCAAGACGATTATGCATACTCCAGCTTTTATGTATCCAATATATTTGAGACACTTGCATCTCCTTTTTTTCTCCTTGCAAGCAGTATTAATTTGTTTGAGAGCACACATCCAAAAAATATGGCTCAATAATTTAGCAAAATCAACTTTAATTTATAGAAAATGCTTGGCATTTCTTTCATTATTACTTCTATTATGTGCAGTTCATATGGATTTGGGACCAGAGGGGATCTCTTTCTGCTGCAAGTGTGAACCTAAGTTATCTAGTCATTTCTATATCTCCAGGTCACTCAAGGTAAATTCTCAAACTTTTATGTCACAGTTACCATCACAGTATCATGTAAGGTTATTTTTAAAATAAATCTTAGAAATTTTTTGCTCCAACTTTTTTGTTTATAGATTAAAAGTTGTCCTTAAATGGTGAAGTGATTTGTTTAAGTGCTCACAGGTGGATGGAACTCAAGTATCTTGTTTCCTAGCTGAGTATATGTCTCACCATATCTTGAGGTTCATTAGCTCCATCTTAGCTGTTGAAGTTATTTCTACTGTTTAAAAAGCCAACTTGCTGGTTCACTGGGAGTGTTTATTTTCTGCCTCCTTCCTGATCAAATACTGCAGCAATCTGTAAAAACATAACCAGGCTAGGGGCAGTTTAACTTGAAATTAATCTTATCTAGGCTATTAAGCACCTAGTTTCTCTGGCTTCTGCAATTCTATCACAATAAACATTTTGAGATGCTGCTATCAACTCCAAAAACTAACACAATTATATAAAAAGCTCAGCCATTATCAAACTTATCTGGAAGGAAATGTAGCTCATCATGTCGGCAGCATCTCTGTCCTCGGACTTTTTTTCTTACTTTGTTTCTTTTTTTTTCCCCCTAGTTCTTTATTCACTCCATACTCTACCCTGGATCTCCTTAGCTCTTGCCTTCAATGGACGGCTGTCATGTGGAACTTTATTGAGAGCCTTCTGAAGCTCATGATAAATCATGCTGCATGCATTGACACTGTCAACCTTGTCTATAACCTTCTCAAAGTCAAAGAAGTTTGGCAGATTTCTACTCTTGCCTAGATGAGGTTTTTCTCTATCTCTCTGTAGAAGATGATAAGTCTTGTACCTTACATGCTGAACAAAGTTTCTATTTTTGACACAAGTTATAAATGCCAAGTTAAATGATCCAGTGAACATTTACTTAAAATATGTAACTTGTGATACATAAGTTATCCATGCCAGGCTAATGTTCTCTTTCTTTGTCTGTCAACTCCACATATTACTTCTAAAATCTTCCGCCTCAGATTCCCATTTTTGTCCTTAAAAATTAAGGATAGCAAATGACAATTTAAACATTGAGTTATACATTAGCACATTCAGTGATGTGCCAAATATCCTAAAACCAGACTTGAAAGTCTCACAGCATTTACTGCTATCTCTCTACTTTCGCCATCTGGAGCTCATCATGCCGACTCCAGTGATCATTCTGTGAGGAGTTCTAGGGCTCTATTTAATGAAAGAAGATGCTAAAACTAACTTTTGTACAACCTTTTTGAAATGGTCTTTTTTTTTTTTATATATAAACTCCAATTTATGCAGTTTGTTTTTGTTCACTTAAAATTTATTGTAAGAGATTTTCTAATGATTATATTTCATCCCTTAATATCCCATGTTTTCCATTCTTTTTATAGCTTTTCTATAACCTCATAATCCATTTTATACTTGCACCATCAGTTATTAAACCAGCCTGCCACTGATGGATGTTGAGGTTTTTTCCATTTGGCAACACTTTTATTTTTGATATCAGGTCTGACTCTATCTCTTACTTCTCTGACTTCTGGAGGTTTCCCTTTGCAGGTGCTCACCCAGCTTAATTTTAGGATCCTCTATAATTCATACCCTGGCCTCCATCCCATCTCCAACCTGATATCAAATACCATAACCTGCTCTTCTCTACTAATGGCCACTTTATCCAATGAAACTTTATACTTTTTAACTCCTTTGATTTAACTCCTAAGCTATTCTTTGCCTGACACTCTTTTGGCATAACTGTCTTTTCCATGGAAAAGTTTCTTGTCATTCATTTAGCTGTCCTTGACACTGTGGTCTGTGTTCATTCTGCAGTCTCTGCACCCTTAATGCCCTATTGCAATCTGAGCTCCATGACTAGAGGGACTGGGTCTTAGCATCCAGGGGTCCTCAGAATGCTATCCTGAGTGCCTTGCACTTAGCGGGCACTCAGAGTATTTTTAGGTTGGAAGAACATTAAATTGATCTTGTATTCACATCCACTTAGATGATACATCTCTTTACTTTTTGTCTTTCACTGCATTGTGTGTGTTGTATACACTCACACACATGTGATATATGCACAAGCGTTTATATCTGTTGCATGCGTGTATGCTCAGTCACTCCATGGTGTCTGACTCTTTGGAACCCCTTGGACAATAGCCCACCAGACTTTCCTGTTCACAGGATTTTCTAGGCAAGAATACTGGGAGGAGTCGCCATTTCCTCCTCCAGGGGATCTTCCTGACCCAAGGATCTAACCCACGTTTCCTGCATGTCCTGTATTGGCAGGCAAATTCTTTACCACTCCACCACCTGGATTCTTTACCACTGCCTCACTGGGGAATCCCATTAAATGAGAGAGATCAAGCATTGGGGGTTGAGGAATGTATTTAGATGTTCCAGTTAATACAGTAAGTGCTGTCTGCTGATGTTGTATCCATTGTCTAGTTCTCATCTGTAATCTCATCAAGTGCAGCCGTCAGATTTTAAACTATTTTTTATTCAATTCTGAGACTATCCCAGTTTTCTACACATGATAATATTTAATAGATACCTGTTGATTGGTATTCTTGGGGATAATAATCAAAATACACAGTAGTCATAAGGGATGTTCAACCAATGAAAATAGATGTTGGTCATAAATATTCCATAAAGTTATACCTGTGCATACTGCCTTGATATCAGCCCTGGATATATCCTGTAAAGAAAAATAAAACCTATATGTGAATTAATTAGAATCCCAGAATATCCAGATTGCCAAAATAAATTTACATAGAAGAACACTTTTAATGTGATGGGAAGTGAAATTATTCTCACAAGTATTTATTAAAAATAATTGTATCCTGGGTTGGTTGGTCCAGGCATAGTCTAAATTCTTCCTGTTCATCTAATATGCATTTTCCTTCTGTTCTCTTTTTAACTAAAGAAATTGCATATGGAAGGAAATGACTAAATCTAAGGCAATATCAGAGAGATAATTTGACAGTTCTGAGTTGCTGGAATTACCCAAGCAGTTTCCCTGAAGCCTCTAGTCCTGGAACATACTAGAGATATGCTATTCTTACGAAGATTAAGGATTCCAGTTAAGAAAACTTGCTCTTATTTTCCAAAATTTCAGTGTTGGTATATCCTCATAATGGTAAACCAGGGAGGCCCTGTTGATTTTAGTTTCAAGCTGTAATTGAGACTTGTATTCTAACCAATGCAGTTCATTGTCAATGAACTAAATCCATGTGGAGGAACGAAAAACCAAAGCTGGGAGACTGAATACCAATGCAAATGCCAAAGAGTAAAAGAAGATTCTTTTTTTTTTTTTTTTCAGATGTATAAACAAGAAAGAAACAGTTCTAGATAGGAACCTGGCAAAAAGGACCAGGTGGGAACCTAGGTCATATCCCTGGGGCATCTTATATTCATCTCTATTTACAGTCTGTACTCCAAGGCCAAGAGAGATAATGCTGTAAAAGTGGTGCACTCAATATGCCAGCAAATTTGGGAAACTCAGCAGTGGCCACAGGACTGACTGGAAAAGGTCAGTGTTCATTCCAATCCCAAAGAAAGGCAATGCCAAAGAATGCTCAAACTACCACATAATTGCACCCATCTCACAAGCTAGTAAAGTAATGCTCAAAATTCTCCAAGCCAGGCTTCAGCAATACGTGAACCATGAACTCCCAGATGTTCAAGCTAGTTTTAGAAAAGGCAGAGGAACCAGAGATCAAATTGCTAACCTCCGCTGGATCATAGAAAAAGCAAGAGAGTTCCAGAAAAACATCTACTTCTGCTTTATTGACTATGCCAAAGCCTTTGACTGTGTGGATCACAATAAAGTGTGGAAAATTCTGAAAGAGATGGGAATACCAGGTCATTTGACCTGCCTCTTGAGAAACCTGTATGCAGGTCAGGAAGCAACAGTTAGAACTGGACATGGAACAACAGACTGGTTCCAAATAGGAAAAAGAGTATGTCAAGGCTGTATATTGTCACCCTGCTTATTTAACTTATATGCAGAGTACATCATGAGAAATGCTGGGCTTGAAGAAACGCAAGCTGGAATCAAGATTGCCTGGAGGAATATCAATAACCTCAGATATGTAGACGACACTGCCCTTATGGCAGAAAGTGAAGAGGAACTAAAAAACCTCTTGATGAAAGTGAAGGAGGAGAGTGAACAAGTTGGCTTAAAGCTCAACATTCAGAAAATTAGGATCATGGCATCTGGTCTCATCACTTCATGAGAAATAGATGGGGAAACAGTGGAAGCAGTGTCAGACTTTATTATTTTGGGCTCCAAAATCACTGAAGATGGTGATTGCTGCCATGAAATTAAAAGACGCTTACTCCTTGGAAGGAAAGTTATGACCAACCTAGATAGCATATTTAAAAGCAGAGACATTACTTTGACAACAAAGGTCTGTCTAGTCAAGGCTATGGTTTTTCCAGTAGGCATGTATGGACGTGAGAGTTGGACCATAAAGAAGGCTGAGTGCTGAAGAATTGATGCTTTTGAACTGGGTGTTGGGGAAGACTCTTGAGAGTCCCTTGGACTGCAAGGAGATCCAACCAGTCCATCCTAGAGGAAATCAGTCCTGGGTGTTCGTTGGAAGGACTGATGTTGAAGTTGAAACTCCAATACTTTGGCCACCTCATGTGAAGAGTTGATTCTTTGGAAAAGACCCTAATGCTGGGAAGGATTGGGGGCAGGAGGAGAAGGGGACGACAGAGGATGAGAGGGCTGGATGGCATTACCGACTCGATGGACATGGGTTTGGGTAAACTCCGGGAGTTAGTGATGGATGCTGTGGTCCATGGGGTCCCAAAGAGTCAGGCACGACTGAGCGGCTGAACTGAGCTGAGTGACTATTTACATTTGGATGCAGAGCTTCTAGGGGTGATCTGTATTCAAGGAAGACAGGAGACTTCAGTTATCTGAGTTCTAAAACAATAAATGTGTTCATCCTTTCTTTTTCTATTTACTTCATTGTGCATCCTTCAGGTCTTACCAAGCTCTAGGATGGTGCTGGGCAGGGGGTAATCAGTGAGAGCACTTCAGAGAATCTCTGCCCTCAACACTTTATTCAAGAGAGGAAGTGGGGGGACATGGATAAACATAAACAACCAGGTGAATTTTAGGTGATAATGAGTGCCAAGAAGAAAACAAATAGAGTAAGGTATAGAGAAAGAGGGGGCTTCCCTGGTGGTTCAGCAGTAAAAAATATGCCTACAATGCAGGAGCAGCAGGAGCTGTGGGTTCAATCCCTGGGTGGGAAAGATACCCTGGAGGAGGGCATAGCAACCCACTCCAGTATTCTTGCCTGGAGAATTCCATGGACAGGGGAGCCTGGTGGACTACAGTCCCAGGGGTTGCAAAGAGTTGGATACAGGTGAAGTGACTTAGCGTGCACATAGAGAAAGAGGCAGGGCTCAGGGAACTATTTCACTGAACACTATCCAAAGAGGTGACCATAGAGCTTAGGAAAGGAAGCCATGAAGCCATCTGGAGGAGGCTGTCCTAGGAAGAGGCAACAGCAAGTTTAAGAGCTTCCCCCTAGGAGGCAGCTGTCCTATCCATGGAATAGCAACAAATAAAGAGCAATATGATGAATTTACAGAGTGGGAATATAGCATGAGTCACAGAGTTAGGCAGAGGATGGAGTGGGGTCATTCCAAGTTTAAAAGGAAGCACAGTAATGTTTAAGCAAGGGGGTAGGGTGAAATGATGTAGGTCCTAAAATGATAGCTGGTCACTATGTGAGGAAAAGAGAGAGATGACCATGAACAGAAGTAGGGAAATGAGTTATAGAACTACTTCGTTAGTCTGGCTAGAGGTGATAGAGATGACATAGGGAGGAAGTGTGCAGAATTACTCTCTGATTCAGTGTATGTTCTAAGGGCAGAGTTGAGAGTACTTACTTGTTCATGTGTCAGATGTAAGGAAGGGAAGGGTTGTCATTTGTCTTTATGATTAAAACAACTGAATGAATAGTAGAAGATATTGGGAAGATCTCACTGAAGACAGAGTTAAATCAAGAGTGTGGCTAAGGACACATTAAGGCTGAAATGTCTTTTAGACACGTAATAGGAAGGCTAAAGTAGATGGAAGTGTGAGACTGAAGCTCAGGAAAAATGTTCAGACAATAAATATTTTTTATAACTAGTATATATAAGTATATATGTAAGTATATTATCTAGAGAATACAAAGTTATACTTTTGTATTGTTTTTTGTTACTATCTTTTTTCCACCTCAATTAGTATAACTTGTTCTGTTGCTTCACCTTCTTTTGGCCCTAATTTATCTGCATGCTTATTCAACAGCTTAAAAGTATTTATAGAATACATGTTTTGGAAATGATTAAGAAGTCCAATAAAATTCTATCTTTCTGTATTCTTATGTTCAAAATAATGATGAATGGTTGTTATCATTTTGGTCTCTAGGTTTTTAAAAGCCCTTGAGATCTTTGAGAGGTTTAAAGAGGAATCCTTTGAAGGCCAAGGTATTGAAAATTTTCAACCCTGGATGCATATTAACATCTTTGAGAAGTTCTTAAAAATTACTGATGCTGAGATTCCACTTAGAACTGACTAAATCAGAATTTGGGTGACTCCAATAGTTTGTATTCTATGAAAACAACCACTAGTTTAGAGGAACTGGGTTATCAGATAGCCAAATGAGACACACTTAATGTTTCTGTTTATGTTATATACTACAATAGATACTGTAAGAGACATATAATATACAACCCTTCTCATGAGAAAGACTCATACTATGGTTGCTAAAATAGAAACTATCAAATTACTTTATTGAGATAGAAGGTAAGACTAATATCTAACAATTATAAAAGTACTTATACATAGATAAAAGGAAATCTGAACAAAATTGTTGTGGAAATTTATATGCAGTTTCCCAAAATGCTGTTCCTGTGCAAAATCAATTAGAGAAACGTCTCTCTGGAAAAATATGTCACATTTGCTGGAATATCTTCTATGCTAATAAAGCTTCATCCAATTGGATGGTTTTATTTTTTAAGAAACAGTCATTTTAGAGATAAATCTGGAGAACTTAGGTAAAAAAAAATTTTTTTGAGGAGAGAGTGATTCTAATGTAGTAGAACAACTCTTTCTTTTGGATTATAGTACAGTTCTGAGTCCATTTTTATATAGGCTGTTTTTATTCAGTCGCTAAGTCATTGTTCAACTCTTTGCAACCCCATGGATAGCAGCATGCTAGGCTCCCAAATATTTAGAGGTACTAAATATATTTTAAGGATGGCAACATCTTTGGAATTCAGTATATGCTGACAAAAGTCTGTCTAGTCAGAACTATGATTTTTTCAGTAGTCATGTATGGATGTGAGAGTTGGATCATAAAGAAAGCTGAGCGCCAGAGAATTTAGGCTTTTGAATTGTGGTGTTGAAGAAGACTCTTGAGAGTCCCTTGGACTGCAAGGAGATCCAACCAGTCCATCCCAAAGGAAATCAGTCCTGAGTATTCATAGGAAGGACTGATGTTAAACCTGAAGCTTCAATACTTTGGCCACCTGATGCGAAGAACTGATTCTTTGGAAAAGACCCTGATGCCGGGAAAGATTGAAGGCAGGAGGAGAAGGGGAAGACAGAGGATGAGATGGTTGGATGAAATCACTGACTCGATGGACATGAGTTTGAGTAAGCTCTGAGAGTTGGTGATGAACAGGGAAGCCTGGTGTGCTGCAGCCCATGGGGTCACAAAGAGTCAACCACGACTGAGCTACTGAACTGATATGCCCCCATGATGTGGCTATTTTGGAAGACATTTGAATACAGTAGCGCTGATTTGAATCTTTAGAAATAATTAATGATAGAATTGTATATTTCAATATCATACTGATCTGTATTGAATAGCATCATCGGTTCAGGACATACTTCCAATTTTAAGACAGAAACAGATGAGAAAGAAGGCAATGCTGATCACATTGTTCTCTCTGGGCTTCCATAGCTGTCAGATGGGAAGGCATGGGCCTTTGGCGGCTTCATGGTCTTCGTCTTTGTGGTCTGGATTCTGACTCCTCTCCCTCATTGTTCTTCCTTCCAGAATCACGACCTTCAACAGATAAGCTAGACATGAATCAGATACCCCAGAGGGCCTTATCATTTGGAGAAGAGAGGCAAGTCCCTTGTGAAGCCTGAGATTATGAGCCTACTTCAATCCAGGATACTGGGTCCTGGATTCCAGGACAAATTCTTGGGTTTGAGTAATCAAAAAGATTCTGAGTTGGCAGACTGTAGGGACCTGGACATCATGGAGAAGAGATTGAAATAAAGAAGTTTCAGCTTTTATTTCAAGAGAATCTAAAATGGCCTGCCTAGAGCATTTCTATGGAGAAGGAAATGGCAACCCACTACAGTGTTCTTGCCTGGAGAATCCCAGGGATGGGGGAGCCTGGTGGGCTGCCGTCTATGGGGTCACACAGAGTTGGACATAACTGAAGTGACTTAGCAGCAGCAGCAGCAACAGAGCATTTCTATACCTTTTTAAAAGAAACACATATCTTATACTATGACACTTGGATATGGGGTGTTTCTTCGGAGAATCATCCAAAAAGTGATTTTCTTGCCCCTCCTTGTCATTTAGGGAACATATAGCACTTAAATATTTAGGACCCTTAAAGGCAGATCTTGTTTTAGAATTTCAAATTCTTCCTTTCTCTGAAAGGTTCAAATTCAAGCCCCTTTTCGAGAAAGGGCTTTGTGTCATCAAAAAGATGATGGTTTTAGAGAGTATGGTGCTGGCATTAAGATTCTCTTTGCTTTAGTATGTCCAATAAGTTTACATTTGCTTGATCAGAATGTTTTTTGGTCAAACTTTTTAGAGAGTTGACAATCAACATTAAAAAAAAAAAAAAAAAGTAACCTGGTTAATAGTAGCAGTAATCACAAATCATTGTCATTCCAAGTCACCTTTCTTATGATGGCTGGTCACTGAATCAGATGATTTTGGGGAACCGTTTTAGCTCTGGGAATCTATGAATGATGCTTTTGTAGTCTGTAGGAAAACAGTCCTACCTTGGCCTTTTTTATTTCCTTGAATTTGGTGGAAAGGTACTTCTCCGGCTATTGATAATTTTTAGTCAGTCACTGGCAACTTTGATTAGTGTTTTGTTTGTTTTTCACTTTCTCCTCATTTCTTTAGCCCCTAATATTACTTGGAATATATTACTTTTCCATTTTTTTTTCTAGTATTTGTTTCAGAGTTAGCATCACTGAAAGTAACTAGATACTATTAGTGATAATGATACAGCTTTTGGATTACCTTATGCTTCACATTTATGATCACAGTTTTCTATCTCCCAGATGTGTCTAGGAAAGTACACATGCTCATAGGTGTAGAAATGGTTAAAAAAAAGAGAGATGGAGAGAGGCATTCAGATGTGATGATTGTGTGTGCGTGAATGTACACATTCTTTCATGATTGCTATTTTACAAAAGAGGAAACAAGTCTAGAGAGGCTAAATAAGTTATCTAAGGTCATATAGTTAATATGTAGCAGAGATGATATTCAAACAAGTTTAATAGATTTTGAAATATTTGAAAAATGTAGATTATTATGTCTATTATTATTACTGTTGGATTTGTGGTAATTAATTTTAAGACCTTAAGAAGCATTTTATACTCTGTGATTTTTTTATGTAATTTAAATTATTACAAAAGAGACCATTAATGGGAATGAAGTTGGAGGGTGTTGATAGGAAGATTGGACACTCAGGGAAACATGCTTGAGCCTGTGGTTGAAGAAACCCAGGGATCAGCTGTTATGAATTAAGGAATATGGAGGGAGAAAAAGTTAACTGTGTCTTGAAATGGAATATACACACAGTGGATCAATTGTTGTTTAAAGAATCTTAGAACACTAAATTTGGAAGGGACTTTCCCAGTCATTGAAAAGACATAAGTGTTCAGACAGTGAGACATTTGGGTTACTAAGTATTGTATCAGGAGGCTTACTCAGGTAACCACTGGTAGGTACCAGCTAGGTAGGGGTATAAAGATGCTGACGTGTAGAGAGGGGCTCTTTGCATTTGTCATTTTAGCCCTAAAAGGATTTTAAGAGTTCTGTGAGTCCATTTTTTCATTAGCCAGATGAATTTACAGACCCAGGGGCTTAGTTGGGTGGCCATGGTCCCCAAGACAAAAACCCAGGTGCCCAGCTGCCCCGTCAATGCTCTTCCCAGATCCCCCCTCTTCTGCTTCCGGGTAGTGGAAATTCACCCTGGGAAGTGCTGCTGCTCCCGTCTGACTTTGGCATCACATCTGCCTGCTCAGACACGGTTTCCTCAAGCTTGGCGCTGAGAAGAGTGTGACTGTACACCTTCCTAGGGAGTGGGGGAAGACAGATGCGGTCTGAGGAGGCAGCTGGGAGTCCTTTCCCTCTCTGGCACCTGGGGAACCTACAAGGACGCAGTCCTGTGTCAGTAGAGTCTCACTTTCCACTTGCAAACTCAGAGCTCAGTGCTAATAACAGCCTGTGGTGAGACCTTTCCCCAGAGACTGTGATCTCCCGGGTGGCTGTTGCTTCTAAAACCGGCCCTCCGCTCTATTCTTCTTGAAGAGAAATCTCTTGGGAATATTCCGCTTAGAGGGACATTCAAGAACAGCAAGTAGCAATGGCTTCTTCATCTCAGAATGAAACTAACCTCAGTCCACCCTCAACAAAAGAGTATGAACAGCAAGAAGTGGCTCAGGAGAAGTTCTGTGTGTGGCCTTGCCACACACAGGAACTTAAATCATGCTGGCTTATCTTTTCCTTTGGATAGACACACAGGATTACATCTCTTAATATCTGGTAACTGTTTTGAGACGGGAGTGGATAATAATTCATTAGGGTGTAGAGGTTTTATGATTTTTCTTATTTAAACCCATAGAAATAAGACAGGCTTCAGGGAATAGTGTGATGTGGTGGCAAAGCACAGGAGTGAAAGATGTCATTTTTGTCAATCCTCACTATCTTTCCTCCTCATGATTGCACTGTTCTTTAGCTTTGTTATTTGTATGTTAGTTATCTCACTAGCCATGTGTTCTCCGGTTGGTAAAATAGAGATCATAACTAATAGTAATTGTTCAATTACTATTGAACTACAATTGAAGTAGTAGTTTTCAATTATGCACGTTCTGTGAGGTTACTTCTCAGTATCTTATTTAAAATCAGCAATGGGACTGATAGTATTATCCTCGTTCCTAAGTGAGAAGACTATACCCGAGAGAAATGAGATGAATTGCTTACTCTTGTGGCAGTCACTGGGGGCACTGGACCTTGATCTCTGGCCATCTGATGCTGGGGCCATCACCCTCTCAAATATACCAGTCATCATGGTCAAAGAGAGCCCCACCACTGGTCATTGCATCACACCCCAACTGGGGCCCTGACTTCCCTGACTGTCAAGAACATTGAGTAGGTGGGCATGACGCTGTCCAATGAAAGGATTAATGCACTCCCATCGAAAGTAGCTTTAAGATTCCAATTAGAAGTCACTCTCTCTTGCACTGAATTTGTCTCAGGAAATAGAGAAAAGAGAAGCTGCTTAGAAACATGGTTAAAACCCCAGGTTTGGCAGTCAAGCTGCCTGTGATTAAAAGATTGGGTCTGATGTTTTATAGCTGGTTCAGAATTGGGAAAGGAGATCATCAAGGCTGTATATTGTTACCCTGCTTATTTGACTTATATGCAGAGTGTTGTTGTTGTTTAGTCAACAAAAGCAACTTGAGCCACTTCCTTTCTTCTCCTGGCCCTTTGCCCTTGATTGTTCTTGTTGTTCACTCACTCAGTCATGTCTGACTCTTTGCGACCCACAGTTGGCCTGCAGCATGCCAGGCCTCTCTGTTCCTCACCATCTCCTGAAGTTTGCCCAAGTTCATGTCCATTGCATCAGTGATGTCATTCAGCCATCTCTCATCCTCTGATGCCCTCTTCTCCTTCTGCCCTCAATCTTTTTCCCGTATCACAGACTTTTCCAATGAGTCAGCTGTTCACAGCACATGACCAAAATTCTGTAATTTCAGCTTCAGCATCAGTCCTTCCAATGAGTACTCAGGGTTGATTTCCCTTAGGATTGACTGGTTTGATCTCCTTGCTGTCCAAGGGACTGCTGATAGTCTTCTCCAGCACCACAGTTCAAAGGCATTTATTCTTTGGTGCTCTGCCTTCCTTATGGACCATCTCTCACAGTCACACATGACCACCAGGAAGATCATAGCCTTGACTATATGGACTTCCGTTGGCAGAGTAATGTCTCTCCTTGTCCTTGATTGAGCACATGCAATGTCAACTTCCTCTATCCCACATGAAAAATTACTATCAAGTTTTATAGTGTCACTAATTCCACAGATCATGTGAGACCTAACTGAACCAGCATGAACACACCAAGAAGCCCGCATTACACGTACATCAAATCCCAGGTGAAGTGTCACGGACAAGAATCAGGAAATCTTTAGTAAATGAAATTCAGGGGACTTTCCCCTCCAAAATTGTCATTTTACACATGAGAAAAGTGAGAATCAGAGAGATTTAAATAAATTTGTCCAAAATCAGAGTTTCACTCATTGGTATTAATTGTCTCTAGAATTTCATTTCTGTATGCATTTCCCCACAAAGAAGAAAACAAGGAATCATTTTCCTTTCATAAAGAGAGAGAGAGAGAAAGACAGAAGCAAAGCAACAGAATTTATCTTTATGAAAGCAAATTCTGTAGATATTTTGCCAAAAAGGACACATAGTGAAAATGGATTAGTTCATTTGAGTGGTTTGTGGAAAATATATATTTCCCGAAGCAGGTGGTGCTATCAAAGTGAATAGGGAGAAAAATGTCGTGTATGAAAAATATTTTTTTCAAAATGCTATTTTTCAAGTAGAAAGGGAAATGACACAAAATCCTACCACTGACTCTGACAGCATATTCTAATGGGTTCTGGCTATATTTTAGAGAAACACGCACCCACATACAAACAGAAACAAACATTTTCAAAAAGGATATGTATAGAAAACCCTGGAGGTTTTACATTTGTTAGAAGGAAAAAAAAGAAAAGAAAGAAAGACAAACGGCCTGCCAGATAATGAGATGAGTGAGCAAGTAAGTCATTGGAAACTCACAAAATGCTCTTTTTGGAGACATTTCTAGCACTGTTGATACAGGCAGAGGGACATGGATAGAATAAGAAGCAAACCATTACCCATGGGCATTTTAGCAAAATTGCAGAATTCAGCACTTAAAAAAAATAACTCCATGGATTAATGTGCAAATTTATTTCCTTTTAGTGTATTTTTATCTTATTTTTCTAGTTTTTTTTTTTTTTTAACTACTAGTAATTCAATTTAACAAGCATTTACTTAGTTCTGGTCATGGAATGTGGTTTGAACCATAGTGGACATTAAAAGGCATTTGAAAAGACCAGAAACGATGGGAAAATGCACTCATTCAGTAGGAGAATTAGCCTATTCCATTATGTACTAAACTGTATGTCAGTCTCTGCTTTCCATAGAGACCATGTAATTCATCATCCTCACAGGGATACTTTTTTCATCTTTCTATTGAAAGATAATCTACATACCCCAAAGTGCATATATCATAATTATACAGCCTCATGCCATTTTCCTCTGTGCTCATGGAGTTACACTCTGTCTCTTGGAAGGGCCAGCCTACCTTTCTCTCCATCTGGACTGGGCGTTCCGTGTGACAAACACAGTAACATCAGTGCTTGCTGTCCACAGCCACGTAGAGAGCTGCTATTCACAGCGGGCCCTGGAGCACAGTCACCCAGAGCGGGGAGGTGAGATTTCAAGCTCAGAGGTGCCCTGTTCTAAGGTTCTGCTTCCTCCTCTGACCCTCACTCGCCTGGGCTTGCGGGCTTCAGGGGGCAGCTGCTCTTCATTTCTAAGCATCCTGAGGACTCACGTCTCAGCTCTCGAGTGTAGCTCCTCCTGATTTTGGCACATTCTCTAACAAATTTCCCCAATTCGTTTCATTTCTGCCTTACAATCTAGTATCTAATTAAATATCTACATTTTCTGGTCACTGTTGCTTTATAAGTAATTACTTAATACAGCCCCTAGCAAATTGCAAGTACTCAGTGATTGAAATCCCAACTTCCTTGCAGGGTTACACGGAAGTCTTTCTAAGAGGGCTTAGGTCATCTTCCTGACAAATTTGAGCAGGGTCTTGCTCTTTAGTCCTCACATGAGTGATGCATTGATGTCTGTGCAGTGTCTCAAGCTAGAACACTCAGAAACATCACAAATAATTTCACAAATCTCATGCTTAGTATTGGAGAAGGAAATGGAACCCCACTCCAGTACTCTTGCCTGGAAAATCCCATGGACGGAGGAGCCTGGTAGGCTGTAGTCCATGGGGTCACTAAAAGTTGGACACGACTGAGTGACTTCACTTTCACTTTTCACTTTCATGCATTGGAGAAGGAAATGGCAACCCATTCCAGTGTTCTTGCCTGGAGAATTCCAGGGACAGGGGAGCCTGGTGGGCTGCCGTCTATGGGGTCGCACAGAGTCGGACACGACTGAAATGACTTAGCAGCAGCAGCAGCATGCTTAGTATGCACTGAGGCACCATCTTGTTGGCTAAATATCCTAAATCTATAGTGATTATGTGTATTGCTCTTCATCTTGCTCACAGCACCGATTGTCTTGCTGTTCACACAGTTTGTTTAATCCAGGGTAGCAAGGCATGAGTTGAGATACTGGAAGGAGACTCAGGAGCCGTAGGAACTGCAGACGCGTTTATTCTCTGCTGGCTGGCATGGCAGCCATAACACAACCTCTCTCCTGGCTGACGCAGCAACTGTAGGAGCAGCCACAACCTCACCATAAAGTAGCCATAACATAGCCATGATATAACCTCATATAACATAACCATGATGCCATTCCAATATACACCCAATGCCAGGGCTTTCATGGTGAAGCTCTTATAGGCATACCCCACAGAGTAGCCTGCAAGCAGGCAAGTACCTCGTGGAGCACATACACAGTGCCTCAAATGACCTCAGTTGCCACATAGTCATTATTTAGAAAACATGGGCTGAGAGACCCGGAATGTGCTGTCTTGGCCAACCTGCTCTTTCCTGACACTATGTCTCCTCATCATCATAGTTAATATCCTCTTCTGGTTCAAACCATCAGTTCTTTTCCAGTTAATACGCTCTTCCCACCATGTGGAAGCCAAAGATGCCTTGTTAAAATGACAATGAAATTGATCCAAAGGCCTGTTTGAAACTACAAATGGTTCTTTTTTGGTGCCAATTCCACAGTATGAAATGCAAGGTCTTTTATGACACCTTACTCAGAATAAGCATTCCCAAATGCTTACCACATTGAGATCAGAAAAGAGAGCTAACTAACCTTGCTATATAACATCTTCCTTGTTTTAGTTGCTCAGTCATGTCAGACTCTGTGACCCCATGAACTGTGGTCCACAAGATTTCTCTGTCCATGGGATTATCCAGGCAAGAATACTGGAATGGGTTGCCATTCCCTTCTTCAGGGGATCGAACCAGGTCTCCTGCATTGTGGGTGGATTCTTTACCACTGAGCCATCAGTGAAGCCCAACATCTTCCTTGGGGAGGCAAAACTTCAGATTAAATAGCTTCCTCTCCCAGGTTTTACTTAGCAAGCAGAAACAGACTCAGTTTATGGCAATAAAGGCATTAATTAAGCAGAGTATGGGAAAATGTCAATGAGAATTGACAACTGAGACTTCTCACTTAAAATATTAAGTAAAAGTTGCTGTGCGCCTTTCTCCTCCACCCTCTCCTCTTTCTTGCTCCTCCACTATTTGATTAAATACACTAGAATGAAAACATCAATTCACTCTCGTTAGAGGGCAAGACATTGTGAATTAATGAAGTCAGATTTGTGGGCAGTTTGATTCAATTCTATTACTTTCAAGTACTTATGATAACTGGATCTTAATCTTTCTGACATAGAGATCATTAGTTTCATTTAGCACATATGATATTGATCAGCTAAAATGTCATTTGTAAGTAGCAAAATATATATTTATATATACACACATATATAAATGCATATACATATATATATATCTATATGCATTGTGTTTATAGTAAGTCTATATTTATCATTATTGGTTGAAGTAGTTTTTAAATATATGTGTGTTTGTGACTAGTTTGGATTTTCAGAGCTTATTAACTGTTAACATCTTATAGCTGATTAACTATTAAAATATTTTGTTCCTTTGTGCTTTTAATCATGTGCTTTATAACTCTCACTCCCCTATCTCTTGATAAAGAAATGAGATTTTTTTAAAATAAAATTTTAGTCCTATCTCTTGTCAATTCAGTGGGATCTGAATTAAAAGATTTTACTACATGGAGTATCAAGTTAAAATAGAGGTGATATTTGGTGCAGGAGACCTCTAATGTGAGCCAAATTTCCTTCTGAGCTCAACGATGAGAGTTTTGAAGCTGTGTGTTACTGGCTGAAAATCTTGAGAACAACAGTGATACAAGTTTCATTATCTGGTGTCATGCTTATAGCAGTGAGGCTTTTGGTTTTAAATGGTATTTATTGAAAGCTAACCAGACTGTGAACATTTAATTGAATATATCAATTTTCAGGAGACCAGAATTGTTGTGTTTGCTTAGAAGCTTGTTCCAGAGACTCCCCCCTACCCCAACACTAGAAATATGTAATAATTTTTTGTCTGAAAAAAAGCTTCAGGTAAAGCTGTAATTTGCTTCTGCAATCATATCAGTTACTCTGGCAAAATGCAACCCCAAATCTCACATGACAGTTTACAAATTAAAACCTGTAGAAATAATTAAAAAAGGAGATATGCAGAGGAGTGCTACGTGGAAATGTAAAGCTTCAGCAGCCAGCCCAGTTGAGTGATAACTAGACGTGAGGCACAAACTAATCGTACTTATCTAGTTCTCTACGTCTCATAGCGAAACTGTGAGCATGGAGCTTCTGTAGCAGGAAGGAAAAGGATGTTTATGCTGTCTTGCTCTCTTAAAGGTTCACAGAATGAAAGAGAACCAGTAAGAGAGAAAATATGACTGTGAAATGTTGGCATTTTGGCATTAACTAAATTGTTGTGGAACTTCTTTAACTTTTAAGTAGCTCCATACTCCTTTGCTTCTTTTGTATTCTACCCAATGACTGATTCAACAAAGAATTTTAGAGCAATTACCTGGTTGACTTCATTAGTAACTTATTCTTCACACTGGACTTTTAATTCTCCTGAGCCAGATTCTATACTGTTTTCTTTGTTATTTATTTGTTTGTTTTTCTACACAACAAGCGCATGCCTGGGCACATGATACAGATCCAATAATAATTTTAAAAAATTAAAGAATAAAGATAGATTTTTTTTTATCATAATGGTTTTCTAATACACTATTGCTCAGCTGCCTTTTATATTTTTTCTTTCCTGGCTTTCTTTCTTTCTTTTTTTTTTAAACAGATCTTTATGCAACAAATCCAGATACAACTCTTAGGGTATCCCAGTTAGATTTTTTCCATCCCAGGGGCCTGGACCCGAACTGGAATAACTGTCAGCAGCAACATTAATTGCCCCCCTTCTTGGCAGCCAGGGTGTGAAAATTGGTGTGGCAAAAGAGACTGAAATTTCTGTTCATCCCAAGAGGTAGCCGCCGGGGACCCGATGCAGCCCATTAGGGGGACAGCTGTGTGCAGGCAAGTTTCATATCTGTCTGAACAGCTCCTGAAGTCTGGGTAAATAAATACCTTAAATCCCTAGAGCCAGCAAACTTCTTCAGGATTTTCTCCTAATCTCGTGGAGGCTGATTGTGTCTGGGCCTAAGGCATTTTCTAATTGTGAGTAATTTACCTTTGGAAGCTCAGGAGCCTGCATCTCAGGGAGCGTGACCACTCAAGGATTCTGGAAGAGAATTGCTCATTTCCTCCTTAGTCCCTTTACAGGAACCCCTTCTGCTTCCTAGGAACTCTCTCTTTCCCTTTAGGAGAAGATAAATAATATCCATCCTGTAAGGGTCAAAGCACAAATCTCTTTTCAACCACCTGCTTCGACTAAGGACTTCTTCCTCTGAGATCCTGCTTCTCATATATCTCTTAGTACCTTCCGCTGCACTTGGAAAATGCCCTTTCTGTTTCCCAGTCTGCAATGTGTTCTTCCAGTTCAGAATTCATGTTTCTGTAGCACGTCTAGTGCAATACTAGATACACAGAGGGTGCTAGTGCATAGCATGACTGATTAGCTCTAGTCAATCTGCTTATGGCAAAAACCAGGAACAGGAACCCTGATCATGATGTCCTGCCCCCTGCCCCCATCTTCCTCCATCAGTTGTTTGCATTTTGTACATTTAACAGCTTTTCCCCTGTGCTGACTGCTAGACCTTTCTTACTAGAGTGGGCTTCCTGAATGCAGAGGCCTTGGTATCTGCCTCACAATGTAAAAGAAGATTCAAAGGGAAAGACCTGCTTAAGGAAGCCTTCCATGTTGAGAAAAAAACTTGCTCAGGATGTAGAAATATGACCATGACCAAGTCAGAAACTAATGATGATTTCAATCTGCATTTCCAACAACAGAGTGGTCCTTCAGGGGAAGGTGCATCTTGAAGATGCACATGAAGAATCAGGATGAAACTAATTTGAGAAGGTGGAGAAAGTATACCAGTCCTGAGTGGGGGTTCAGACTGCCTGAAACTTTCAAGTCTACAGTCTGCTGGAGACCTTGATTTTAAGGTCAGTGTGATGATTAAATTTATCTATCAATAGGACTAGACCATGTGAGCCCAAACATTTGGCCAAAGATTTTTCTGGGTGTTGTCTTATGAGGTTGTTTCTGGATGAGGTTAACATTTGAATAGGCAGACTGACTGAAGCAGATTGCCCTCCTTAATTTGGGTAGGTCTCATCCAGTCAAAGGAAGACTAGAATAGAGCAAAAAGACTGAATTAGAGGGAGCTTTGCCACCTGACTCATCAGCTGGGAAACTGGCCCCTTCTGGCCTTTGAACTCAGATTGAAACACTGGCATTTCTTGGGTCTCCAACTTGCCAGCCTTTGTACTAGAATGTCTATCATCAGTTCTCCTGGTTCTCAGGCCTTCAGACTTGAGCCAGTAGTACTATACCACCGGCTCTCCTGGATCTTCAACTTACTGACTGCCACAACCTGGAGGACTTGTCTGCCTCTATAATCATATGAACCAATTCCTTAAAATAAACTCTTTCCATATGTATGTTTGTGTGTATATATGAGTGTGTGTATGTATATATATATATATGTACATGGGGTTTCTCAGGTGGCACTAGTGGTAAAGAACCCACCTGCCAAGGAGGAGACCTAAGAAACATGGATTCAGTTCCTGGATGGGAAAGATCCCCTGGAGGAGGGTATGGCAACTCCAGCATTCTTGCCTGGAGAATTCCATGGACAGAAGGAGCCAGGTATGCTATAGTCCTTGGGGTCACAAAGAGTCAGACGGGACTGAAGTGACTTGGTACACATGTGTGCATATATGTATGTATGTATCTATCTACCCGTCTCTCTCTCTCTCTGTCTCTCTTTCTCTCTCTGTCTGTGTATATATATATATAAACACACACAGAGACAGAGAGAGAGAGAGATCCCACTGACTCTTTTTCTCTGGGCAATTCTGAATAATAGAATCAGCATTGTCTGTTTTATAAAGTGCTGCTCTCTGACAAGAGGGGATCAAGGCATGGGGAAGTTGGCTTTAACCCCAGCCCAGTCCATCAAACAATGCCTTCAGCCTTCCAATTGGACTCTCCGCTTCATTTGTTCTAAGAAGGAAAATAAGTTTTGTCTTTTTCCCCTCTGTTCTTACCAATCTGTCCTTTGTTATTTGGCAGGAGCTGGTAGCTTTTCTTGTGGTCTGACTGGATCTGGAAATAACATGGTTATTTTTGTTTAAACATAATAGCAAAGAAGAACTTGAGCTTATACGCAATTTAGCCTTATCAAGCCCAGACATATTTGTTTGTGTACAATCAGCATGCCTGAGTGATGTCAGGAGAGCTCTGAAAACAATATATTCTGAAGCCAGAGTTGTTAGTGGGTGGAACCTTCCCAAATAATAAGCATTGTGCACATGATTGGAACCAGAATGAGTTATTTAGTCCAATACAACCGGCTTTAGTCCATACAGCATGTCATACGACTCAGAAACAAAACAGGAAAAGGGAAATAAACGAAAGGGAATGGGCTAAACATGAAGGAAATTGTATATCTGTGAGCTATTTGGAGGCACTCAGTTAATAGTTGTTGAATGAATTATAACTTTTGGAATAAACGTAAGATTGCATTCACATAAGTATATACATACACATATCCAGGTATGCAGAAAAATGGCATATAAGAAATATTACAAATACATTCATATTGAGAGTTTGTGTTATTGATGAATTGCCCTGCACTGAGATGGTCAGGATGCCCAAAGACTCCTGTTAAATAGTCTCAGTCCTTCTCTCTTCTGGGATTGCCTTTCCTTTGTACTTCAGTGGCTGCCCAACACTCTTCATTCTACATGTGCTCCATCCCATCCACCCTCTGAGCTACTTCCAGTCAAATGGAGGCATGTCCAACATCCATGATGGGGGCAGAAAATTATCTCCAAACTCGTTCTCAAAGAGAAGACTACCTACATCCCCAAAACTGTATTTCTAGTAACACTGCTAGTTTTGTTCCAAGTCACTTTGCATTCATTTATTCCAAGGAAAATCAAGAACAGTGGCCACTAAAAACGAGTATGTGCTCTGAAAATGAAATGCTCTTTGCCTGTCTACAGTGTTGGAAAAATATTGTATTCTGCCACCTATGGCTTCCTGCCCCAACCTCTCACCTTTAAACATACTCCAGGGGTTGACAGCTACAGTTAAATGTATTGATGGATGTTTTAGCCAGCTTTTATACTTACTTTATATCTAGTCCATGAAAATGACATTTGCAAGTGATGAAAGAGAGTATTAAGAAACTAAAAATTTGGAAAGTTTGCTTCAAGTGACAAAGTTGTAAAGGTGAGTGTTCTTTCACTCTTTGGACTCATAATGTAACAAAATATAACCACCCAGACACTTTGCCTCAATTTTTGAATGATCTCTATCAGTACATTTTGAAATAGAATGTTAATTCTAAGGGGTTGCACCAAGCAATCTGATTTATCAGGTTTCAGTGGGTCCCTGGGTATCTGATTTTTGAACAAAATTATTTAGGACATTCTGATGAAAGAAATCTATGAAACATGCACTTTGAGCATAATCACAGCATGTTTGAATACTTTCTTCTATCCTGCTTTCACTTAGAGTTGATTCAGTAATTTCTCCTTAGATAAAATATAGAGAAGGAAATCTCAAAATTTCTAACCAAACGATCTTCGGATTTATTTTCAGACTCTAGTATCTAGTCCAAACTCTTCCTTTCCTAAAGGGTACTACGAGATATTCTCTTAACCAATTAGATTCTCAGTTTCTTTAATTATAAGACAATGACAGTATTTAGCTATTATAGTTCCCATATGACTCAGAGAAATAATGTTTGTTGAACTGCTTTGGCATTTGTAAATTGCTGAACAAAAGTAGGGGAGTGTTCTAGTTATGAATATGCACATTGATGATTTCAGCAAGGGGGCATTCAGAATACAATGGTGCTTATTATCTGATCAGCTGGTGTAGTAGGGGTAGATGGTAGAGGTGTGATGAAAACCTTTCTTAGGATTTCGAAGAAGGGAGAGAATAATGAGAAGTAGATTGTATGGGAGGACTTTGAAAAGGGACTGAGGTATAAGGTGGGCTTTCAGAAAAAAGGTGCTCTTACTGTAGGTAGAAAATGTCCATGGAGGTGATCCACATGGAAGAAAAAGAAAGAAAGGGCCCAGAGATGGGAACCAGTACCTCAGGAAATGTGGAAAGGGATGGTAAATAGCAAGAAATGTGGTTCGAATTTCAAGAAATCAGAAAGCTCTCTAATTTAATCCGTTACTTTGAATAGATAAAGGCCATACCAAATCTACAAAGTCTTGTCATTTGTTACACAGATAAACCAACTGCTAAAAGTTCTGATCAATAGGTAAAAATCTCTTCAGTAGCAGCATTTGCAGCAAAATAATAGACCATCCAAGGAAACCCTCCCATAAAGACTGAGGGAAGTATCACCCCATTAAAGTCATGGATTTATTAATCTATTGATACATTTTAAAGGTCTCTATTGTAAAATCAGTGAATATATAAATAGTTCTAACCTGAAAGAAAGGACAGATTTAAAGATTAAAAAAAAAGAAAAAAGCTGTCCTTGTTATTGAATTCACATACTCTTTTTCTAAAGTGTCACATTTTTTTTTCCTGCTAAATTCTTTTCAATATCTCTCAACTTTTTAAATACAGTTTCCTTCCAAAAAATGGGGAAAAAAATCTAGTCCAATATCTCAAACACATTTTGGACTTTATAGTACTTTACAGGAGAGCACAGAGGGATATTTTTCTCTACTTTGAGCATTATGATTTAATAGACTTTTTAAATAGAATGTCAGAAACAAAAGAATAATTTTAGTACAATGGCATGGGAACTAAATGTATGGATTGATCCTCAGATAGGCTATTTACTTTCCATCTCCCGCTCATGTACTTGCTAAGTGATTCATGTAAGTGGCTAGAGTGTTAGAGACCCAAGCTCCCTGCTTATCAAATTGAATGGAATTAGCCCTCTTGCCTCACCAGTTCTGATGGTGATAGGTAGGAAAGCACACTGATGATGATTCTGGAATATTAAAAAAAAGTAAATAAATTCTCAAGAGACAGCAAGTTTTTACTGACTGTTTGCTAGATGGAAGGTGCTAGTTCAAGGAGTGGAGTGGACCTGCAAAAGAAGTTGAAGATTTGGGGACTTGACAACTGCTTGCAAAATGCAAGATGAACTGTTTTTTTTCCTGAATCTTCTCACATGAATTCCCACTGAAAAACCAGGTTCTGAAAAGAGGTTTGGACATGAGGAGAGATCAGTAAGCTGGAGTTCGGAAATGCAGTCTCAAGTTTTGGATGTTTGAACCAGTCACTGTAGCTTTCCCCGCTTTGTTTTCCACATGGCAAAGTGATAAGCCATGTTGGAAGATATCCCAGCTACTATTATATGAAGTTTCAGAGTAAATTTAACATAGTGAGTGTGCTGGTCATTAAGCTACTGTCCCCCAGCTATCGAAGCATCTTCCTACTCTACAAGGTGGTACCTAAAGAGGGATATAAACGCTGGAAGAGGAAGAGACTCTTGCTTATATTTTTGTTTGTAGATGCTTCTTACTCTGGCAGCAATGTTTGATTTCAGTAGAACTTAATTTCAACTTGAAAAATGTTAGCTCCACTACCCAGACCAGTCCCACTGTTCCTCCTGAGAGGTTCCGCAGTTACCCAGAAGACCATGGCCCAGTTGTACAGGAGCCCTCTTTGCAGCTCTTGGGGCATCAGCTGGGTGGTATTCCCTCCTCAGATGTCTGTCAGGTCCTCCAATTGCTGATGTTCTAACAACTCCAAACTCTTTTCCTGGGGCTGAAGAGTGGAAGCTACTTCTTTAGTGTCTACTTCATATTACCTCAGTGGTCCCTTTTATCTTTTAAGTCCTCCAGTATTTATTTAACTAACTTCCTGTATTACATTCTACAGCTGAAACAACTGGTGTAAACATTTGACTTTCCTAATTGAAGCCTGATAAATTCAGTGGCAGAAGACAAATTGGAGCATTTACAATATTAAAAGTCTTTCCAAACTAGCCATGTTTCTTTCCTGGGACTCTGATATCCCATCTCTTTCACCCTGGTTAATCTTTCTGTTATTTGAACAGAAATCCTTTCTCTTCTAATCATCGAGATTCTCCATGGATCTTTGTCTTGGACATCTGTTTGTTGTATGCATTCTTGCAGTGCAAGACGCTTCATCTGTCTGCACCTTGGAATCAAGTCAGATAGTCTTATTTTGAAGCCTTCTGATAGGTTAAATCATAATCACTCTCAAATCAGGTCCCACATGAGGTTTAATCTCTTCTCTGCTTACTAGTGGTAGGGTTTGTGGATGAGAGCTGTTTTGCTGTGGGCTGACATTTGCAGGAGAAAGCAACCAAGTGGTCATTATGTCTACAGCCAGGAATTAATGTGCAAGCAGTCAGTGAACCTGTCTTACTCCAAAACAAAAGCTTTCTGAAATAA
Source organism: Cervus canadensis (assembly GCF_019320065.1). NCBI lineage: Eukaryota > Metazoa > Chordata > Mammalia > Artiodactyla > Cervidae > Cervus > Cervus canadensis. The sequence continues at coordinate 33,911,873 of NC_057408.1, forward strand.
TTGGTTTCTTGCTGCAGCCCTGCCACAACAGGTAGACAGGAAGGCATGTGGGAATTGGTAAGCTTGGGAACACAGACACTCCCTGCTAAGTGTGGCATTATTCATGTGCCCTGAACCTTCCATTCTGAATGTTGGGTGATAGTTCAGAAAGATAATGACCTCTGCCCAGGATCTGAATTCCTAGAGGACACGAAAAAGCAGCACTGGGACTTCATTATAAGTTGGTCCTCATGTAAGTTGCTGCAGCATGGAAATGGGAAAACCTTCTACAAAATTGACAGGGAGTTCAGTTCATAGCATGTTATCCAGATTGGAAACACACTCCAATTTGATTCGTTCATATAGCTGGTCTATCTGTGACTGAGCATAACATGGAAGACATATATCCTGAGTTATCTCAATGTCAATGTTATTTCCTATTAACTTTGTAAGCCATGATATGTCCTATCAATTTAATTATGATAATGCACTTTCAAGAGTCCCCTTTAGCCATTGGAGAGACAGAAACCATTTACCAGGTCATGTGTCCAAATATTAAATTCAAAGAAATTAACTGGTTAAATTATTTCCATCATTTAAGATTTCTTGATTATAAAAGTTGAGTAAGGGAAACAATACTAAGGTTTTGAAAGTTAAATCACAATTTAGACCTGATTGAACATTTGGAAATGGCAACCCATTTCAGTGTTCTTGCCTGGGGAGTCCCATGGACAGAGGAGCCTGGTATGCTACAGTCCATGGGGTCGCAAGAGTTGGACATGACTTACTGACTAAACCAGACCAGACCAGAAACATCTGGAATGAGCCAGACTTTATCAAATGGGCTCAGATTTAGCACATTGAATTTTTGAAGGAATTCCTTGGGGGGGAAAAAAAAAAGACTTTTGCTGCATTTGAAAGAAAATTTCTATAACACTGTACCACTTACTGCTCTGCAAGATAGTTTACTTCTGTTACACATCTTAAATATTCTAGCAGATTATAAACTCCTTGATAGCAGTGGCACTAGGAAGTAAAAGAACCAGGAGGTCATCATTTTCAGCCTCTCCTTATATGAGTATTTGACCCTCCACCTTCACTTAAATGTCATTCAAGCTCGGCTTGAACACTGTCCTGCTGTGGAATGAATTAATCAATAAAGCCAACCATTCAGGTGCTTTAATTTTGCTTTCAGAATTATAGCAACTAATCTCCTTGTTTGACTCAGTGGTGAAGGATTCGCCTGCTGATGCAAATATGGGTTCAATCCCTGGATGGGAAAGACCTGCTGGAGAAGGAAATGGCTACCCACTGCAGTATTCTTGCCTGGAAAATCCTATGCACAGAGGAGCCTGGGGGCTACAGTTCATGGGGTGGCAAAGCATAGCACATGATTTAGTGAATAAACAATAACAACAACAATCTCCTTGTTTATTACAAAATTTCATTTTAATGTTGTCGTGAAATATCCCAAACACCCTTCTTCAAAGCTGAACCTCCAGTCTTTTTCAGGTTCTTTAATATACTATGCCTGAAGATACTTTCATATCCTGATCAATTTCTTCTGGCTGATTTCCAGTTTGCTAGTGTCTATATTTAGTTATCACACCTTGAATTTAGTGTAACCCAATAATGCTACAAACAACGATGTGATTTATTAAGAACTGACCACGTTTTCATCAGTCTTCTTTCTAGTATACCATTTGCTTTCCCAAAGCATCAAGAATTAAAGTCCTTGGGTCCTTATTTTTAGAGATGAGGGACATGAACTTGAGCAAATGGCCCAAGTCCAATTACTAGCCAGAATAATGTGAAACCCAGAATCAAGTGACTCTGAAGCCCAGGCATGGTGCTGAAGCAAGGCAGGCTCTCTCTCCACCTCAATCCTTAAATTAATACATCTTCCTAAATAAATGAGTGTGTAGATAAAAGCAGTGACAGCAAAAACTACATCTTCAAAGCATGGGGATTATTTCCATGCTTCCCCTACTTTTGTCCTGGACATCTCCATTGAATGACAAGAATAGCTCGAACTCACCCATCCCCCTCCTTGCTCTGCCCTGGGTTCTCACAAAAGTGTTCATTTGTAGCTATATATTTGATCTTGCCACACCCCTTCCACACCTGCAGATTTTGTATTTAGTGTGACTCCAAACGTCTTCCCAGTGTTATGATCCTATAACTCCTACCAACTCTGCTAGAAGTATCATCACCCTTCCTGGATACCCTTTTAATATTTTTCTTTTTCTATCCCTGCCTGTGTCAAGCTATTTCCTAACTCAGGGTCTCAGAAGCTCTCTCCCTGCGTTTGTTATTCTTAGGTTCTTAACTGTCACCACTTCAACGAAGACTTTCTGGACAATTTCATCTAATTATTGTCTACATTTTTGTGCAACCTGCAGTCCTTTTTAATGATTTAATGGTTGATTTACTTTGGTTTTTGACTGTCTCATCTACCAGAATAGAAGTTTTAACAGGAGAGGGATTATGTTCGATTTTCCTTGTATGTTTATGGATACAAGGTTCTTTTTGAAGCTATTTGCTATATGGATAGATCCACCTTGACACATGCTTCATGACACAGATAAGCACAACGGTGTTGATCACTCACCTAGAGTCAGACATCATGCAATGTGAAGTCAAGTGGGCCTTAGGAAGCATCACTATGAACAAAGCTGGTAGGGGTGATGGAATTCCACTTGAGCTATTTCAAATCCTAAAAGATGATGATATGAAAGTGTTGCACTCAATATGCCAGCAAATTTGGAAAACTCGGCATTGGGCACAGGACTGGAAAATGTCAGTTTTCATTCCAATCCCAAAGAAGGGCAATGCCAAGAAATTGCACTCGTCTTACACACTAGCAAAGTAATGTTCAAAATTCTCCAAGCCAGGCTTCAATAGTATGTGAACTGTGAACTCCCAGTACATGAGCCATGAACCTCCAGATGTTCAAGATGGATTTAGAAAAGGCAGAGGAAACCAGAGATCAAATTGCCAGCATCTGTTGGATCATTGAAAAAGCAAGAGAGTTCCAGAAAAGCATCTACTTCTGCTTTATTGACTATGCCAAAGCCTTTGCCTGTGTGGATCACAACAAACTGTGGAAAACTCTTCAAGAGATGGGAATACCAGAACACCTTACCTGCCTCCTGAGAAATCTCAGGTCAAGTTCAAGAAGCAACAGTTAGAACTGGACATGGAACAAAAGACTGGTTCCAAATCAGGAAAGTTATATGCAGAGGGCATCTTGTAAAATGCTGGGCTGGATGAAGCACAAGCTGGAAGAATCAAGATTGCTGGGAGAATTATCAATAACCTCAGATATACAGATGACACCACCCTTATGGCAGAAAGTGAAAAAAGAACTAAAGAGCCTCTTGATGAAAGTGAAAGAGGAGAGTGAAAAAGTGGACTTAAAACTCAACATTCAGAAAATGAAGATCATGGCATCTGGTCCCATCACTTCATGGCAAATAGATGGGAAAACAATGGAAACAGTGAGAGACTTTATTTTGGGGGACTCCAAAATTACTTCAGATGGTGACTGCAGCAATGAAATTAAGATGCTTGCTCCTTGGAAGAAAATTTACGACCAACCTAGACAGCATATTAAAAAGCAGAGACATTACTTTGCTGACAAAGGTCCATCTAGTCAAAGCTATGGTTTTTCCAGTAGTCACGTATGGATGTGAGAGTTGGACTATGAAGAAAGCTGAGCACCAAAGAACCGATGCTTTTGAACTGTGTGTGATGGACAGGGACGCATGGTGTGGTACAGTCCATGGGGTCACAAAGAGTCAGACACAAGTGAGCGACTGAACTGAGCTGAACTTACCTTGAAGGAACTGCTGAAGTCTTGTTGTTGTTCAGTCACTCAGTCATGTTTGATTCTTTGTGACCCCTTGGAATGCAGCATGGCAGGCTTCCCTGTCCTTCACCATCTCCTGGAGTTTGCTCAAATGCATGCCTACTGAATCGGTGATACCATCCAACCTTTCAAACTCTATCCTCCCCTTGTTTTCCTGCCCTCAGTCTTTCCCAGTGTCAGGATGCTTTCCAAGTAGTCAGTTCTTCACATGAGGTGTCCAAGTACTGAAGTTTCAGCTAAGCATCAGTCCTTCCAATGAATATTCAAGGTTTATTTCCTTTAGGACTGACTGGTTTTATCTCCTTGTAGTCCAAGCGACTTTCAAGAGTCTTTTCCAGCACCACAGTTTGAAAGCATCAATTCTTTGGTGCTCAGCCTTCTTCATGATCCAGCTCTCACATCCCTACAGGACTAGTGCTAGCTTTGACTCTATGAACCTTCACTATCAAAGAGATGTCTCTGCTTTTTAATACAGTGTCTTCATTTGTCATAGCTTTTCCTCCAAGGAGCCCAATCTAGATTCCATTTGTTCTCCAAGAGAATATTGACTGTGGGGTATGCTCCGAACTTTTATCCCAGCCTTCTTTACCTTTTACATCACTGAGTACTGAAAGGTTGCTGTTGAACGATAAGACGCCGGGATTCTTGGCCTCCAGAGACGAATTCAATCCAGGGCCAGAGACGAGGCTGGATCGCTCAGAGCTTTTGTGTAATAAAGTTTTATTAAGGTATAAAGGAGATAGAGAAAGCTTCTGACATAGGCTTCAGAAGGGGGCGGAAAGAGTACCCCCCTCCTAGTCTTTAGCTGTAAGTTATATGTCACTCACAGTCTGTTAATGAAAGGAAAGGAATGTCTTAGAATTTAAAATGGCACCAGATAATTCATCCCTGGCCATAAAATGATTGACTTGAATCTTGTAGAAGGGCAGATTACCAACGAATAGTTTCATTTACATAGATTAGGGGAACAATATCTGAGTAAATAAGTTAGGCCATTTGTCGGAATTTATGTTAATTGGGGTACATTAACATCGCTTAAGACTACATTTAGGACATGGAAGCAACCTAGATGCCCATCAGCAGATGAATGGATAAGGAAGCTGTGGTACATATACACCATGGAATATTACTCAGCCATTAAAAAGAATTCATTTGAACCAGTCCTAATGAGATGGATGAAACTGGAGCCCCTTATACAGAGTGAAGTAAGCCAGAAAGATAAAGAACATTACAGCATACTAACACATATATATGGAATTTAGAAAGATGGTAATGACAACCCTATATGCAAAACAGAAAGAGACACAGAAGTACAGAACAGACTTTTGAACTCTGTGGGAGAAGGTGAGGGTGGGATGTTTCGAAAGGACAGCATGTGTATTATCTATGGTGAAACAGATCACCAGCCCAGGTGGGATGCATGAGACAAGTGCTCGGGCCTGGTGCACTGGGAAGACCCAGAAGAATCGGGTGGAGAGGGAGGTGGGAGGGGGGATCGGGATGGGGAATACGTGTAAATCTATGGCTGATACATATCAATGTATGACAAAACCCACTGAAAAAAATAAATTAATTAAAAAAAAAAAAAGACTACATTTACATAAGTAAAAGAAATGTATTGGTTAACTCAAGGTTTGAGAGTAGTTAGCTTCAGGTGAAACCAGGTGTCAAAGCAACACAGCATTTTAAGAGAAACCTCCTTTTAAATTTGTATAGAGAAGAAAAAAATATTTCGCTGGTTTGTTTCCTCCTGCCACTTAAGAGAGATAAAAATGTCTGGCACTTGCACCCTGTTTCCTCCGTTTGGAGACCCCTGGCCTTCCTGCCTGTTACCCTCTCAGTGCCTCATCCCCATGAGTTTTGTGTTGTGATGTCATTGTGGTGTCACTGGTCTCTTGGTACTTCCTCTGCTGTAGTCAGTGCCACCAAGGTGCTTACTCTTAGGAAAGGCAGGTCCCACAGAGCATTCCTGTCCCAGTGACTCACCACAACTTTGGGACCTACACTGAGGTCACTTTGCCCAAGGCCAGAACTCCTGCAAAGCTGAATACCCTCCACTAGAAAGGACTGGATTGTTCCCCACTGCTCTGAGCTGCTTTTCTTTCTTTTGTCTCCTCACTTCCTACCATTTCTATCCACCTGAACATTTTCTCCTGCACTCAGGTTGGTATCTTGAGAGTCTCTCTGTAGATCCAGTCTGGGTGAGGCAGATTCAACTTCTTTCCTTTTATTGGACTTTCTAAATAAATATACGTATTTTTAACATATCCATTTTAATTTCCTCATGAGTGTTAAAGGCAGTGACAAGTTAATTGCTAAGTAACAGGATTACATCTTAACAGGAGTTGTCTTCCCCAAATAGTGCCACAATCAAAAGTTTAATCATATGTAACTTCAATGTCAGTGGATGGAGACATTTTTGTCACTAAGAACTTTGATAAGCCAGGAATCCCATCTCAGGCTCACCACCTAATTTACTGATGCCCAGGACCACAAATGGCACTTCATTTTTTAATTTTACATGTAAAAAATAACACTGAGTCCTTAATTTTCTTAGAACATTACAAACATAAAAGAGTAATTGTGTACAGAGAATAACCAAATTATTTAGAACCTCTAGTAAATTAGCATTTCCTGGAATGAGCATTGAGCAAAAGATATCTTGAGAAGCATCTCAGTATATAACCTCTTAAGTTCAAGTCTTTTGATTGCAAAGAAAAGATTCATAATAATGGATGTGAGTTGGAGTACACTGTTGCATGCCCTGCCCTCTGACGAAGCCCTCCCTCTGATCTAGGGAGGGATCACTGACTTATTTGTGGGTGGGTCAAAAGGCAGACAAACAGCTATTCTTGATTCCAGGTCAAGCAAATTGCACTGTGAGCATCATCAAGTAAACTCTCTATGACCTGGAAAAATGTAAAATATATTCCCTATGTAAGCCAAATATGAGTGCAAATTGTTTCATTCATATGCAGGAAAAACATATCACTAACAGCTTTAATTAAGCATTGGAATAATTATATAAGGATTTATATAAACCTCAGGAAAGAGGTTGGTGTGTGTCTCTCTCTCCCTCTCTCTCTCTCAACAGATGACCTGAGTTAAGCCATGAGTTATCCTGACATTTCACTTACCTTTCCATTCATTTTCTTTGCCAGAAAGAGATTTGCCACACTTGCAGGCAACAAAGACAAAGCCATAGCATCCTCCTGTTTCTTGTAGCATCCCTGGGGGAAATGTGTGAAGATGGTCAAATGTTTGAACTTCTTGAACTGATGGGGAAAAGAAAGAAAGAAGTGCCTCTTTCAGATGCTGAGGATTGTATGAAGCCCTTTAACTATTATAATGTTGCACAGGATATTGAGGAAAGTAAGATGCATAAAATGCCACATTAAACAGGAGAGGATTAACATGTGCCAACAGGAAATCTAAAACCAATAACACTTAGACATTTTTTAAACATGTAGGAATGATTAACTTTTTTTTTCTTTTAACCTTAGGTATTTTATCAATACCTTGCACATCATTAGGGAATCAAACAATGCTTTGTGTGAAATGAACATTGTTCATATTTTTTACTGGAGAAAAATAGACAACAAATGCTTCACACATGTTCTTATTTTCAAAATCCTAAAAACTAAACAAAACAAAAAACTATGTGGGAGAAAGAAGTTTCAAATTCATACAAGTTTTCTAATTTACACAGGTATGAAATTCAAGCAGAATACTGATTCACTAACACATCATTAAAATTTGAATTTTTCCTTAAATGTTGTTACATTGGATCTCTTTGTTAGATCAAAATATGCCATGGTTCTACTTGAAGCTTAATAGCTTATTATACTGAAAACTAATATAACTTAACTGAATTGCAGCAACAATTACATAATAATTCCTTTTCATTTTGTGTATTTATGTTTTATTTCCATCTAATTCACAAGTTCCTGTCTTGTGTCAATCACTCATGGTGGTGGTGCCATTCCCTGTATGATATCTTTCGGGTATGCTACCTCTGTGTTAGAGATTTATTGATTTGCCCCATATCTTAGTACCAGGCTTAGTAATATAAATGTAAACAAAATTAGAAATTACCATCCATGAAGTTACTAATTGTTTGGAATTCCTAGAAATAGATATTAATGTTTTACTTATTTATCCATGACATATCAATAATGTGCTAATCATATGAAACATTAAAATGCAACCATTGATTTAAAGACATTACATTCAAATCGACAGACTTTTGCTGTTTGAATTATCCATTTTAACTTTTTAGTAGAGGAACTTGAGTTTGAGTTTTTCACACATCTCTCTCATCCTGGGTTTTGATCAAGTTTGAGTAAAAACTGAAGCACAGAGAACCGGACTCAAAAAGTGTTTATAATTCTTACAGGAAAAATCTAGTGTCTAAAATTGCAGATCATATTTTCAAAAATGTTTTTGCAAAATGTCCAAGGCAGCTGCTAGACCAAACAGAGAGAAGAGATGATAGAGTTGGAAATTTGTTTTTTTCCATTTCTTTTTAGAAAAACATGATGAAACTCAGTAACTTTTAAAATTAAAGGATACTTTTATTCTCTTAGGAGTCATGTTTTTAAGAAACATAGAAACAGTGGTATTACAATCAATATGATACCAGCTACTTCAAACAAACCATGAGACACTAGTGATGGAGGCCCTTCTAAGTCTTCTGGCTATCTAAATAGCCAGGGAGTATTAACAACACTTGAATGCTCTCAAGCAGTCTATAAATTTGAAATTTAGGAGATTTTGAGTTACTTACTATATTTACTGCATGAAAATTTCAAGTCTGTTCTGAAAGGAAACCAAGATTTCAGGCTAGCATGTGAAAATAAGAGCGAGTGAATTATTCATTTTATTTGATGATTGTGGTTGCAGAGAGGTTAATCAATACAATATTTATCTCATGGATTTCATTTTCCAGAGTAGTGGTTATGGTGAGTGAATAAACTGTAAAGTTCACTTAACATTAATCAAATAACCTTCAATCAGTCAACATTTACCAAGCAGCACTTTGCAAGACCAGGAGGGATACAAATGTACAGTAAACACCTTCCACATGGGGGATTCCCTGGCATTCTAGCGGTTAAGGTTTCACCTGCCAGTGCTCAGATTGTGGGTTTGATCTCTGGTCAGAGAGCTGAAATTCCACAGGCCTCACAGAAAAAAGACAAAATATAAAACAGAAAAGGTATTTTAACAATTTCAATAAAAACTTTAAAAAAAAATGGTCCACATTAAAAAAAAAAAAAAAAAAAGAAATCTTAAAAAGCAGCAACAACAACAACAAAAGCCAGTAACCTTACAGACAGGCCAGGAGAGGGTATTCCTGGGGCCATGGGGACAAGCCAATAAGCAGTTGGCTGTCACTTCCAGATTCTGCTCTGTATACTAGAGACCTTGGAATTCTCTTTACAAATGGTTCTGAGTGTATTCCTAGCAATTGCATGGGCTTTTCCACATGTTTGTTTTCAGAGGTTGGATAGTATATTGGGTGTGCAAACCCCTAGACATGAAGGGAAGCCAAGGGACATTTAAGGAGAAAGTGTCTAAGAGGTGAGGCCCACACACCTGAGGACTCCCTTACAGTACAACTAAACAAGGATGGCAAGAAAGGCAGGTGTGGTGAAAGCCAATGTGAAAAGTCACATTTTCTATATCTTCATGATCAAAAAGAGCTTTGAGGAGTCTGAGAATTTTAAATTCAACATAGCCTTCTGGGTTGTCATGAAGATACACTTGTCTAGGTAACATATAAAAATTAATTTTTAATTTATAAGTATAAAGAAATCAACCCTGAATATTCATTGGAAAGACCGATGCTGAAGTTCCAATACTTTGGCCATCTGATATGAAAAGTGGACTCTTTGGAAAAGACCCTGATGCGGGGAAACATTGAAGACAAAAGGAGAAGGTGGTATCAGAGGATGAAATGGTTAGATAGCGTCACCAACTCAATGGATATGAATTTGATCAAACTCTGAGAGATAGTGGAGGACAGAGAAAACTGATGTGCTGCAGTCCATGGGGTCAAAAGAGTCGGACACAACGTAGCAACTGACCAACAACAAAAGGATAGACAATATTAGGTCTGTGGAATTTGTCTTGATTAATAAAATGGTCAGGATGAGCCAAATGCATTGTCATTGTCTGCAAGAAGTTTACATTTAAGGAGATGAAATAAAACATATAAAATATTCATTATGCATATAAAGGAGCATAAAATCAGAACTCTTAAACCTAGACAATTACATACAACTTATTCTTATTTTCTCAGCATAGGTAAAGCATTTTTAAGGCTTCCCAGGTGGCCCTAGTGGTAAAGAACACCCCTGCCATTGCAGGAAACATAAGAGATGTGGGTTTGGTTCCTGGGTTGGGAAGATGCCCTGGAGGAGGGCATGGCAACCCACTCCAATATCCTTGCCTGCAGAATCCCATGGACAGAGGAGGCTGGAGGGCTACAGTCCATAGGGTTGCAAAGAGTTGGACATGACTGAAGCAATTTATCCTGCATGAATGCAAAGAATTATTAGCTTGGTTGTAGCTTTCTTAGGTACTGAAAGAATATTTTGTTCACAAGACCAGTTCCTCCTGGTTTACTTTTGAGGGTATTCTAGGATTAGTTAAACATAATGTCTTTAGAATATGCAGTGTTAAGTTTGTGTGTAGGTGTGTGTTTGTATTAACATAGAAATCTATGTTATTTCAGGAATTTTAAAAAGGATGGCTGGCAGGAAGGGGGCAGGGATTAAATATCTACAGTGACTATCTTGGCTAAGCATATTAAATATAAAAAGTGCATATCTGTTATTAGATTGTCCTAGTTTATCAGTATATATTTTAAAAAGTAATTAAACCTATTGAACTCAAAAAAGTAAGCTCTATAATTTTGAAATGACTCCATAGTGTGGTCAAACTACTTTTTGATATTAAAAGAAAAGAAGAAGAAATAATGAAATACCATTGAAATCTTATCTCTTGGATATAGTCACTGACCCACAGCAGGAGCAAATCTGATTTTCTACAGGTATCTCTTACAACAGGCTTTAATATGCAGGTCATGTGTTTACAATCTATGTTTACATGATAGAGAAGAATAGAATCAAAGGTAAGAGATTTTTGCCTTTAATTTTTTTTTCATTATAAAAAATGTATTTAAATTGAATGGGTCTAACATTCAACTATCTCCTAATGCCTTTTACCTAGTAGACCAGCTGTTCAGGCCTCTTAGGTAAATAACTAAATGTTTTTAAAAACCACACAAATACATATTTAATCAATAGACTGGAACAAATAGAACCTCAATGGGCTATTTGGAGCTTGGGACAATTGGAAGATTATTGAGCTGGTAGCCCACTGTGGCTCATGTTAACATTTTAGAGCAGGTTAAAAAATGCTAACCTGAACTCACTTTAATGAAAGTCCTTAATGTGCAAGATTAAAAAGTCATAATGGAACATTATTATAGAGGGGGCAACCTGGATTAAAAGTAGTTTGGGTAATGTTTGTTAAACATGCCTTATCACACATAAGGGAAAGAGAACTTAAGAAATTGGTTCAAAAGCAAAATAGAGTATTTTAAGATGTTTTTGAGCACACAGTTCCAATATTTGCAGATTTATTTGTATGTATTTATTCATTTATGTATTTGTTATTTACAAATACTTCAAAACAAATTTTGTGAAGCAGTGCATTTAAAATGTTTCTGAGAATCATAGAAGTTTGATTTCATGTTATAGATGACTCATTTTCTCATATTTTTGATCAGTTGTTAGTCTCTCAAGGAACAAGATAAGCTAGAGTAGGGTCTTTGTTCATGAAATTAGAAATAAACCCGTGTTTTAAATAGTCACTGGCGATTTTAATGTTTGAATTTTCTTAAATCATATTTGGTTGGCATGCCTTTGTACCTACCTCAAGAAGACCAGACACTTGGCATGCCTATTTCCATTTGTACTTCATTGGTGGTATAGTTGCAGCTACTTTTCTGGAATCATCTCAGGCCTTTCATCTATTCTGTGAAACATAGTATCATTAATATCAAAAGTAAAATCCTAAATACACATAGCCAGAAAGATGTAAACTGTAATCCATCATAGTATGATGGATGGTGGTGAGGCACTGAAAGGATCGCCATCATCTCTGCTGAGCTACAGAAGTTCCATCTTCCCCTTGGGATACACCTCTTACTCTAGATGACGGGCGGCCATCTTCCATATGGACAGACTGGTGGAGCAAGTGGCAATTTGGGTGATAAATATTTGAAAAGCTCCTTTTTGTCCACTGAAATGCTTTCAATGAGAGGTTCTATTTTCTGCACCCAGCTAGATAGTCATGTGTATCTACTGCCCTGCAAGTGCTTTGCTTCAGAAACTACTGTTCTAGAATTCTGTGGATAGATGAAACATATTAAAAAGGAATGGGAAACCCTACACGTTGATGAAGCTGCAAGGAAATACCAAGAATGCTTTAGATTAAGAAACTGGGAGGTTAAGGCTATTACTTCTCAATGACTTTCCATGATCATTTACTTCCTGGAGTACAGGAATAGCATGTTACCGACTGAACGGTGGCTCCGTGGTCTTTGAGAATGATGCCACCTGGAGATGAGCAGGAAATGGCCTGCATGGCTTTCACAGTGACACTGGCAAAGGAGACAAATGTTGAAGCCTCTTACAGGTGATCAAAGACCTATAAATAGTGCAACTTTTATTAAGTCACTTTTATTGAGCTCTTACTGTATGTAGGACTCAACCTAGAAAGAACATCCATTATCTCCATATAACTGAAGCTTTGATATACAGAGAATGGTGTCTTTGTTAAGACATTCATTTTTTGTAAAAAAAAAAAAAAAATTCCATTGTATATTTACAATTTTGAAAAGAAGTGTGCCAAGCACAGTGAAGTTATAAAGACAGATAAAATATATGCTTTTAAGTGAGGTGTATGAAGGGGGACATGATGGCCCAGAGCAGAGCTAAATCAGTTCTATATGCAACCCAGTTATCACAACCTCTCAAGATGGCAACTTCTACTTTATAAGGGGGTCACAGTGCACCAGGGTCCAGTGCTTAAACACTTGATGGTTCCAAGACTGTGGCAATTCAGGAGAAATGGGTATTTGACCTAAGGTCTAGTGAGAAAGCAACAAATATTTCATAAAACTTTTCAATGTCCCTATTCTCTATTACTCAATCACTCCAACAATGTGACTTTCTCTTAAAACTTGTCCTCCATCCCCTCTGAAAAGTTCCCTCTGTGGTAGGGAGGAACTCTCCTGTCCAGTATCTGCCCTTCGTCTGCTTGCCTCACTCAACCAAACAAGAACACATAAGTTCTATCTGTCAAAGGAGGGTGGTCTCCATTCTGAAACACAGAACCTAGGCTATCACTAAATGAAAAATTAATGTTGATTTGGAGAATTAATGCGAGCTTTAAAAATAGGTAGCTTTGTTCTAAAAGGTCTCTGAGCAAGTCTTTATAGTCTAATAGATACATTTTGCCTTTTATTCTCTCTCAGTGAGACCAGAACTTACAGAAGAGATTTCCAGTGTGATAATTGTGCCCCAGAGGAGTGCAAAGGCAGTATGTTCAAGCCAAAAAGAGTTGGACAGTTGAGTAATTACACAGAGAATTTGATCAAGGAAGACATCCAAATTGGATCATCGAGACACTAAATGTACCCATCCTCGGGCCTTGTATGCATTGGCAAATTAACTGAAAAACAGAAGTGATTGTCCAGATAATTCAGACTAAGTAATATTTTACACCAATTAAACCAAAGTGTTATTTGGCCAGTTTTCCTTGGTTTAGTTAATTTCATTCTCCCCTTCATTCAGGCAATGTAGACCTCTATTCACCTGTGTGATTGTCTCAGATCTCCATCATTTTTTTTTTTTTTTTCTTTTCCTCCTGGGGAGATGAAATCTAAGTTCTTATTTAGAAACCTAGAAAGGATAAGTCTAGAAAACAGAAGACTTTGTGTTGTTCAAACTTATACTTAAGATATGACTCATACACCCTCCTTCTGAGAGGCCAAGGACAATCTTAACCATCTAACCAGTTCCCAGCATAACTGCAAACTATACAGAGAGTGTTCAGAAAGCCTATGTCCAGCTACTGATGGGGAGTAACTGTGGTATTTATTCTGCCTTGCTCTCCTGCAGGGCTTTGTTCTTCTCCAGAAGTGCCTACAGTGGAAAGCACTGGCTAAAATTGTTTTGGCTGAGGTGATAATGCTTTAAAATGTCTTGAGATGTTAACCTACCTCAGAGTAGCCATCTTTCAACAAGAGTATCTCCCCTTCTGGGAAGTCTTTGAAAATCAGTGACTTTGTCTAAAGTTGTAAAACCAGTTGGTGTATTTGGCAGTAGTGACATGTTCATAGACATACACAGTTCCTTTGAATTCTATCACTAGTCTTCTACTTGTTCTGAATATGAATGGTGTTGATATTGCATGCAAAAAACAAACAAAAAACAGTCAAAATGTAAGGAATTGTGGTTCAATCCATTACTATGGAGATGCAATGTGCTTGTTGTAATCAACTGCTGGCCATAGTGGCAAAATTGTGGTAACAAAGAACAGTGGGTACATCAAGGATCATAAATAAAAGAGAAAAGATGTTTTCAATGTCTGTATCTATACACATTTTCTATGCTTAGTTAAAGGCTTTTGTGGCTGCTGTGTGGCAATGTCATCAATAATGAGTAAAACAAGATTAAATAATTTTAAGTAATATTTCTAACATATCCACTCATCAGCATGAAATGTTCTATGGCACTGACAACCCAGGACCCTCTGGAATATGTCAAACCTTTCATAAATGTTCCCCACAGGGAAATTTTGGACACTGGAATTTTTCCCGGTAGATACAGTGATTGAGAACCATGGTTACAATAACACTCAATTCAACTGAGTTTTTAAAACAAAGATTTGTCTAATTGTTTTGCCTCAGTCTTCATGTACTACCCAGTTCCTGAAGTTCTGTAAAGTCAGTATTGAAACAGAATAAGTTGTAGGATGCATCGATCTGTTTCTTGAGTTTTCTTTCTGCTTAAGAATATTTACTGTCTAGCATTTTTTTTTCTAAAGATAGCTATGAGAGGTACCTATGCATGCCATACATTAATTAGTTTATTCATGTATGCTTCAGTCAACATTAATGAAGGCCCTACTATGTGCCAACTTTGTGAGGTACAAAGACATAACATAAAATTGGATTACAAGTGTGGGCTAAGTGGGCTCCCTCATGGCTCAGAAGGTAAAGAATCTGCCTGCAATATGGGAGACCTGGGTTCAGTCACTGGTTGGGGAACATACCCTGGAGAAGAGAGTGGCAACCCACTCCATTATTCTTGCCTGGAGAATCCCCTGGACAGAGGGGCCTGGAGGGCTGCAATCCATGGGGTCACAAAGAGTTGGTAATGATTGAGAGAATAACACACTTGGATGGGCTAAGTGACAAATATATCACTTCAAATATTGGATTTATTTACAAGAATATTAATACTTACATCGAGCTTCTATTATGTATCTGAAAGTCATTCACTGAAAAGGCATTCTTTGTCTCAATGTTACATTCACACATCCAACTCTAGAACTGCACTATTTTTCAGCATGCAAACAACAAAAAGGGTGGACCTGACCTTCAGTGAACACTTGGAAGGTACTGAGTACATAGACACTAACATAATGAAAGGATTGCCAATAAGATGGTTGTATGTGCTAGATGCAATGATAAGTTAGAAGCATCTGACTTGGCCTGGGCATCAGAAAAACAAAGATAAATCTCAAGTGCTACCACCCAAAGAGCCATTATGAGATGTCAAGCCTTATGTGTGATCCTTGTCACTTGATGGCAAAAGATGGAGAAACAGTGGCAGACTATTTTTGGGGGGCTTCAAAATCACTGCAGATGGTGACTGCAGCCATCAAATTAAAAGAAGCTTACTCCTTGGAAGAAAAGTTGTGAGCAATGTAGACAGCATATTAAAAAGCAGATAAATTACTTTGCCAACAAAGGTCTGTCTGGTCAAGGCTATGGTTTTTCCAGTAGTGATGTATGGATGTGAGAGTTGGACTATAAAGAAAGCTGAGAGCCAAAGAATTGATGCTTTTGAACTCTGGTGTTGGAGAAGACTCTTGAGAGTCCCTTGGACTGCAAGGAGATCCAACCAGTCCATCCTAAATGAGATCAGTCCTGGGTGTCCATTGAAAGAACTGATGCTGAAGCTGAAACTCCAATACTTTGGCCACCTG
Source organism: Cervus canadensis (assembly GCF_019320065.1). Classification (NCBI taxonomy): domain Eukaryota; kingdom Metazoa; phylum Chordata; class Mammalia; order Artiodactyla; family Cervidae; genus Cervus; species Cervus canadensis. The sequence goes on from NC_057408.1 coordinate 33,928,011, forward strand.
ATGCAAAGAACTGACTCATTGGAAAAGACCCTGTTGCTGGAAGGGATTGGGGGCAGGAGGAGAAGGGGACAACAGAGGATGAGATGGTTGGATGTCATCACCAACTCAGTGGACATGAGTTTGGGTGAACCCCGGGAGTTGGTGATGGACGGGGAGGCCTGGTGTGCTGCAGTTCATGGGGTCGCAGAGTCGAACACAACTAAGCAACTGAACTGAACTGAAATGTCACACATTATCCCTTATTTAAACTCCATTTTCTATAAGGTCAGTATCAATATTATACCGATATTATATATTAAAGATGATATTTATTATATTAATATATAATATTATATAATAAAGATATAGGAAATTGAGATGAAGAGTTGTTGCATATCTTGCTCAATATCCCATAAATGGGAATATTCAAATTTATACCTTTAAAACTCCAATGTTAAGCTTCCTGGAGGGATAAGTACAGGGTACATTGGTCAGAACATTGCCTTCTAATATCTTAGGTAAATCAGTCCACCTCTCTTTATCTCTATTTTCTTATATAATGAAAAAATGACACTATCTAAAATGTTTCTGGATGTCTTTCCCCCTAAAACATTGAGTAGAAACCAAACATATATGAGAAATCTATATGTCAAATTCCCAACAGCAGTGTATTATATGATAATTTTCCTATTACTATAAAACAGGATAATTTTGGCCTGTTAAATAAAAAAGTTGAATTAAGGTTGCATCAGCTTCAGGGGATATAATAAATTATATGCTTCCTTCATTTTGATAATGAGTGTTTATATATTTAAAATGCATATTTTAGTTACTCCTATTCTATTTACCAAACTAAAAAAAAAAAAAAAAAAGAATGTTTTTGCCTGGTGTTCTTTTCTCTTTTAACTCTTGACAAACTCTATTTATCTTCTCAACACAGATAAAAGAGACCACAAAGTATTCAAGTCATCCTTATGTTGGAGGAGATCTCTTGTTGGAAAAAGCAGTAATCTGCAGGTTATTTCAATAGTTAAAACGAGAACTAGCCAAATGTCTTTAAAACTATAAGCTATTGGTTTAGTGTCTTTTCATGGAGGCATCCATGTCAGAAGGACAATACCAATAATCAAGATTATGGAATGATTCATGATGGAGAGAGTTACTTCATAATATATGAGTAAATTAGCCTTGATGATCTTCAACTCAGTCAGTGCAATTGCTTAGTAGTGTTCGACTCTTTGCAACCCCATGAACTGCAGCACACCAGGCCTCCCTGTCCATCACCAACTCCCAGAGTCCACCCAAACTCATGCCCATTGAGTTGGTGATGACATCCAACCATCTCATCCTCTGTTGTCCCCTTCTCCTCCTGCCCCCAACCCTTCCAGCATCGGGCCTTTTCCAATGAGTCAGTTCTTTGCATCAGGTGGCCAAAGTATTGGAGTTTCAGTTTCAGCTTCAGTCCTTCCAATGAACACACAGGACTGATCTCATTTAGGATGGACTGGTTGGATCTCCTTGCAGTCCAAGGGACTTTCAAGAGTCTTCTCCAACACCATAGTTCAAAAGCATCAATTCTTTGGCTCTCAGCTTTCTTTATAGTCCAACTCTCACATCCATACATGACTACTGGAAAAACCATAGCCTTGACTAGATGGGCCTTTATTGACAAAGTAATTTCTCTGCTTTTTAATATGCTGTCTAGGTTTGTCATAACTTTCCTTCCAAGGAGTAAGCATCCTTTAATTTCATTTTGCATCTTTTAATATGATGATCTTAATAGTCTGACAAAGAGCAAACTAGTAGATACAAAATCTATGCCAATTAATACTATGGAACTCTTGGATGAAACCCTCCCCCACTCACTTTTGATTGAATAATTCAGTAAGGAAATAAATCTACTAAGAACATATGCAGAGGAAAGAATATGTCTTAGGCAAGAAAAAGAATGGGGTTTGCAACAAGCACCAAGTTGGAGGCAAACAGATTTGGAATTTAGTTCTACCTACATTACTGTTTTGGGGTAAGGTTTTTGGCAAACTTTTGAATCTCTATGAGTCACATTGCTCCTGAAACAGAAACCAAAAAAAAAAAAAAAGGAGCTGTTTTAAGAACATTGTTTATGATTGCACTTTCCAAAGACAACCCCAGATATTAAATGTTTTTATGATTTGTTCTCCATGTAATATTTTTGAGAAAAATGAGAAGCTGTCATTATATCCAGATTGGGAATGAGAGAGAGTAATATTTTTCCAATATCTTGTAGAAAAATAAGAGATAGGATCTTTACAAAAAAATTGATTTCTAACACTGAGTTCAGTTTTCTTGTTCTCATATTCTGACAGTCTTCACAATATTGATGGACATTCTGAAAAGATGAATACTACTAGAACTAAAAAAAGTTTGCCATTAATTAGTCTTTCTATAAACCATACTCCCTTTTATGAGTTATACTCTATTGATTTCTGGGTTCAATAAAGATTTGAAAGTTGTTGACATTTCAGATCTTCCAAAAAAAAAGAAACAGTTAGTAGCTGCAGAGGTATGAGGCCTACTCCTCTTCAAGCCCTTAAACTCTTCAAGTTAAGATAAAAATTGCTGGAATATGCTTTCAATTTTCTAGATGACGGGACTTTTAGTTTAAGTGAGAGCTAATGGATAACCTTCCAGAACAGCTAAACATGCCTTGCCTCATGTACAGAGGCAATTTAACCATCAGATTGTCCACAGAGAAGAATACATAAACATGTAGATGGAAACGTATGGTCAGCCTAAGGATATATTGGTGATAAAGCTTTTATGTTGTTGTTGCTTTTCATTTGAATGATGGTGAATTAGCCAGATGCTATCCTTGAGACACATGACATACTTCAGAGTGGTAGGTTACTGAGTATTTCGCTGGAAACTGTCACTCACAATAGATATTAAAATCAAGTGGTCAAGAGTCTGAATTCAGTTCTGTCGCTCAGGGATGTCTGATTCTTTGCAACCTCATGGACTGCAGAATGCCAGGCTTCCCTGTCCATCACCAACTCCCAGAGTTTACTCAAACTCATGTCCTTCCAGTCAGTGATCCCAACCAGCCATCTCATCCTCTGTCGTCCCCTTCTCCTCCCGCCTTCGGTCTTCTCCAGCATCAGGGTCTTTTCCATTGAGTCAGTTCTTCACATCATGTGGCCAAAGTATTGGAGTTTCAGCTTCAGCATCAGTCCTTCCAATGAATATTAGGGACTGATTTCCTTTAGGATTGACTGGTTGGATCTCCTTGCAGTCCAAGGGACTCTCAAGAGTCTTCTCCAACACCACAGTTCAAAAGCATCAATTCTTCGGCACTCAGCCTTCTTTATGGTCCAACTCTCACATCCATACATAACTACTGGAAAAAGCATAGCTTTGACTAGACGGATCTTTGTTGACAAAGTAATGTCTCTGCTTTTTAATGTGCTGTCTAGGTTGGTCATAACTTTTCTTCCAAGGAGCAAGCATCTTTTAATTTCATGGCTGCAGTCACCATCTGCATTGATTTTGGAGCCCCAGAAAATAAGGTCTCTCACTGCTTCCACTGTTTTCCCGTCCATTTGCCTTGAAGTGATGGGACCAGATGCCATGATCTTGGTTTTCTGAATGCTGAGTTTTAAGCCAACTTTTTCACTCTCCTCTTTCACTTTCATCAAGAGGCTCTTTAGTTCTTCTTCACTTTCCGCCATAAGGGTGGTATCATCTGCATATCTAAGGTTATTGATATTTCTCCCGGCAATCTTGATTCTGGCTTGTGATTTATCCAGCCCAGCATTTTGCACGATGTACTCTCTATATAGATTAAATAAGCAGGGTGACAATATAGAGCTTTAATGTACTCCTTTCCTGATTTGGAACCAGTCTGTTGTTCCATGCCCGGTTCTAACTGTTGCTTCTTGACCTACATATACAAATTTCTCAGGAGGCAGGTAAGGTGGCTACTGATTCCCTAATGTTCAGTAAATTCGGGATTCCCACTCTTATTCAAATTCTGCCTAAACACTTATTCATACCTTGAATTACATTGAGAGCAAAGCTTATTATTGTATTATAATGAAAACGTTATCATAGAAAAACATGCCCACAAGATTCAGTCAGATGTAGGGTTGAACTCTGGTCCAGGCTCTTGCTTCATGATTGTCTTTTAAGTTACTGACCTTCAATTTGAGGGCTTCCTAGTTGGCTCAGTGGTAAAGAATCTGTATGCCAATGCAGGAGACACAGGTTCAATCCCTGTGTTGGGAAAACCCCCTGGAGGAGAAAATGGCAAGCAACTCCAATATTCTTTCCTGAAAAATCCTGTGGACAGAGGAGCCTGGCAGGCTACAGTATATGGCAGCAAGAATTGGACAAAGAATCAGATATGACCTAGCGACTGAGTACACACACATGCACACAAGCTTCAATTTGCTTATCTACAAATAGCAGATGACAGCTTATTACAGACATTGAATTAATTCATATATATGGAAGTATCTGACATACAGTAGACACACTCACTGCATCCCATTTTCTTTAGTTGGTCTTCCCTGCAGTGCAGGAGACCTAGATTCAAACCCTGGGTTGGGAAAATCCCCTGGAGAAGGGAACAGCTACCCACTCCAGTATTCTAGCCTGGAGAATTCCATGGACTGTCCATGGAATTGCAATGAGTTGGGCATGACTGAGGGACTTTCAATTCACTATGCTGTTAAGGCTTTTCTTGCCACTGTTGCAAATTTTTCCTCAAAAAATGATGATCCTAAAGTAGGAAAAAAAAAAAAAAAAAGCAACTGCATATCAAACAGTTGCTTTTCATTTAATTCATAACTTGGAATTGTTTTTTAAATCCTATAAATAATGTTCTTTTGACTCCAATATACCATTTACCAGTGAATAGTAGGAATGATATATATGGTCATCCATGACGAGAGGTAATGGTAGAGATAACATGAAAGAAGGACCTATTGCTATGGGTTATTAGGTGAGTTTCCACAAATGAGTAACTTGAAACAAGTTTTCAAGATGGGAACTTTTGTGTTTATGTGTTCATGTTTTAATAAAACATAAAAATCGAAGCAAATATAACAACAGAATCATTAATTCATTCTGCTAAACAACTCTGATATAAAGACACCTACATATGTTTCCTTTTCCTTGTACCAATAGTGACCTCAGGCTCCAGGAGTTGGTGATGGACAGGGAAGCCTGGTATGCTACAGTCCATGGGGTCACAAAGAGTCGCACACAACTCAGCAACTGAACTGAACATACCCTAGCATGGGCTGAAGAGAAGCACAGAGATCAAAGTAAATCATAAAACCAAACTATAAGTAAGGTGAGAAGATAGCCCTCAGATTGGGAGAAAATAATAGCAAATGAAGAAACAGACAAAGGATTAATCTCAAAAATATACAAGCAACTCCTGAAGCTCAATTCCAGAAAAATAAATGACCCAATCAAAAAATGGGCCAAAGAACTAAACAGACATTTCTCCAAAGAAGACATACAGATGGCTAACAAACACATGAAAAGATGCTCAACATCACTCATTATTAGAGAAATGCAAATCAAAACCACAATGAGGTACCATTACACGCCAGTCAGGATGGCTGCTATCCAAAAGTCTACAAGCAATAAATGCTGGAGAGGGTGTGGAGAAAAGGGAACCCTCTTACACTGTTGGTGGGAATGCAAACTAGTACAGCCACTATGGAAAACAGTGTGGAGATTTCTTAAAAAACTGGAAATAGAACTGCCATATGACCCAGCAATCCCACTTCTGGGCATACACACTGAGGAAACCAGATCTGAAAGAGACACGTGCACCCCAATGTTCATCGCAGCACTGTTTATAATAGCCAGGACATGGAAGCAACCTAGATGCCCATCAGCAGATGAATGGATAAGGAAGCTGTGGTACATATACACCATGGAATATAACTCAGCCGTTAAAAAGAATTCATTTGAATCAGTTCTAATGAGATGGATGAAACTGGAGCCCATTATACAGAGTGAAGTAAGCCAGAAAGATAAAGAACATTACAGCATACTAACACATATATATGGAATTTAGAAAGATGGTAATGATAACCCTATATGCAAAACAGAAAAAGAGACACAGAAATACAGAACAGACTTTTGGACTCTGTGGGAGAAGGCGAGGGTGGGATGTTTCGAAAGAACAGAATGTGTGTTATCTATAGTGAAACAGATCACCAGCCCAGGTGGGATGCATGAGACAAGTGCTCGGGCCTGGTGAACTGGGAAGACCCAGAGGAATGGGGTGGAGAGGGAGGTGGGAGGGGGGGATCGGGATGGGGAATACATGTAACTCCATGGCTGATTCATGTCAATGTATGACAAAACCCACTGAAATGTTGTGAAGTAATTAGCCTCCAACTAATAAAAATAAATGAAAAGAAAAAAAAAAAAAAAACAAACCCATTTGTTAGTGTCTCTGTTCCTGTCAAATCTACTAACAGTCCATAGGCCATAGACCAAAGTAATTCACAGTATCTAACTCATCAACAACTACTGAAAAATATAGTCTGCTCACCTGATGAATGTGAAAGTCACTCAGTTGTGTCCAACTCTTTGTGACCCCATGGACTATACAGTTCATGGAATTCTTTAGTCCAGAATACTGGAACGGGTAGCCATTCCTTTCTCCAGGGATCTTCCCAACCCAGGGACTGAACCCAGGTCTCGCATATTGCAGGCAGATTCTTTACTGGCTGAGCCACCAGGGAAGCCCCAGCCTGGTAGGAGGTACAACACAATCACATGGCAAAGTGTGTAGATATTTAATTCTATAGCAGGGATTGAAGAATTTGAAACAACCCAGATAGTAAACCTGGAAATGTTTCTGTCCTATATCTTAAAAACAGACTATATAATATATACCACTTTATTATTTTTACAGTTTATATGCTTCAACATAGATATTTTAAAATGGGTCAAGGGCCATCAGTGCATTGCCATTCTGACTATAATCTAAAGGAATATATAATAAAATAATTCCTTTAGCATTATATGTCTCAGAATCCTCAATGATGTACTTCTGCAAGAAGAAAATCCCAGAAGGGAGAAAAAAAAAATTAGTGACTTCTTTAAAGTATGATTTTAGGTCTATCCTGACCTATAAAAAAATTATGGTACTGCCTATGTGACATAAATTGGAGGTAGAATGATGTAATGCTTTGCACCTCCTTTACTTCTACCATGAAGAATGATGACTTCTTGCAATTATATTTTGCACAGGAAAAAGTTCTGATTTCATAAACACCCAGATATTCAAAGTAACTGAGAATAAATTATTTCCTGATAATTGAAGCTTTGGGGGCAGTTAAGGGGGCTCCCCTGGTGTCTCAGATGACAAAGAATCTGTCTGTAATACAGGACACCTGGATTCAACCCCTGGGTTGGGAACATCCCCTGGAGAAGGAATGGCTGCCCACTCCAATATTCTTGCCTGGAGAATTCCATGGACAGAGAAGCTTGGTGAGCTACAGTCTATGGGTCGCAAAGAGTTAGATACAACTGAGTGACTAACACATACTCTCAAGGGTAACAAAGGGGCTTTGAAACATTGTGTATCCAGAAAGTTCAACCAGAGTAAGAATGAATAAGAGATATACATTAGAGACTTATTAGAAGGAACTGGTTTATGTCATTATGGGCACTGGCTAGGCAAGCTTCGGATTATTAGAGCAGGGGGTCAGGAAAGGCAGGCTAGAATTCTTAAGTGTGAACTAAATCTACAGACCACTGGCAAAATGTCTCCTTCTTTTCCAGGGAAATTCATTTCTGCACTTAAGGTTTTACAACTGATAGAATCAGTCCCACCCAGGTTATCTAGGACAGTCTCTCCTATTTAAAGTCAGCTGAGGATGAACTTAATTGTATCTTCAAAATACTTCCACAGCAACATCTAGATTAGTGTTTGATTGTGTAATGGGACTATAGTCCAGCTAAACTGATACATGAAACTGATCATGGCCCACTGTGACCCTAAGGGTGGAGAAAACAGACCCTAGATGGAGATGAGAGGGCTGTGAAAAACAAACTTTACTGACATCTGACCAGATCTGATTTCTAGATTTGGATTGAAATATAGAAGTCATTTGCTTGTGGCTTTTGTCACCATTCCTAAAGGCACTTTGTCATAATCAAACTGACAACCTGCTTCCTTAGAAGCTTGTGGGAAGAGTTTTTCAGAGATGTGCTTAATTGAAATCGCTCTTGGAGATTTTATCTCTGCTTTATAGTCTTAGGATTTGCTTTGTTTTCAAACTGGAGCAGAAGAGAGGATGAATGGCTGATATATTTGATGATACATAATCACATTAATACTTTATTACCACATTTGTCAATATATTAGTGCAATATGTTATCATATACATTATTAACTGTTGCTGCTAAATGTTTTATACTGATCTTTTACATTTTTTATTTCAATTGTGATAAATTTGGATCCAAGGGATCTTTTTTTCCTTTCAGAAAAAGAGAGAGTGAAATATTGCATTAAAGGAATTTAGGAGAATTTTTGAGACCAGTCCTGCAAACAAAGAATGTCAGTATTTTCCTCCCGTGGTCTTTTTACCTGCCCTTTCTTTGCTCAGGGGCTGCAGGTATTAAAACTTAAAAGTAGCAGACTGTCTCTACACATGAGAAACCCGATAATTCCCCATCTTTGGCAATATCTCTGTAGTTCATCGACAGAGGCTCCCACATTGTGTGATGGTTGTGGGGTGGCCTTCGATAAACCTGGATTAACAGCAGAGACGGCCTCTTCCAGTGAAGTATTATTTTTAAATGTTATCTCTTGAAGTTAGGCTTATGTTCTTAGCCATAATTATAGAGTGGTGCCATCATTCCCGAGCAGAGGCCAAAAATTAAGGCTTATGTGACACGTTCTACTATCTTGTTTAGTTTTTTTTTTTTTTTTTTCTTTTAGGGTGTTTAGAAGAGAAAGGCAATATTATAGAGTTGGGATTTCTTGAAGTGTGGTGACTTTCATACTTAAAAGATTAGCAAGAGAGTGACGATTTCATGTCATGAATTTCTTCTTGCTTGCCTCACAGAATATAAATTGCTTCCCACATCCCTGATACTAAATTTTACAGAATTGCTACATTCCTGAAAGTTTTTATGTAAACAAATATTCTACATACATGAGGTGACTTTGCTATCTAAAGAATGTCATGTGTCAATTTGTAAAACAAATGATTGCTCTTTAATCTGTTTTTATAAATTATGGTTTATAAATAATATTTTTGATTAATAAGAACTAATTAGCTTCTGTGATGCATATAAAAACTGGTCAGTATAAGGGTTAGGAGATCAGGAAATTTCTTCCACTATATATACATGTCTAAGTCACTCTTTATTCTAATCCTCACTACTTGCAATGTTAATTTACTATGTTGCTTGACTTCTGAGGAAACAAGTCTTAGAGCATCTCAGTATTCTCTCTCTATTTTCTCAGTTTTGAAATTCAGTAGCAGACTGGATAACCTCTAAATTCCTTTCCAGTTTTGATTTCTTTGGCTTACTTCTTCAAGGGTACTTTCCAATTCCATCCTAGCAAAATTCTGTGTTTTAAACTCATACACATCTCCATGTATAATGATCAAAATGATCATATATATTTTATTCCTGTCAATTCAATTTATTCACTTAACTCCCTTTTTGGGATCTTTTCATGAAAACTATCTTTACACCATTCATACCTACGGAACTCTCCCACTATTTCATAGTACAGAAACCTTCCAAAACCAGGCCAATGTGCCAATCCCACAACTGCATTTTCAGAGATGGGTTTTACTACTGTAGGGTACACTGATTAAACAAAGTCTAAAATATAATACACATTTCACATATATGCATTGTATGCATTGCATATAAACATATATTGCATTTATTATGTATGCAAATACATGCTACTTATGATGTAGCAAAATATATGTTCAGAGAGAAAGAGACAGATTGTATCTAATGAATCTGTTAAGTGAATTGAATTAGAGGAAATAGGTCCCTATGGAAGGATCACATGGGTCTTCATTGATCTTGCTGAGGTTAACAGGCATCAGAGGGCTCAGTCCACTCTTATCTCTATCACAGTTGTTGTTGCTTTTTTTTTTTTATTAACAAGAGGAAAGGGGACCTGAATAAAGTTTAACAAAGTTTATAAATGTCTATGCTTTATCAACACATTATTAAGACTTAAATTTCTTTTTATAGGTCCTATGACTATTTTCCCTAAATTTCTCTTTTATCAGGCTCATCATTAAAGTGCCATGATGGGACAAGATAAACTGTTTTCTTAAGAATCCAGCCATTTATATAATGCAAAAAGTGATATTTTGTCTGCCTTCTTATTCATCATTTTGAACACCACCTATCTTCCATTTATCTCTACCTTTGTTTAATAAGATTCATTAATATCAAACAAATCTCGAGCTTCAAGGGTTACTGTTATCCTTATAAAAAAAAATTCCTATTGTAAGGATCAACATTTATAACACTATTTGAGGTACATCCCATTTGACAAGCTTGCTTTTGTTCCCATATTACAAATGAAAAAAAAAACAAAAGTCTCCTCTTGGCAATAACTTTCTTAAGTTTGTTAACCAGCAGGGGGTAGAGTTAGATTTCAAATTGTAGCCTGAATGTTTGAAAAATCATCAAAGATCTGTGCTCTGATATGTTCTCCGGGAAATGGGAGGGTCTGAGGCAAGGGCCCATGGTGACGTCATCAGTGTATCCTCCAGTGCTTGGTCTGGTCCTGGCAAGTAGTGTGTTCATTAAGTTCTTTTCAAACTGTAGGTGAACTGCAGGGCGTTCCTTTCACGACTATGGCTTCCAAACGTATTGCTCTTTTCCATATGTCTCTCTTTTCCATATAGCTATTCCTTATAGATCTCAGTCATCATCAAGTAACAATTCCCTCAAACTTCTCTTAGCCATCTTCATGTCCTTTTTTGAAAACCTCTCTTGTTTGGCTATGCTTATCTTTAGTATTGTGACCAGAATATGTGTGGGATCCCAGGATATTCAGGATATCATCTTCAGTTCAGTTCAGTCGCTCATTTGTGTCTGACTCTTTGCAACCCCATACTGCAGCAAGCCAGGCTTCTCTGTTCTTCACCAACTCTGGAGCTTGCTCAAACTCATGTTCTTTGAATTGGTGATGCCATCCAACCATCTCATACTCTGACGTCCCCTTCTCCTCCTGCCTTCAATCTTTCCCAACAACAGGAACTTTTCCAGTGAGTCAGTTCTTCACATAAGTTGGCCAGAGTATTGGAGTTTCAGCTTCAGCACCAATCCTTCCAATGAATATTCAGGACTGATTTCCTTTAGGATTGACTAGTGGATCTCCTTGCAGTCCAAGGGACTCTCAAGAGTCTTCTCCAACACCACAGTTCAAAAGCATCAAATCTTTAGCACCCAGCTTTCTTTATAGCCCAACTTTCACATCCATACCTGAACACTGGAGAAAAGCTTTGACCAGACAGACCTTTGTTGGCAAAGTAATGAGTCTGCTTTTTAATATGCTGTCTAGGTTGGTCATAGCTTTTTGTCCAAGGAGCAAGCATCTTTTAATTTCACGGATGCAGTCACCATCTGCGGTGATTTTAGAGCCCTAAATCACTGTTTCCATTGTTTCCCCATCTATTTGTCATGAAGTGATGGAACCAGATGCCATGATCTTGGTTTTCTGAATGTTGAGTTTTACGCCAACTTTTTCACTCTCTTCTTTCACTTTCATCAAGAGGCTCTTTAGTTCTTTGCTTTTGGGCATAAGGGTGGTGTCATCTGTATATCTTAGGTTATTGATATTTCTTCTGGCAATCTTGTTTCCAGCTAGTGATTCATCCAGCCCAACATTTTGCAAGATGTGCTCTGCATATAAGCTAAATAAGCAGAGTGACAATATACAGCCTTGACATAGTCTTTCCCTGATTTGGAACCAGTCTGCTGTTCCATGTCCAGTTCTAACTGTTGCTTCTTGACCTACATACAGATTTCTCAGGAGGCAGGTCAGGTGGTCTGGTATTCCCGTCTTTTTAAGAATTTTCCACAGTTTCTTTTGATCCACACAGTTAAAGGCTTTGGCATAGTCAATAAAGCAGAAGTAGATTTTTTTTGGAACTCTCTTGCTTTTTCAATGATCCATCAGATGTTGGCAATTTGATCTCTGGTTCCTCTGCCTTTTCTAAATCCATCTTGAACATCTGGAAGTTCTCAGTTCACGTACTGTTGAAGCCTGGCTTGAAAAATTTTGAGCATTACTTTGCTAACATGTGAGATGAGTACAGTTGTGTGGTAGCTTGAACATTGTTTGGCATAGACTTTCTTTGGGATTGGATTGAAAACTGCCTTTTTCCAGTCCTTTGGCCACTGCTGAGTTTTCCAAATTTGCTGGCATATGGAGTGCATCACTTTCAGAGAGTCATCTTTTAGGATTTGAGATAGCTCAATTGGAATTCCATCACCTCCACTAGCTTTGTTGGTAGTAGCAATTCCTAAGGCCCGCGTGACTTCACATTCCAGGATGTCTGACTCTAGGTGAGTGATCACACCATCATGGTTATCTGGGTCATGAAGATCTTTTTTGTGTAGTTCTTCTGTGTATTCTTGCTGCCTCTTTTTAATATCTTCTGTTTTTGTTAGGTCCATATCATTTTTGTCCTTTATTGTGCTCATCTTTTCGTGAAATGTTCCCTTGGTATCTCTAATTTTCTTGAAATGATTTCTAGCCTTTTCCATTGTATTGTTTTCCTCTACTTCTTTGCACTGATCACTGAAAAAGGCTTTCTTATCTCTCCTTGCTCTTCTTTGGAACTCTGCATTCAAATGGGTATATCTTTCCTTTTCGCATTTGCCTTTCACTTCTCTTCTTTTCTCAGCTATTTGTAAGGCCTCCTCAGACAACCATTTTGCCTTTTTGCATTTCTTTTTCTTGGGGGTGGTCTTGATCACTGCCTCCTGTACAATGTCACAAACCTCTGTCTACAGTTCTTCAGGCACACTTTCTATCAGATCTAATCCCTTAAATCTAGTTTGTCACTTCCACTGTATAATCATTAGTGATTTGATTTTGATCATACCTGAATGATCTAGTGGTTTTCCCTAATTTCTTCAATTTATGTCTGAATTTGGCAATAAGATGTTCATGGTCTGAGCCACAGTCAGCTCCCTGACTTGTTTTGGCTTACTGTATAGAGCTTCTCCATCTTTGGCTGCTAAGAATGTAACCAATGTTATTTCAATATTGACCATCTGGTGATATCCATGTGTAGAGTCTTCTCTTGTGTTTTTGGAAGAGGGAGAGGATTCTCTTGGCAAGACTCTTTTAGTCTTTGACCTGCTTCATTCTGTACTCCAAGGCCCAATTTGCCTGTTACTACAGGTACCTCTTGACTTCCTATTTTTGTATTCCAGTCCCCTATAATGAAAAGGGCATCTTTTGGGGGAGTTAGTTCTAGAAGGTTTTGTATGTCTTCATAGAGCCATTCTATTTCAACTTCTTTGGCATTAGTGATTAGGGCATAGACTTGGATTACTGTGATATTGAATGGTTTGCCTTGGAAATGAAGAGAGATCATTCTTCTGTCTTTGAGATTGCACCCAAGTACAGCATTTTGGACTCTTCTGTTGACTGTGAGGACTACTCCATTTCTTCTAAGGGATTCTTGCCCATAGTATTAGATGTAGTGTTAATCTGAGTTAAATTTGCCCATTCCAGTCTATTTTAGTTCACTGATTCCTAAGGTATCAATGTTCACTCTTGTCATATCCTGTTTGACTACTTCCAGTTTACCTTGATTCATAGACCTAACATTCCAGGTTTCTATGCAATATTGTTCTTTACAACAATGGACTTTACTTCTATCACCAGTCACATCTACAACTGGGCATTGTTTTTGCTTTGGGTCTGTCTCTTCATTCTTTCTGGAGTTATTTCTCCACTCTTATCCAGTAGCATAATGGGTACCTACTGACCTGGGGAGTTTATCTTTCAGTGTCATATCTTTTTGCCTTTTCATAATGTTCATGGGGTTCTTCATCTTGGCTTTGGGGTTATATTCTCCTGACCTCAGCAGATGTGGAAGAAATTTTGACTTAATATTGACACAAGTTTCCAAGAAATTTTATTATTTATCAAGCAGTTTTGTCATAATGAACATTAATCATAACTAGCAGTGAATGACAGAAAAGAAATAAATAATTGACTATTATTTTACATTATTGACTCCTATTCTGTGTCCTATTCTTGAATGTTCATTTCTCCTACTTCATCAGTTTTCATTTTGGAGTGGATTGCCATTTCCTTCTCCAGGAGATCGTCCCAATTCAGGGGACAAACTCACATTCTAAATGTCTCCTGCATTAGCAGATGGGTTCTTTACCACTAGTCCCACCTGAGAAGTTCTTTCTTGTCAATAACAGATGCTAATTAAATTGTACTAATTAAAGATGGTTTGGTACAAAGGCAGTTAGCAACCCTGGATGCTCACAGAAATCAACTGGGGAGATTTGTAAACTGCAGATTCCTGAGGTCCAATGTCAAATAAAATTCATATTTTATGGCATGATAGAAATTTAAATATAAAATTTTCTCTGCCTTTTGGTCCCCTCTGTCCCCTCCACTGTGCCTTGTGTATGTGTATTATGTATGTGTATGTGTATTATGCATCAACCAAACCTCCCCCAGAGTTATGCAAAGAGAAAAAACCAGTCATAGCAAATACTCTCTTCCAATAACACAAGAGAAGACTCTACACATGGACATCACCAGATGGTCAATACCAAAATCAGATTTATTATATTATTTGCAGCCAAAGATGGAGAAGCTTGATGTAGTCAACAAAAATAAGACAGGGGGCTGGCTGTGGCTCAGATCATGAACTCCTTATTGCCAAATTCAGACTTAAATTGAAGAAAGTAGGGAGAACCACTAGACCATTCAGGTATGACCTAAATCAAATCCCTTATGATTATACAGTAGAAGTGACAAATGGGTTTAAGGGATTAGATTTGTTAGACAAAGTGCCTGAAGAACTATGGATGGAGATTCATGACATTGTACCGGAGGCAGGGGATCAAGACCATCCCCAAGAAAAACAAATGCAAAAAGGCAAGATGTTTGTCTGAGGACGCCTTATAAATAGCTGAGAAAAAAAGAGAAGTGAAAGCCAAATGAGAAAAGAAAAAATATACCCATTTGAATACAGAGTTCCAAAGAAGAGCAAGGAGAGATAAGAATGCCTTCCTCAGTGATCAAAGCAAAGAAGTAGAGGAAAACAATGGAATGGGAAAGATTAGAGATAATTTCAAGAAAATTAGAGATAGCAAGGGAACATTTCAGGCCAAAATGAGCACAATAAAAGACAGAAATGGTATGGGTCTAACAAAAACAGAAGATATTAAGAAGAGGTGGCAAGAATACACAGAAGAACTATACAAAAATATCTGCATGACCCAGATAACCACGGTGAGATCACTCACCAAGAGCCAGACATTCTGGAGTATGAAGTCAAGTGTGCCTTAGTTAGCTTCACGGCAAACAAAGCTAGTGGAGGTGTTGGAATCCCAGCTGAGCTATTTCAAATTCTAAAAGATGATGCCATCAAAGTGGTGCATTCAATATACCAGTAAATTTGGAAAACTCAACAGTGGCCACAGGACTCAAAAAGTTTTCATTCCAATCCCAAAGAAAGGCAATTCCAAAG
Source organism: Cervus canadensis (assembly GCF_019320065.1). Taxonomy (NCBI): domain Eukaryota; kingdom Metazoa; phylum Chordata; class Mammalia; order Artiodactyla; family Cervidae; genus Cervus; species Cervus canadensis. The sequence goes on from NC_057408.1 coordinate 33,943,730, forward strand.
AATGTTCAACCTACCACACAACTGCACTCATCTCATATGCTAGCATAGTAATGTTCAAAATTTTCCAAACCTAGCTTCAACAGTATGTGAACTGAGAACTTCTAGATGTTCAAGCTGGATTTAGAAAAGGCAGAAAAACCAGAGATCAAATTGCCAACATCTGTTGGATCAATGAGAAAGCAAGAGAGTTCCAGAAAAATATCTATTTATGCTTTAGTGAGTATGCCAAAGTCTTTGACTGTGTGTATCACAACAAACTGTGAAAAATTCTTAAAGAGATGGGAATACCAGAACACCTGACCTGGAACTTGAGAAATCTGTGTGCAGGTAAATAAGCAACAATTAGAACCAGACATGGAACAACAGACTGGTTCCAAATTAGGAAAGGAGTACGTCAAGGTTGTATTTTGTCACCCTTTTTATTGAACTTACCTGAAAGTGCATCATGTGAAATGCTGGGCTGGATGAAACAAAAGCTGGAATCAAGATTGTTGGGAGAAATATCAATAACTTCAGACATGCATATGACACCACCCTTATGGCAGAAAGCAAAGAATATCTGAAGAGCCTCTCGATGAAAGTGAAAGAGGAGAGTGACAAAACTGGTTTAAAACTTAACATTCAAAAAAACAAAGATTCATGACATCTGGTCCCATCACTTCATGGCAAATAGAAGGGGAAACAATAGAAACAGTGACAGATTTTATTTTCTGGGCTCCAAAGTCACTACAGATGGTGACTGCAGCCATGAAATAAAAAGATGCTTGCTCCTTGGAAGAAAAGCCCTGTCAAACCTAGACTGTGTATTAAAAAAGCAGGGAGATTGCCTACAAAGTTCCATCTAGTCAAAGCTGTGGTTTTTTCAGTAGTCATATACAGATGTGAGAGTTGGACCAGGAAGAAAGCTGAGTGCTGAAGATTTGATGCTTTTGAACTGTGGTGTTGGAAAAGAGTCTTGAGAGTCCCTTGGACTGCAGAGAGATCAAATCAGTCAATCCTAAAGGAAATCAGTCCTGAATATTCATTGGAAGGACTGACACTGAAGCTGAAGCTCCAATACTTTGCCCTCCTGATGCAAAGAACTGATTCATCAGAAAAGACCCTGATGCTGGGAAAGATTGAAGGCAGGAGAAGGGGATGACAGAAGATGAGATGGTTGGACGGTATCACCAACTCTATGGACATGAATTTGAGCAAGCTCCGGGAATTGGTGATGGACCAGAAAGCCTGGTGTGCTTTCAGTCATGGGGTCGCAAAGAATTGGACGTGACTGAGTGATTTTACTGAATGAAACTTCCTTCACCAGCAGAAATACCTGCTTAACCATAAAGAGCGACATTCTCGTTGCATCAGCAAGATTACTCCTTAAATGATAACATTCCTTCTTGATCTTGTAAGACCCACAACGAACCTTAGCTCTGGATTGTGTAAACTATCAGTGACTATAATGTGTAGCCCTTTGTCTCAGAAAAACTTATGCAAGTGTGCCCTGGCTTCTAATATGCAGGAGAGTTCTCAGAGCTTTCTGAGATGGTCTTTCTGGGTTGTAGACTTCAACATAGCTTGAATAAAATTTCCCATTTCTTTCTTTTTTTAATTTACTTTTTTCATTTGAAGAAAATTACTTTATAATGTTATAATGCTTTCTGATGTACAACAACACAAATCACCCATAATTTTATACATATATATATGTATGTATAAATATATATATATTACATAATATATATTATGTAATGTATATATATTATATATATTATGTAATGTATATATGTGTATGTATAAATATATATTATATATTATGCAATTTATATATGTATGTGTATATATTATTAAGTAATGTATATATATATGTATGTATACATATGTGTGTGTGTAAATATATATATATAAATATATATATAATGTATATATATTACCTCCATCCCCTCACCACATCCCACACCTCTAGATCATCACAGAGCGCCTGGCTGGGCTCCCTGTGCTATGCAACAACTTCTCACCAGCTGTCTATTATACACACTGTAGTGTATATATGTCAAGGCTATTTGATCCATTTGCCCCCATCTCTTCCTCCCCACCTGTGTTCACAAGTCCGTTCTCTATATCTGCGTCTCTGTTCCCCCTGCAAATAGATTCATCAATACTATTTTTCTAGATTTGACATATATACATTAATATACAATATTATTTTCTCTTTCTGACTTTATAACAAGCTCTAGGTTCATCTATCTCACTAGAATTGACTCAAATTCATTCTTTCTTCTGGCTGAGTGATAGTCCATTGTACTCATGTACCATATCTTTTTCACCCATTCATCTGTTGATGGACATCTAGGTTGCTTCTATATCTTGACTATTGTAAACAGTGCTGCTATGAACACTGCGGTACACGTCTTTTTCAATTATGGTTTTCTCAAGGTACATGCCAAGTAGTGAGGTTGCTGAATCATATGGTAGATTTATTCCTAGTTTTTTGAAAAGAAATCCACTACAATATTGTAAAGTAATTAGCCTCCAACTAATAAAAATAAATGGAAAAAAAAAAAGAAATCCATCTCTTTCTTAGATGGATTGATTACATTACATTTTTGATTAGTACATTCCAATTTTAGGCTTAATTCAGTGGAGGCACAGTCTAGGCACCAGACTTTTAGAAGATTCCTTAGATTCCTATACAATTCTACTGTGTAAGTAGTGTTTCAGTTCAGTTCAATTCAGTCGCTCAGTCATGTCCGACTCTTTGCGACCCCATGAATCACAGCACGCCAGGCATCCCTGTCCATCACAAACTCCGGGAGTTTACTCAAACTCAGGTCCATTGAGTCGGTGATGCCATCCAGCCATCTCATCCTTTGTTGTCCCCTTCTCCTCCCACCCCCAAGCCCTCCTAGCATCAGGGTATTTTCCAATGAGTCAACACTTCACATGAGGTGGCCAAAGTATTGGAGTTTCAGCTTCAGCATCAGTCCTTCCAATGAACACCCAGGACTGATCTCCTTTTGGATGGACTGGTTGGATCTCCTTGCAGTCCCAGGGACTCTCAAGAGTCTTTGCCAACACCACAGTTCAAAGGCATCAATTTTTTGGCACTCAGCTTTCTTCACTGTCCAACTCTCAAATTCATACATGACCACTGGGAAAACCATAGCCTTGACTAGATGGACCTTTGTTGGCAAAGTAATGTCTCTGCTTTTTAATATGCTATCTAGGTTGATCATAACTTTCCCTCCAAGAAGTAAGCATCTTTTAATTTCATGGCTGCAATCACCATCTTCAGTGATTTTGGAGCCCCCCAAAATAAAGTCTGACACTGCTTCCACTGTTTCCCCATCTATTTCTCATGAAGTGATGGGACCAGATGCCATAATCTTAGTTTTCTGAATGTTGAGCTGTAAGCCAACTAAACTTTTAGAGCCTCTCAAAATGTGATTCTTAGATGAGCAGTTTGAGCATTACCTAAAAATGTAACAGAAATGCAAATTCTCAGACCCTTGGATATTAAATTGCAAATGCTTGGGGAGGGTTTCAGCCAATGGAGACTGAATACAAGACATGCCCAGGTTAAGAACCATTGGTCTAGGTACTAGTTTCCAAATCTGATTGATCATCATAGGTATCTTGGGGATTACTCTGAAAATAAAAATTCCTTAGCTTCACTACCACTTCCACTTTCTAATCCAGAAAGTCTGGGGATGGCTGAAAACAACCTTTCTTTCTTTCTCTTAATTTATCTTTTCCTTTATTCCTGGCCAGACTTGGGAAACAACTCAAAAATATTTTCTGAAAATATAAATGCTAATTTAGGAAATGAATTCTGGCCCTGCCACTGTTCATAACTGATCACATGACTCTGTATACAGGATTCTCCTTTGTCCTCTGAATCAAATTTCCTCACAGTGACTGGTGACTCCCATTTTTATTTGGAAGCTCTAATGAACCTGAATGATATTTGTAGCTTCAAAGCTCCTATAAATGTGAAATATGACTATCAAATGGTCTTTGAGAGGAAGAGGACATTTCCTGCTCTCTTGCCCCCTGGGAGAATATTACCCACTATCGTGTCTCTTTCATTTCTTCTTTAATGGAACACCTCCTGAAGGACACCTTGGGCTCTGCTATTGTCTTCATTTCCATAACTGTCTTGAGCTAAGCTTGACCCTAGGAAACGCCTACTGTGAGGATACCTCTCTGCAGGGTCCTCTTTCCAGCTCTCTCTTCTCTCTCCTGTTTTCTCATCTCTCTTTTGTCTCTTCCTGTCCTAGATAGTGTCTGTCCATTTCACCTTCTTTCTCTTATATTATTACGATTTAAGTATCATGAAGTGGAAGTCAGATTGCTGAGCTTTCGGAGACAGATGAGGCCAAGCAGTCCGCCGGGAGCACTCGGCACCAGCGTGCGCAGTAGCCCAGCATATGGAGTTGAATCTCCAGACACTGACATTAACACTCCTGCTTCAGGTAACTCATTTAGCTTTGGTGTCATTTTACAATAAATATACCATCCACCGACACAAATTAGACAGCTATTGAGATTAATTTTGAGGCACTATCGGCAACATCTTAAATCAAAAATCATTCTTTATTAGCATGCTTGGCAGTATAGTGTGCCTGCCCTCCCCCTTCCTGATCCCTGCCACAGAATAAATGAGGCCCCATGGTTGACATAGCGCATCAAGTGTTTTATAATAGTCTAATTGTAGCTAATGGTTTGTGCAGCTAATTAAGGCCCTATGAATTACAGTAATCAGTCAGGCTCATCCTTTAAACCAGATAGTTCTATTCAACCATCCCTTTAGTAAGAAACTATATATATATATATATATATATATATATATATATACATGCATACATACATATATATGTATATATATATATAAGGACATACACATACACACTCACACAGGCTGTAATGATCAGCCAGGTTCATCTGAGCATAAAGAGATTAATAAGACTTATTTTTCTCTCTTCATTACAAAATATTTATTTAAAGAAGGACATGTTTCCAGCAGCTGCTCCAGTCCCTGTAGATGGGGCCAAGGTAGAGTCTTCGGTATGTCTTCTACTTGAAAACTGAGACATGAATTAATGCCAAGTATAGCAGCTCTCCTCTGACTCTTCTCATAATCCATCCAGGTTGCAGCCCAGAGTTACCTTTTGGGGCATTTGTTAAGTTGTGGGAAACCAGACACCTCAGAGAAATGGTGACAAAGAAGCCACCTGAATGGCACAGTTCAAAAGGTACCAAACTCTATTTGTGAACCAGCTGGTTGACAACATCATCAACATGATTAAGCTTCTTTGATAGCAGTGACCAAGGACATAGAGGAAGAAGTTACTGAACAATTCTAGAAGAGCTTTCCTCTCTTACAGAATTGTAAGAGAAATGGGATAATTTTCTTTTGCAGTGGGTTTGCTTTGATGAGCATATTCTAAACAGAAGATCTATCAGATTACAGAAGAGTTTTCCAAAGGCCTGAAGCATATATAATTTCTTGGTTTATTTGAAACTTGACTGGACATAGCAAAAAATAACTTTGGGAGCAATTCTACAAAGCCTTGGAGAAACAGATGAAGGGAGCAGTAGGCCTTCTCTAGTGATTGTATCTGACTCTTTGAGAGGGAGAAAACATCCTGTAGAAATGTCATCAGTATGACCTCTGTTGGAAAACACGTATCCTGGTCCCCCAGGATCACATTGTCAATGAAAAGTGGGAAAGGAAACAGGGATTTTCATGAAGGTGATGTGGTCTTTTTATTTCCAGCCCACAGTCTTGCAGAACTGGATAGAACCTTGATAGTTCCACCAGTTTTTCACCTTTTTTAAAGCAAGGTTAAATTTAACTGCTCCGGACAGATGATTGGAGAACCAGTTCTACTGGGTAACATGTATTCTTGTGGCACATATTTACTGCAGAGTCTCACTCCCATATAACATTTCCTTCTATCAGGTCAAGATTTTATCTGCAATAAATGGCCATTTCTTTTTTTTTTTTTTTTTTTGGCCATTTCTTTATGATTTTAATGGAAGTGAGTTGATATCCTTTATGAATTCTGGCTACTCTCTCAATTTCCAGATCAGAGTACTCTTGCTTCATTAAATTCCCCCTGTTGATCTTAGTTCATCGTCGTCAGATAGTGGAAAGCTCATTCGCCAAGAAAAAAAAAAAAGAAAGAGTGCTACTTGTCATATAACTAGAGTTTTGCTATTTGATCTTTGGATATTCAATGTATTCCCCCAAGATTTACATTTATAGATGGCTACTTAATCTGCATCCTATTTCTAAAGGATTCAACATTCAAGTATAGATTTCTCCTTGATTCTGAAATGGCAATTATCAAATTAAAATGCTTACATTTATGCCTAGCTGCTTCAAAATAAATCAGTGGAACTTGTTTTTAAAATTCCATTTATTTACTTATATTTTAGGAAGACTATTGATGCATTTTTCATGGTCATCAGTGATGGCATTAAAAGCTTTCCTTTTTATCTAAATACACCTTGTGAAACATCAGCTACATGTTGACATTTGATTACACATACTTCAAGGTTCTTTATGAAGTTGTTTTTTTTTTTTTTTCCTCGAAGATGACCAGATGTTGGAGGAAATCAGACTGATGGAGATGAAGAATGTGATTTACCCAGCTCTCAACACTACCCACTTCTCCTTCTCCTCCTGTTCTTTTAACACCTATTTCCCCCTACAATAATCCTTGTACTTGTTGTGGTGCTTAAAACTCAGCTGTGTTGACCTGGGTAATTTTAAAATAGATATTTCTAGTTCAGGCCAAAGGATAACTGTCCTTGCTTGGAAAGCATGCATGGTAGAGTCTGGGGACTTATTTGTACTGCACCAGAATGAGAGTTGATGACAATTCTCCCTCACCTGCTGTTTGTTTCCTTCTCCAGATCAGCATCTACAGACCTTTCCATATATGAAAAAGTAATATTATTAGTCATTCTGGGAACAAGTCATATTATTACTTTATTCTGTTGGCTTTGGGTGGAATACAGAAGTGTACATTCCATTTACACCACACTTCACTCCCTGAGTTTCAAGTATCTCAAAAGAAAGGATGATGATGCACGTAAAATCTCATTCACCCACCACTTGTTGTTGTTCTTCTTCATAGTAAATCTTTAAATGTACCACAAAAATGTGTGCTAATAGGCTCAAATATCTTGATATCCTCTATGAAAGGAAACCAAAAGTATATAAACCTAGGCTCAGTCTTCAGTGTTTCACTCTTTCATTGTATTTTAAAATGACCTAGATATTCAATGAATTATTGTTATTGTTTTTTAACCACTAAGTTGTGTCCAACTCTTTGTGACCCTATGGACTGTAGCATCTTAAGCTCCCTTGTCCTTCACTATCTCCCAGGGTCTGTTCAAATTCATGTCCATTGGTTTAGTGATGCTATCTAACCATCTCATCTTCTGCCACCCTCTTCTGTTGCTTTCAATCTTTCTCAGCATCAGGGTCTTTTCCAGTGATTTGGCTCTTTGCATCAGGTGGCCCAAGTATTGGAGCTTTGGCTTCAGCATCAGTCTTTCCAGTGAATATTCAGGGTTGATTTCCTTTAGGACTGACAGGTTTGATCTCCTTGCAGTCCAAAGGATGCTCAAGAGTCTTTTGCAGAACACAATTCAAAATCACAAATTTTTTGGAGCTCAACCTTCTTTGTGGTCCAACTCTCATATCCATACATGACTACTGGAAAAACCACAATTTTGACTATGCCAACCTTTGTTGGCAAGATGATGTCTCTGCTTTAGCATACGCTATCTAGGTTGGCCATAGCTTTCTTTCCAAGGAGCAAGTGTTTTTTAATTTCATGACTGCAGTCAGCATCTGCAGTGATTTAGGAGCCCGAGAAAATAAATTCTGTCACTGTTTCCTTTTTCTCCTTCTATTTGCCATGAAGTGATGGGACTGTATGCCACAATCTTAGTTTCTGAATGCTGAATTTCAAGCCAGCTTTTTTACTCTCCTCTTTCATCCTCATCAAGAAGCTCTTTAGTCCCTCTTCACTCTGATATTAGATATCATCTGCATATGTGTGCTGTGCTGTGCTTAGACACTCAGTCATGTCCAACTCCTTGCCACTCCATGGACTCTAGCCCCCCAGGCTCCTCTGTCCATGGGATTCTCCAGGCCATGCCCTCCTCCAGTGCATCTTCCCAACCCAGGGATCAAACCCATGTCTCCCACATTGCCTGTGGATTATTTGCCATCTGAGCCAGCATATATGAGATTTGTTGATATTTCTCATAGCAAACTTGATTGGAGCTTGTGATTCATCCTGCCTGATATTCCGCATGATGTACTCTGCATAGAAGCTAAATAGGCAGGGTAACAACATACAGCCTTGTCACACTCCTTTCCAAATTTTGAACCATTCAGTTATTCCATGTCTGATTCTAACTGTAGCACTCACTACAGTAGCGCGCACCATAACACTGCTCAATCCCATAGACGTATAGAGCAAAAAACAATCTATTGGATGTCTGAAAGTCAGCTTTATCTGAAATAATTTATCATATTTGTGTGACTGGAACTCCTGGGTATGCTGCTTGGATAGACATTCACTTATCTCAAAATGCAGATGTGGGTCAGTTGAGATATGAAGGTCTCATGGTTTTCTGATTCTATACAAGTATTGAACAAGGGCACCAGAGTGCCAGTTGTTCATAGATAGTTCACAAGAGACTCTGGCTAGCTGCTTTTAATTGACTTAATGTTATTTTTCTTATTTTATTTGATCCCACTCCAGAAGTGGACACTATATTAATCGTATTTATAATTACCATATGTACTAGTTACAGAACCACAGGGTTCATTTAAAAAGAAAGATTAAACACATAAATTATTGTAATAAATTAGGCTGCCAACTTACTTTACTCTTTGTACCCAGAGTATCCAAAAGAACCCTGATCCAAATCCAGGGAGGGTATGGAGAAGAATGGGCCACCAGAAAACCCCAACATTTCATGGGAATATTTCAGAAAATCATCTGGCATGTGGATCCACCTTCAAGATAACTCAAAGTCTCTCTACAACAGGGAAAAACAGAATTTCCCTGCATGCATTCTACATTTCGTCAGCCTTTTCCTACTGCAACCATCATTTATTTTGGAATTTAGAGGTGTGAGTTTTGATCGGCAGTATGAGCCAAGGGTGAATTAATTAGTAGTTCCCATGCCCATAGCAAAGAAAATATACTGCATTCTTGTTTCCTAATTCCTGTGACCCAGAATTTATGAATTTATTATTTAATTTTGAAAACAAGACATTGGCCTACATTAACAGTGTTATTGACACTAAAATCAAGAGCATTGTAGGTATAGAGAACATGCACTATATAGCTGTAGGTTGTATTGTGAAGAGAAACAGTAGATTAGAGAAAAAATTTAAGATTAGAGCTACCCAGTGTTTTACATCAGTAACAATTGACTTTAGCAGTCCAGTTGTCATTCCTTTCCATATGTCTGGAAAGGAAAGTCTACAAACCTTGGATCTGCCCCCTCTATAGAAAGAGTACCTTTACTCACTCTTCCGGAATCTAGAGCCTATCCACTTTTAGAATTCATTGTGAGTTTGTATTCCTTCAGGAAGCATTCCCAAAGCATGCCAGATTATGCCATCTCTCCTTTTTCTGAAAAGTAAAGTTTCTTATTATGTTGGTAATTTTGGAGCTTAATCATACATACTCGGATTTTTTTACCATTCATGTGGTGGTTTGTGTAAGCTAATGTTGAAATTAACCCACAGCTCTGGAATCTACACCTGTGGATATTCATGAAGGCAAGAAGCCTAATAAACTCTTGTGGGGAAATTAAGGCAATATTTTGTGAAAAAAAAGAGAGATTATTCAGACTGGAAAAATACAATAAGGAGCAGTAAACTAAATTTAACTCAGCTGTCCCAAAAAGTGAACTTATCAACCCAGGAATCCAATTTATAGGTTACTTGAAAGCTAGCTCAATTTAATCTTCAAAACTATTTTTCCAAACTAAAATATATTGAAAATGATGATTAGAAAATGCAATAGCTAATGATTACATAGATTTTCATTTTAAGAAATAATAAAGCACAGTTGTAAAGGGCAGAGTCCAGAAACAGATGGCCAGAGTTTGCCTCTGAGCTCTTCACTTAGGAGCTGTGTGACTTTGCAAATGTTGCTAAACTGTTCTGTGTTTCTCCTTATCAAAAAAAAAAAAAAAAAAAAAGTACTAATAGTGCCAATATCTGCTTCATAGAGTCATTATGATGATCACATGGCTAAATGGGTGAAACAAGGCTCAGAATATTATCCAGCACATAATAAATTCAACACAAGGTTAAGTATTAATATGCTTTAAGTAGGTGAATGATCTTGAAATATTAGTATAAATTAGAAAGACTCAGGAAGAAAGTGGCCTGAAACACCTATATATGAGTTCTAATCACATTTCTTCAAGTACTTATTGGTCCCAAAGCTGTGTTCTATTATTATTGTGGATGGAGAGTGGAAATACAAAATCTGATTTATTTTCAAAGATTGAAGAAACAGAGCTAGAGTTTTTAACATACATATAACTTTCCATTATCTTTCACTATCTACTAATTTGTAATTAGTATCTGTTTAAATCACAAAAGTGGCAGGACCACTTCTGGGCCAAATGAAATCTGATTGTTGGAGACTGGAATTAAATTTATTTTGATGTGATTTGGATCAACACCATAGTAATAATCAGTTTTGTCCTATGGCCATGTTTTTAATTCTCTGCAGTTAGGACTTTTAAAAAGGAATCATAGACACCTTTTGTTGTTGCATAAAAAATAGAATTTTAGAATGTATTCCCTTTATGGCCTTTGGATGCCTCATGTCTCCATCCATGAAATAAAAATAATTGTTTTGTTTAAAGTTATGGTAACTCCAGAGCAATGGTAAATTCCCAACTATTTAATATTACGTGTAAAATCTCCACTCAATCACTTGTCATGTTTGCTATAATTCCTCTTCTAGTTTCCAAAAATATGGTTTGGAGATATTCATGTTATGAGCTGGTCAACATTCATACAGAAAAAAGCAATGCAATCTAGAAGAAGGCACTGTCCCTATGTCACATGGCTACCATGATCACACACCCTCAACCATATAGTCAAGCACATGAAATTATATATATATATATATATTTAAGGAGACAAAAGAACAAGTTATTTGAAACAGACTTCTCTTAGAAAATTAAATGTATAGATAACATGCACCTTAAGTTGTGTGTATGTAAGCTGTGTAAAAGAAAGGTTATCACAAAACTAATAAAAATAACACTAGTAGCAAACATTCAGGTGGGATTGTCTAGGTGCCATCCATTCTTCTAAGTTTTATACATGTAGTGTGTGTTGAGAACAGCTAAAAAGTAGGTACTGCTTTTATTCCTGTTTCATGGATGAGAACAGTGAGGCACAGAGGGGTGAGGGAGATGCTCCAAGTAGTTCAGAATTCAAATCCAGACACTCTTGCTGCCATACATTGTGCTCTTAACCATAGCTGCAATGAATTCTGTTTGAGGGATGGCTGAGTTTTAACTACAGATGCAATCAATCAAATTTCCCTTTATGTAATTAAGAAAGCAAATTTGCTTTGTCTGGACTTGAGGAATCAAAATAGACTGAGGGCATGCCCTCAGGGAGTACACTATAGACCAGCAACTTGGGTACTTCATATATAGTCACTTGCCTGACTATTTAATTCAAAATGTGGAAAATAGTATGCAGAAAAGCATTAAGAATAAGTTAATTTTTAGAGTATAAAACATTTCAGAAAGTGTAGTTGCTTATAGTCCACAATTTGCGAGCAAAAATAAACCAAACTATGAGGATGATAAAGTCATCAATTATCCTAAAACCTCACATCATGCTTATCACAGAATAGGCACTCACAGAGCATCTCATGATTGAGGAATCTTCTGGAAAAGCTAAAGACAGGGAATCTAAAATGGCAGACCAACAAGATCAATGGACTCTTCTCTCTTCCTCACTGTCAGAGTATGGCTTTATATAAGGGTCAGAAACTCCCTATTCCATCCCATTTTATTAGCATCTGCCATACCTGCAGATCCAGGCTGACCAGACATGTGCCTTTGGCCTGTTTTGAGCCATTGTTTGTGTTATCAATGGGCATGATGCTCAATATAATCTCCCAAGCAGCCCCTGTACAACTGCCATGTTCTGATTGAGAAATTCCACTACTGCCAGAGCCTGAGAGAAATGCCGTATTCTAACACTTGCTCAGTGGTTTATTTCATGTACAATCTTCTAAAAAGAGATGATCCTTATTTGCTTGTCCTACCTCATTGTGTTCAGTAACTCAGCACTGGCAGGAAGTCCCCTTGTGACCTTGTCATCAGTAGCCACAGCGGCTGCTAGAGCGCTGAGGACCGGACAGGCTGTGAGCTATGGGGATGCTGTCTCCTTGTTTGTGTTCCCAGCTGTCTATCAAGTCAGTCTGTGACTCTGGAGGAATGAAGGCAAGAATTCCTTCCATGACAGGAGATGCTTATTGGCTGGCATACAGCTCTCAGATACTGGAGAAGGAAAGGAGCTTTCTAGAGTTACTAACTCAGCTTTTTCAAGAGAAATATTTACAGCTGTGTTGGCAAGGTACAGTACCTGAAAAACTCCCCCGCCCCTCTCTTCCCTTTCCTTTCCTTCCACTTTACCTTCCTCTTTTTCTCTCTTTCCTTCTTTTCTTTTTTTTTTTTCTCCTTTTCCCTTTCAAGGACTATAATTATTTGACTTTTCTGATATGGGTTTTTTGGAGTTTTGGACCTTAATTTCAGATGACCATTGCATGACCTGACTTTGTAAATATATTAGGAAAACTACTCAGTCTTCCAGTGGGATTTTAAATTTCCTTATTCAAACTACCCCACCCTTCATCCCTTGGGTTCTAATCAATAGCTTTTCACTTTAAGAATGTACATTGCCATCTGTAAAATAGATAGCCAGTGGGAGTTCAATGTATGACAGGAAAATGAAGCAGAAGTAGAATGTTTCCCTGGAACTCCATTGCTTATTCCATGATCCAACAAATGCTGGCAATTTGATCTCTGGTTCCTCTGCCCTTTTGAAACTCAGCTTCTACATCTGAAAGTTCTTGGTTCATGTACTACTGAAGCCTGGCTTGAAGAATTTTGAGCATAATATTGTTAGCATGTGAAATGAGCACAATTGTATGGCGGTGTGAATATTCTTTGCTATTGCTTTTCTTTGGGATCGGACTTCCCTGGTGGATCAGACGGTAAAGCGTCTGCCTACAATGCAGGAGACCCGGGTTCGATCCATGGGTTGGGAAGATCCTCTGGAGAAGGAAATGGCAGCCCAGTCCAGTACTCTTGCCTAGAAAATCCCATGGGCAGAGAAACATGGTAGGCTACAGTCCATGTGGTCACAAAGAGTCAGACGTGACTGAGTGACTTCACTTCACTTTCTTTGGGATTGGAATGGAAACTGACCTTTTCCAGTCCTGTGGCCACTTCTGCTTTCCAAATCTATGGACATATTGAGTGCAGCACTTTAACAGTATCATCTTTTGGGATTTTAAATAGCCCAGCTGGAATTCCATCACCTCCACTAGCTTTGTTCATATCAATGCTTGCTAAGACCCACTTGACTTTACACTCCAGGATGTACCTCTCTAGGTGAGTGACCACATTATCATGTTTATCTAGGTCATTAAGACATTTTCTGTATAGTTCCTCTGTGTTCTTGCCACCTCTTCTTAATCTCTTCTCTCCTCTTAATCATTTCTGTCCTTTGTCATGCCCATCCTTACATAAAATATTCCCTTGATATCTAAAGTTTTCTTGAAGAGCTCTCTAGTCATTCCCATTCTCTTATTTTCCTCTATTTCTTTGAATTGTTCATTTAAGAAGGCTTTCTTATATCTCCCTGCTATTCTCTGAAACTCTGCATTCAGTTCAGTATATCTTTCCCTTTCTCCTTTGCTTTTTGCTTCTTTCTATAGCTATTTGTAAAGCCTCCTCAGACAACTGTTTCCCTTATGCATTTCTTTTTCTTTGGAATGGTTTTGATCACTGCCTCCTGTACCATATTAGAAGCCTCTGTCCATAGTTCTTCAGGGTTCTCTCTATCAGATTGAATCCCTTGAATCTATTTGTCATCTCCAGTGTATAATCATAAGGGATTTGAATTAGGTCATACTTGAATGGCCTAGTGGTTTTTCCTACTTTCTTCAATTTAAGCCTGAATTATGCAATAAGGAACTGACGATCTGAGTCACAGTTAGCACCAAGTCTTGTCTTTATTGACTGTATTTAACTTATATGTAGAGTAAGTCATGCAAAATGCTAGGCTGATTGAATCACAAACTGGAATCAAGATTGCCAGGAGGAATATCAACAATCTCAGATATGCAAATGATACCATTAATGGCAGAAAGTGAAGAAGGACTAAAGATCCTCTTGACGAGGGTGAGAGAAGACAGTGAAAATACTGGCTTGAAACTCAGAATCAGAAAACTAAGATCATGGCATCCAGTCCTGTCACTTAATGTCAAATAGAAGGAGAAAAACTGGAAGCAGTGATATATTTTACTTTCTTGGGCTCCAAAACACCACAGCCATGAAATTACAAAATTACAAAACTTTTGCCTCTTGGAAGCAATGCTATAACAAATCTAGACATCGTATTAGGATGCAGAGATATCACTTTGCTGACAAAGTTCATATACTCAAAGCTATAGTTCATTCAGTGTTCATGTACAGATGTGAAAGTTGGACCAAAAAGAAAGCTGATGGCAGAAGAATTGAAGTTTTCAAATTGTGGTGCTGAAGAAGACTCTTGAAAGTGCTTTGGACTGCAAAGAGATCAAACCAGTCAATCCTAAAGGAAATAAACCCTGAATATTCATTGGAAGGACTGTTGCTGATGCTGAAACTCCAATAGTTTGGCCACCTGATGCGAAGAGCTGACTTATTGAAAAAGACTCCGATGTTGGGAAAGATTGAAGGCAAAAGGAGAAGAGGGGTACAGAGAATGAGATGGTTAGATAGTATCACAGACTTAATGAATATGAATTTGAGCAAACTCCAGGAGATGGTGGAGAACAGAGGAGCCTGGCATGCTATATAGTTCACAAGGTCACAGAACGCTGGGCAAGATTTAGCAAATGAACAACAATTGGCTATATGGCCAAGAGATCAGATTGCTGGATTATATGGTAGCTCTCTTTATTTTCTTAGGGAAACTCCATACAGGTCAGGCTTCCCAGGTGACTCAGCAGGAGTTACAAAAGATGTAGGCTTGATCCCTGGTTCAAGAAGATCTCCTGGTGGAGGAAATAGCAACTCATTCAGTTTTCTTGCTGAGATAATCCCATGGACAGAGGAAACTGGCAGTTTATAGTTCATGGGGTCACAAAGAGTTGGACACAAGTGAGCACACACACATGCCAAAATGCTTGCCATAATGATTGTGCCAGAGAGACATTTTATTTGTTTTAAAAAGATGGACATGATGAGAGAGTATACTAATTTGATTTGTCTGAAAATGGGTTATAAACCTTACATAGGCTAACTTTTATATTTGTGCAACATGTCTACCTATATCTTTATCCTTTGTTTTTTGTTTAATGTTTCAGATCAGATACAGGATTGGAACCAAGTTTATAGCCCAGATACCTTTGAAATCTCAGCACAGAGTGCAGTGCTCCATGTCAGGCCGATAGTCTCCTGTATTCCAGTTGCAATTCAAGCCTCACCTACTTTTCTGGAACCTTCTCTATTACACAGTTTTCCTTCTTCCTTGGAATTCCCATTGCAAAGAGAATCTCTACCAAAAATTATAATGTCATTGTATATTGTTGCTGTTTTATAACAATGATTTTATTTGTTTTTACCAACTTTATGAGACTATAGGCTGTTTCAAGCAAAGAACTACAGGACTTGTCTTTAAAATTACTGAACTAGATATTCATAATTAGCAAATATTTAGAGAATCCTGTTGACTTTCTCAGTATTGGCTAGATATAATGAGATGAGATAGAATTCTCAAAGAGGATTGGGGAGGAAAAGAAGAAAGGGACACAGGCCCCATGATGTTTTCTTATCTATGAAATTTGGAAAGCTCCTGCCTAACAACCCTCTATCTTATAGGCCTTACAATAAAGCAGATACTTTATTATATCTTGTTAATTTCTAACTATCACATTTTCAGTGATACCTCCTAGCCATGGCAGAGATGGCCCTGCCTGCTGCCAATCTTCCATGATGATGGCCAAAGTTTAAGTTGTTTTAAGGCTCATTCTTGTGAGAAGATAACAGAACAGGAGAACTCTATAGAGCTTTCTTGTCACCCATGTGGCATCACCACATTCTGCTTTGGTTCTGCCAGATCTGACTTTGCCTTTCTGACAGCCTGACTGAAGCTAATTCTCACGTAGGATAGTTTGGGTTACTCACAGCAGAAAAGCATAGATGGATAGAGAAGCAGTATTGAGATTCTCATAAAACTCTTTCACTTGTGGTAAGATGAATGTTGATATGTGGCTTGTTGGTTTATACTTGAGAAGCCCCAGGTGATCTTGTTAACCAGTCACAATCTCCTTGCCCTTGATCCACTTCCCTCATTTCCTCAAAGCAGCCACTTTTGATTATTTATAGTTGAGGTATAGTTGAGGTACTTACTCTCTCTAGTTGTAAAGAGGGTCTCTGAAGAGAGTTCTGGCCACAAAAGGCACAGTATATAAAGAATCACAGTATCTTCATTACCAACTGGGCCAGCATCATCCAGGAGCATATATAAGTAGATAGGGACTAAGGCTGGGGCTGTAGGACCAGATGTCTTTAAGTATCCAGACCTGTTGGTACCTAGAAGTGTCCAGTATTATAAATGCAAGGGACAAAAAGAAGAAAAGGTGACTATTTCTATATGTGAGAGGTCGCCCTCTAGACACATAAAGAGGTCATTTAAATATAGCATTACAAATGCTATGACAAGCTGTATAGAAATTATATAAGAATGGAGAAGTAGATTCAACCTGATTTGGAGGAGGTAATCTCAGGATTTTTTTTTTTAATTTGTTGAGTTTATTCATGAGTTTATGGTTCTGTGACTTAAGTCCTGAGTGTGATTAAGGGGAAAAAGTGTATGATCGCTGAGAAAGACATTGAACAAAGAGTTCCAGACAATATAGGCAAAGGCAGAGAGATGTGTTTCAGACACAATAAGCAGTTTGTTCTTATTAGATCTGGGGTGGTATCTCCTTATCGGAGGTGCAGTTAGGTGGTTCACCACTGACTGTGCATCTGTAGACGACCTGAAGCTCAATTTATGGTACAAGATAGACGTTTAGGCCAAAGCAAAAGCCCAATCTTATGAACTGAGTCAGGATAAAACAATGGCTTAGGGAAATATGAGAGATAATTTCAAGTCCTCAGAGGACAAGTCCAAGAACTGATCACAGAGAAGCAGATTTTGAAAAAGATATAAGCCATCAGTAGTCATAACTAGAGCGAGGGAACTTAACTAAATTCTGTTGGAGGATTTCCTGATTGAGTGAATCTTAAATAAGTGATTTGAAAAGGCTATGAGCTCTCAGGTGGTGGATATTAGATGTGAGAATTTGGGGAAACAGTTGATTTGGGGATGACACTGCCCAGTCTTCTAAGATCTTAAGAAGAGCCTAGAAAGATGATCAGCTCATTTTTCCCAGCAAAATTATTTGCAGCATAGATCTGTATCTGTTTACACTAACACATAAGTGATTCCAGGACTGTCTATTGCTTGATATCAATATCTTTAGTCTCAGTTCCATGGATATTATTTGGTGCTTCAGATAGTTGAAACTGTTAATATATTCAAATTTTATGCAAATTTATAGGTAAAAGACCCATAAGATCCTATCAGGAGATCCATAAGATCAAAGAAGATCTTATTAGTTCTTGAAAGTTCATAATTCTGAATATTTTAAATCCACTGGTACAGACACAGAAAGTTATATTTTCTTTCCAGAGATAATACCTACTAATTCTTATGAGACACAAGAGAGTTTGTGTCAAGTAAAGATATAGGTATTAGTATTAAATGAAGAGTCTATGATCACATAGGAGAAGGCAATGGCACCCTACTCCAGTACTCTTGCCTGGGAAATCCCATGGACGGAGGAGCCTGGTAGGCTACAGTTTATGGGGTTGCAAAGAGTCGGACACAACTGAGCGACTTCACTTTCACTTTTCACTTTCATGCACTGGAGAAGGAAATGGCAACCCACTCTAGTATTCTTGCCTGGAGAATCCCAGGGATGAGAGCTTGGTGGGTTGCCGTCTATGGGGTCACACAGAGTTGGACATGACTGACGTGACTTAGCAGCAGCAGCATGATCACATATTTTTCTTCTCTAGCCATTGTACTTTTCTTTAATGGATCAGAGTAAGGTGGAAGCAGGATAGACCCACACCCCATCTTTACTGCTTCTAGAATACATCGAAGAATCCTTCTTGAGTAAGTACTTGCTATGTATACCCTATTGCTATTTTGCCTGAAAATTTCTCTCAACAGGTAAAATTGACTTTAGGATCCATAGTTTGGTTAATTGGGAAGAAGCTTATATCAGGTAGCTATAAATTAGGCCTAATGACATGAACCCAGTACAAACTCAAACATTTTATGCTCTGGGATTCAGCTGACCTTATCTGGAGTTCTGTTCAAGATGCTATGAGGACAAGGATGCTTCCATGCTTCAATTTAAAATTTTGTCTGGGATACCTGGGCTCAATATTGTCTCACTGCCTTCTCATATTAAAAAAAACCCACTTTGTCAGAAACAATCTCAGCACAGCAGATGCAAAAATCACCATGTTGAACGTGCACCTTCTGGAACAGTCAGAGGAAACTTGTCTTTCCCTCACTGCTTTCCATAGAAAGAAGGATTCTGGAATTTGAGATGTTGTCTCCCAAGGTGTTATTTATGATAATTTTCTTATTTTCTGTTATTTATGTGAATATTTGGGGTTCTAATCTAGGAAAGGCTGTTTCTCCACCATATTATAGAGAGCTAGGCTCTTTCACAAGTCACAGTCAAGGTAAAAATCAGTGAAAGGTATATTCTTATTTTCATATAAAATTCTGTAAGCAGTCTCTCTGAATACAAAATATCTTTGAGAATCCCTGGATGACCCAGCTTTAATCAGATTCCCTTTTTCAGTTTCTAAGGTCATGAGCCTTTCTAGGTAACAGGTGTAAGAACAGAGTTTAGAAGCAGAGACTGCCAAATCTCAGACTATTACTGCATCTCTGGTCAAGTAAGAGAAAAAGTGGGCCCTTCCTAATGACCCTGGATATGCCTCCTTGAGATTCATTTAGAGGCAATAACAAGATATTTCCTTCCTATTAGTATATATTCACAAATAACCTTATTATCTATCATTTAAGGAGACATGGAAAGCCTCCATGGATGAAATAGAAATTTCTACTACTCACTCATATCTGGTCTTTTGTCCTAAATACACAACAGAGCTCATTTCTGAGACCATGCCATCTTATTATTTGGTGGAGCCGTGTGGCCGTCTCTGGTCAGTGGGCTGTGGGTGAAATTGATTATTGATATGGATTGTTATTTCAACACATTCTTCTCTGAACACTGGGCCATCACAAGAACAGTGCCCCATACAGTTGCCTAGACCCACAGAAAACTTCTCATGAGTGAGTAAATTGTTGTGTTAAGCCATTAAATATTTCATCTGAAGTACAAGCCTGTTGTGACTTAAACAACAGAAGAGGTGTTGTGAGGTTTATAAAAGAATTTTGATAGTGGATAGCAGAAGTAGAAAAAAAAAGCATAGGCAAAATCATAAAAGTAGAAAAATATAGTTTTCATTTTATACTGTCCATGGAATTTTTTTTTTTCCAGTCAAGAATACTGAAGTGAAGTGAAGTCACTCAGTCGTGTCCGACTCTTTGAGACCCCATGGACTGTAGCTTGCCAGGCTCTTCCATCCATGGGATTTTTCAGGCAAGAATACTAAAGTGGGTTGTAATTTCCTTCTCCAAAGAAATGGAGAAAATAAAAAATATATATAGAGAGAGACGTAACTTTGCCAAAAAAGGCCCATAGAGGCAAAGCTACAATTTTTCCAGTAGTCATGTATGAATGTGAGAACTGGGCCATAAAGAAGGTTGAACATCAAAGAATTGATATTTTTGAATTGTGATGCTGTTTTGAGAGTCCCTTGGACAGCAAGGAGAGCAAATTAGTCAATACTAAAGAAAATCAGCCCTCAATATTCATTGGAAGGACTGATGCTGAAGCCGAAGCTCCAATAGTTTGTCCACCTGATGCAAAGAGCCGACTCACTGGCAAAGACCCTGATTCTGGGAAAGATTGAAGGCAAAAGGAGAATGGGGCAGTAGAGAATGAGATGGTCATATAGTGTTACCAACTCAGTGGATGTAAATTTGAGCAAACTCGGGGAGATAGTGGAGGACAGAGAAGTCTGGCGTCCGTGGGGTCACAAAGAGTCAGACAGTGCTTAGAGGCTGAAAAATGAGCAGTCGTTTTCATCAGGGAGAAAATGAATGATTAAGTTTGAAAGGAATATAAAGAGGACTAGATAATAAGCCAGAAGGCATAGATTAGAATGTTAGCACTGGCTTCATACTTAATCCTGTTGCCAATGGATGATCATCTATTATAGTAATGTACCTATTAAGAAGAATAATTAAAGTGAGAAGATATTAAAAGAAAAAATTAATGTTTAAAAAACATAGATAAGAATAGTAACACCTACAGATAGGGAATTAGTATCTTTTAGAGAAGGGAGAAAAACAAAGTAGAAAATATACTTCAGTAATGAATATTTAGGAGAAAAATTATCTACTTGACAATAGACAGATTTTGGAATGAAGGCAGAATTTGTCTCAAAAAGTCAAGGTGAAGGCTGTTGCAGCAGATGGTGAGTTAGACTTTCTATGCCCAACCAAGTACTGAGTATCTTGTCTATGGGATACTCTCCTCTGAATTCTAAGCAAATAGTTAATTTTAAAGAAAAATGTATATCTAAAATGGAGATGTCCTCTCTGGGGAAGATAAACTTGATATGCCCCTAAGCTCTCAGTTTGTCTTAGCCTGTCCTTGCAGTATTGATCCGTATTATCTTTGGGATAAATCTCAGCATAGCCTATATCAATTCATGTAGCTTACATCAGTTTGGCAGGCCAACACACATGCCTAGAGACCTGACATCTGGTTTCCATACACATTTGCTCCAGGTTAGTGTGTGCATGGGGTAAACATTGCCAACCTTCTCTAATTCAACATGCTAAGGGAACAAAGTTGGAGATCGCTGCAACATAGAAAGTAAAAGTTCTTCCAGGGCCATGATTGTGGTTTAAAAGAATGTAAGAGGCAGAAAGAACTCATAGCTAAGAATATAGAATTGTGGAGATAGTCATCTCTGAATGTGAATCCCTGAATCCACTACAAGCCTCTACACACCGGAATTTTCATCTTGGAAAGAACAACCTACCATGTAGGGTATGTCATTAAATGGGATGCTGCTGGAAAAATCCTTAGCACAGTTTATTTTTAAAGTAGCCATCAGAGTGATTGTGCTATATGTAAGCTTTCATCAGATAATAATAAAAGTTAATTCTTACCTATCTCTTACCATATGCCAAATATTATTTTCAATTTACATACATTAATATTAGTCCTGGCTATAGCCTCTGAGGAAGGTATGATTATTATCCCCCTTTTACATATGAGGGAACAGCAAAGGTGAGCACCTAACACAAGGTTATATAGCTAGTAACTGGGGAATCTGAACCACAATCCCAGACAGCTTCACTGCAAAGCCCATGGTCCTAATTACAATGCCCTAGATGCAGGAGACCTCGGTTCGATCCCTGGGTCAAAAAGATCCCCTGGAGTCAGAAATGGCAACCTATCCCAGTATTCTTGCCTGGGAAATCCCACGGACAGAGAAGTCTGAAGGGCTACCGTTCCTGGGGTCACAGTCAGACACAACTGAGCATACAAGCATACAATGAAATAATATTTTCATATGTGAGTCAGATGAAGCGTAAGTTAGTGCTTCTCAATTGAATCCTAAATGCATGTTTTGCCCTTCCCTCTGCTGTTATTGGGCTTGCCAGGTGGTGCTAGTGATAAAGAACACACCTGCCAATGCAGGAGATGTAAGATTTGGGGGTTCGATTCCTGGTCTGGGAAGATCCCCTGGAGGAAGGCATGGCAACCCACTACTGTATTCTCGTCTGGAGAATTCCGTAAACAGAGGAACCTGGAGGGTTTCAGTCCATAGTGTCGCAGAAAGTTGGACACGACTGAACCAACTTAGCATACACACACGCTGCTGTCCTCATGGGTGAATGTGACAGTTTGAATTGAAAGTGTTATGAAACAAAATGCCTAGAAAGAGAGCTAGAGCTATGATATAGGACAAGTCCTGGTTTAGGGGTTTGGGGATTTGCTTTCTTGGGGATACCACTAAGGAGCTGCGTGATCTTGGTTTAATATGTCAACATCTCTAGCTCTTGGTTTTCTTATGTGATTCTTATGATCTCCTTTTGAATACAGTCTGGGAGTGTTTTACCCCACTTGAAAAGTCCTACTTATTTGGCAACCACCAGCATTGATTTGAGAGCGATAGGGTATTTGGTTAAAGGTTGAAATTATCCATATGTAAGAATTGGATGTGTGTAGGAACAAACACGATCAAACAAAACAACTTTGGAATTGTATATATTTTATTGCGAAAGTGTCAGGAGACTAGGGACAGCCAGAGAAAAGACAGCAAGGGAACGAACCCTGCCCTAACTCCTTGTCAACTGGAGATACCCAATCATTCTCAGAAAAAAGCAACTTTCCCATTGCATAATAATTTTACTGAGAGATGATGCTACCCTCTCCTCTCCTCCATTACAGCTCCCATTGGCTCAGGAAACACTCGCCTTTAAGAACAATGGGGCATTGAGTCACTCTCATTAGGAAAACATAGAGCAATACTTGATGGATATTTTAAGAGCCAAGGCAAGTCCAACATAGTAAATAGAAGGGGTCTTCTCAAGACAGCATTGTCACTAGCTGGAGAGAAAACAGGGCTGGAACCTCTTATAATTGCTAAGGAAATGCTGGCTGGCAAGGCACTGGCTCAGTTTGTGCTCAGATTGATTGCTTTGGAGAATCTTGGGAACAGGACCTGAAAGGCAGCAAAGGGGCAGCCTGATATCTGAGCCACTCTTCAGTGAGCCTGAGAAAGAGGAGGGTGAGGACTGTGAGTGGGAGAAGGGAGGTGTTCAGGGGATGTCCCAGGGGCAGGCGTCAGAAGAGAGCAGTGGACTTAGCTCAGGATGCAAAGCGCAAACCAAAGCCTGTCACTCTGAGCCCATCAGACAGTCTCAAGACTTCCAGGCATGCCCTTAGTGAACATTCTCATTTGATTAAGACCGCAGGTCTAGCCACAAGAGAAAACAGAGTAAGAAATGTTGTGGTTTTCCTATATATTCCTATATGTTTTTACAAAACTGTGATTGAGGTGTTTGAGAACTTCTGTAATCAAAGAGAAGCAAATGTAATACACCAATCCGTAATACTCAAAAAGAATTATATGACATTAGCAAAAAGACTTCATCATATAATAAAATGCTGATTCTGTTTTTCCCCACCCATCAAATATGAGAAGTTGCATTAGGCAGAGTAAACTAAAACATCAGTCAGGATGTGTGTTTCCCAAAATGTCCCTGCGTTTTGTCTTGGATTTAAGGACTCTGGCTATGGTAGCTGACCAGGTGCATGCTCCCTCTCTTTCAGAATGTTTACTAGTGGCCTCTCATCTATTATAAATATAAATTATAATTTAATTTATAAATATAAAGTGACTCCACATCATGCTTCATGAGATGTGTATGAGGACTCACAGATAAAGTTGTTGAATCTGTTCTTTAGACAATATTGTAGAATTAAAATCCAGCACCGACCAGAGAGAAGGAATTTCCCTTTATAAGCTGAGAGTAAACACTACAAGGCCATGACTGAGCATTGTTGACTGCTCTATCTCATGAGCCCCAAACAAATGATCATTTGGTAACTGATTGTCCAATGAATGAATTAGAAAATAATTATCTTACCTATTGGACAGCAAGGAGATCCAACCAGTCCATCCTAAAGGAAATCAGTCCTGAATATTAATTGGAAGGACTGATGCTAAAGCTCAAACTCCAATACTTTGGCCACCTGATGTGAAGAACTGACTCATTGGAAAAGACCCTGATGCTGGGAAAGATTGAAGGCAGGAGAAGAAGGGGATGGCAGAGGATGAGGTGGATGGATGGCATCACCGACTCAGTGAACTTGAGTTTGAGTAAACTCTGAGAGTTGGTGATGGACAAGGAGGCCTGGCGTGCTGCAGTCCATGGGGTCGCAAAGAGTCGGACATGACTGAGTGACTGAACTGACTGACTGACTGACTATCTTACCTATCAAACCTCAAATTCCTCTGTCTAAAAAAACAAATGATGCAGACATCTTCTTCTAGCAGCATTACATGTCTGTTTCATTAGACTTGAATGTTGTTATTCTTGTTCTTGTTTCTGTCTTCCCCCATTTCTGACTCCCTTGCCCCTACTAACTAGCTCTCACCTTCCATCACCTTTCTTCCTTTGTCTGGTGAGATAGTGGAGGGAAAAAGGAAAAAAAAAAAGAAAAAAACTCGACAACACCTCACCCCTAAAGCATCCATATTTTATTATTATTCAAGCCAAATTTAGGTGGAATAAACTCAGAAAAATAAGGCCGCCATTATTAAGAAAATGAGAAACTATGTGTGATTTTTTTTCTGCCTGTTATTTCCAAATGGTTACTGGCACCTACATTTTATAGTGATTTTAAGATTATTGTAGTGAAACGTGCCCACAAAAATACAGATTTGCTTTCCATCATCACAACATGGACCTCACCATGTGAAGATGCAATTTGTATTTTAAAATACATATTAAACTTTTCATTCCAGCCCCCAAAGCTATGCTTCCCGGCTTTTCTCCATTCGACCACATACAGATCCTCACTGCTTGAAGCAAACTTGATGTATGGAAATCAGAACTCTCTTAAACTCCAAGGTGATTCTTTCCTTTACAAGAGTATTCACCAAAATGTTTCTAAGAAATAGCTACTTCCTCCTCTGCATTTAAATGATAATATGACATACAAAAATTCAGTCCATAAGAAAGTTGAGAGAGTTCAATTATATGTGTAAATGACAAGGAAAATAAGTTACATGGGAATAATGATTTCTATTTTCAAAGTCTTATTATCAATCACTATAATTAAAGAAATGATTACCTTCTAAAGATAAAACAGGGTGCTTAGGTTAGGGAATCAAAGATAATAAAAGACAGACTGTGCTTTGAAGAAGCTTATGTTCTAATGACAGAGAGCCAGTTAAATATTTAGAACACAGGGTGATATACCCCCTATTAAAAATAAGACAGCAGGTCCAAAGGGAAGTCACTTCACCAAACAAAAATTGAAGTACGGTTTCAGTTGTTCCACAAATAGAATCTTAAATTAGTCATTCAGGAATTGCCTGGTCAACACTATTTGATAATCTGCCTGATAGATTCCTGTCATCCCCATAAAAAATGATTTTTCAATAACTAACCCACTTTCTTGACTGTTACACCTTCCTTATTCCCTTTCTCTTCTGTTTCTAAAAGTCTTTCATTGTATATAGATTGTTGGATCTCCTTTTTATCTGCAGGGTTAGATGCCGTGTGACTAAAATCTGTTTCTGCTCAAATAAGCTCAACATTTTAATATGTCCCAGTTTGTCTTTTGACAGTCCTGGGGTCAGAAGAGGGAACCAAAGGAGACCCCCGACAGGCCTCAGGAGCAGCTATCAACCAGATGTGAATGTCTATGGAGCCCCTCAGTTCCCGCTTTCTCATTGCTTCTGGAGGTAGTGGGCAGGTCCCTCTCAGATTCTAGACCTACCATTTTTGGGTTACTACTCTGAGTAATTATTTTGGACTGAGTCTGAAAGCCAGCTGAGCTGAACTAGGTTTGACTTAGAAAGTGGACATTAGTTGAACTGTTTTCAGGGTCATATTATGTCTGACTTAGAAACTGAACTCAGGCTGGGGTTGGACCGCGTCCAATATACAAAGTGAACTAAGTCTGGGGTGGGGCTGGATCAGACTTAAACTAGATACTAGATTCAGTGAGGCCAGGTGAATACAATATTGTTTTAAGGCTGAACAAACCAGCTAAGCTTACTAAAGTTAATCTCAAATTACAGGGGCCACAGTGGAAAACTTTTAGCCTAGATGTGCTTGCCCATTTCTGAGGTGCTCTAGAGACAAAGAGGTCTCAGTCAAGCCCTCACTAACAAAGGCAGAGAGAAAAGTAATTTTCTCATGTACAGCTTCTGTTGACCAGACACCCCACTCACACCAGGGCCTGCAGATAGCATCCCTAGTATTGGAGCTTCAATACTTTGACCACCTGATTGGAAGAGCAGACTCAGTGGAAAAAACCCAATGCTGGCAAAGATTGTAGGCAAAAGTGAAAGGAGGTGGCAGAGGATGAAATAGATAGCATAACTGACTTTTTTTTTTTTTTTGGTAAATTAATTTGTTTGTTTTAATTGGAGGCTTATTTCTTAATAATATTGTAGTGGTTTTTGCCATACATTGACATGAATCAGCCATGGGTGTACATGTGACCCCATCTCGAAGCCCCCTCCCACTGCCCTCCCCATCCCATCCCTCAGGGTCATCCCAGTGCACCAGCCCCGAGCACCCTGTCTCATGCATCAAACCTGGACTGGTGTTCTGTTTCACGTATGGTAATATACATGTTTTAATGCTATTCTCTCAAATCATCCCACCCTCGCCTTCTACCAGATTCCAAAAGCCTGTTCTTAATGGACATAAATTTGAGCGAACTCTGGGGGATAGTGGAGGACAGAGGAGCCTGGCATGTTACAGTCTGTGGGGTCAACAAGAGTCGGACACAACTTTTCATTGAAGATTTAGGTCATTTTTAGATACAATGGAGGAGTGAAACATTAACTGCTGAACATAGATTTATTCATTTTTGTTTCTTTTCCTAGAAGAACTCAAGATATTTGAGTTCATTAGCACTCATATTTTTTATGACATTTAAATATTTACTATTAGCAAGGATATACTTATGGAAATTTTGGAAATGTATTTTTATATTTGCCAATGCACAGAATTGCCAATGCACTGTTGTTATAAACAATTCACAATGTCCTACTTCTCAATTTTCACTGTGAGTTAAGGATTCTAAAGGTTAAAAGTTTTAGTCTATATATATATATATATATATATATATATATATATATATACATATGTAACTATCACTACTTAGAAATAATAATGATACAAGAAAGCAACTGTGTATATAAAGTAAATAAGTAAAGCTAAAAAAAAGCCTATTATTTTAGAATGAAAAAGACAAAAAACATAGGACAAAATCTGAACAGAGGTAGTTGTAAATGATTTGGGGAAAAGGAATCCTGGGAAAGGAATTTTATGTGTGGTCAAGCTGGATAATATTTGAATGGGTTTGTTTCCATATTTAATGAATGAGTTTTAACACTTAATATGAGTTTTAATATTGAAAATACACTGGTACAAAATCTGGCGTTTTCTCTGTTAAAATGAGAAAATGTTTTTTTGAACTACTGGTCTTCTCCTGATAGGAGATTGTGAAACTATTTTTGTTGTTGTTTGTTTCTGTTGGTTTGTATTCACATTTTGGGTAAGCCACCTGGAAAGCAACAATTTTGTGCCATACCAAAATAATTTCCTGTTTCACAGTTTCTTTATCAGGTCTTTCATTTCTTAAGAAAACTCAGTTCTCTCTACATTAACAAGGCCAAGTTTTGTTCGCAACTCTTAATATTTCTCTATTTGCCTTTAAAATCTTCTATTGTCACTTTGGTTAAATAGATAATTAAGCATGCTTTTATAATGCTCTACTATCTCATTTAGTCAAATATTCAAAACATTTGACAACTCCCCAAAATCAAATTCTAAATGGAATCTTTCTGATCTCAAACTAAGTTGGAGATTTTCCAGAGGTCCCCTGGAACTTCTTAAAGGTTTTGTCTGTTTTCTTGTAGAAGGGAGATGTAAACTAATTGAGTTTATTTTGTATGTTAATTATATGGGAAGGGGCTTCCCTGGTGTCTGGCTCAGCAGTAAAGCATCTGCCTGCAAACCAGGAAACTCAGGAGACAGGAGTATGATCGCTGGATCTGGAAAATCTCCTGGAGGAGGAAATGGCAACCTTTCCAGTATTTTTGCCTGGAAAATCCCATGGATGAAGGAGCCTGGTGGGCTATAGTCTATGGGGTCACAAAGAGTTGGACACGACTGAGCATGCATATATACAATTATATGGGAAGCGTTGCTAAATAGTGATTATAAACTTATTTGGTTATATTGGTGTGAATGCAATTATTAATATGTGTTCTAGAAATTGTATGAGATTCTTCAAAATATGTCTTGTGGTATAATGTTATGACTGATAAGCCATAATTGTAGTTTTACGTAAGAATGTCATATGTCACAGAGAAAAACAAATATCCTTGCCAATTCTATTGTAATAAACTCTCATCAAATATTTACTCATGGGTATTTTAAAGTCTTCTGTCATTTACAGACAGTTATTGTTTTACTCCGATGCTTTCTTAAGAGTGAAATTCATAGAAAAGATGCTACAGGTACACTTGACTCCATGTACCCTTGCCAGATTACAAGATATCAAATCTTGGGTGCATATTTCACAACTGCAGAAGGCTTTCCCTGACATCTGGTCCTGAACAAATGCTGGAGACCTCAAAGTCAAATTGACTAGTAACATAAATAGCCAATATCAAGGTAGGCTGCTTCCTCCTGAGGGGTCAGATTGAGAATGTTTCTTTACATTCTTACTTCCCTCTCTGACTATCTACTGACCATGCTCTGGCATTATTAGAAAAATCATGCTGGCGTTCATATATCTCAGATCATTGCAAAAGGGTGTAATTCAACCTCCAAACAACTGCTGGTGTTGTCATACTGCCAGAGATCCCATGGTTCCGCCCTTCACAAAATATTTATTTTCAATGCCTCGGTTTCTCTGGCATAAACTCAGCCCCTTCTCTATTGTGTCAGATTCTTTAGTCCTGGAGGTCCATTTCCCAGTCTCTGTTTAACAACTCCAAACATAGACTCTTGCATTCAGACTCTACAAAGAGAAGGACACAGAGCAACGGTAACCAAAATAAAGCTACCTATGCAGTCTACACACCCTTAAATTTTACTGCCCTCCATGGTGGTTACTTTTCCAGACCTAAGCCACAAATTCAAATGGAAATACAAGGAGACATTAATGGTTTAAAATTTGTTTCCTTTGGCATATCTCTACTCCTCTGCCTAGGAGTAAGTGCAAATGAGCCTATGATCAAGAACCTCTTCTTAGCTCTTGAAGATACTGTGGAATCTGCTGCTAAAGCAATAGCTGCCTGGAAAATATCCCTACACTCTGGTCATTTCTCTTGATAGTAAGTTAGTCCTTGAATATTTTTTAGCTGAGCAATGAGGTGTTTGAACTATGGTCACTGCTATTTGCTGCACTTGCATTGACACTCCAGACCTTGGGAAATATGCTAAGTCTTTCTGACACAGTAAATTCTTTCAAAAGATTTAAGTGATGTTTGCACTCACTAGCCACCTAGTAAATGGTTTCCCTAGAAATGTAATGTTGGGAAAATATACAAAGAGAATGACCAACTCAAAGAATGTGAATAAGGCATTGTGACCTGTGAATGCCACACAGAGATTCAGAAAACAAAAACAAGCAAACAAACAAGCAAAAACAAAATTGTAAAAGTGCCAGAGTGGTGGCTAGAAGTAGCCATTATGCCCATTTTTATTTTTTTAATCACATCTCTCAAGCTAAGAATCTTGATCAATAAGATAATTTTTTAAAAGAAAATAAGCAAACAATCTCAAAATATAGTTGTTTAAGCTAAGCCTCACATCACCAAATCAAAACTTAATTACCTTTTCAACTTTTCTAGAAATGAAATCTTAAACCAGTCATTCAGGAATTGCCTGATCAGCACTAGTTAGGTAATCTGCCTGATAGACCTTTGCCATCCCCTAAAAGAAAGCAACTTTGCAATAACCAATCCAACTTTTGCCTGGTATAACTTCCTTTCCTCTCTGCCTTATAGCTGCAAAATGCTTTCATTTTGTACAACTCCTAGGAGCTCCTATCTGTTTCCTGGATTGGATGCTGCCTGATTCAAATCAATTTTTGCCCAAATAAACTCTTAAAATTTTAATATATCTCAGTTAATCTTTTAACACCTCTCATAAAGGCATAGAGAAATATAGAGGAAGAACAAAAGAGGTAACAGGTGGGCAGTGAGAAAGTTGAATGGAGAAAAAGATATCTTTCTGGATGACATAAGCGTACCCTGACATTTACCCTCCTCAGTTTCTTTGGCAGTGTCTTCCTCTTGCTGTGGTCTGGGCACTAATATACTGCCTTGTTCTGAGTGAGTGAGTGAAAGTCTCTCAGTTGCGTCCAACTCTTTGTGACCCCATGGACTATACAGTCCATGGAATTCTCCAGGCCAGAATGCTGGAGTGGGTAGCCTTTCCCTTCTCCAGGGGATCTTCCCAACTCAGGGATCAGCTAGCATACTTTAGGTTCTAATTAATTTCATATACAACATAGGGTCCTAACTTATATGGTGCATTTCCTCGGTGTGCCACTGCCTCTGCGTAGTCTTAAACAAATGGGAAAAAACTAATTTAGCTTTCCAATTGATTGATCACATTGATCTTCTCAATAGTTATTTGAATCACTTGCATTTCCTCCTTGGCACTCTGAGGGAGATAACAACACCACTTGTTAATTCTTGACCAACACCACTTGTTCATTGTTTATAGTAGCCAAAACAAAACAAAACAAAACAAAAAAAACCTCGTTGAATCTTCCAGCTCAAATGCAAGTTTAAGAAAACTCTACACACAATGATCTGCAAAAACTAGTGTGTTTGCATGGTAAGTCATTTCAGTCATGTCCAACTGTTTGCTACACTATGGACTGTAACCCACTAGGTTCCTCTGTTCATGGGATTTTCTAGGCAAGAATATTGGAGTGGGTTACCCCGCCCTTCTCCAGGGGATCTTCCTGACCCAGGGATTGAAACTGTGTCTCTTGTATCTCTTGCATTGGCAACAGGTTCTTTACCATTATGCCACCAGGGAAGCATACAAACAAGAACATCAAAGTAATCAACCAGTCCTTAGGAGAGCGGGCTGTGAGGTCATACAGATCTGCTTCTCCGTAGCTGTACAGTTTTGGATAAGTCACTCCACCACCATTCTCTTCAATTTCTTCAACTGTGAAATAGAAATTATAACATCTCTCTCATAGATTTTATGAGAATAAAATTGCATCAATTGTGAATAAATTTTAACACAGTGCCTGCTACTGACAAAGCAGTCTGGAAATAGCTACAGTTATTTTAATTGTTTTATTCTTCAAAGTGTACTGTCTAAGCTTGTCCATTTTGAGAATACATCAGACACTCAAGAGTAATACTTAAGGGAATCTTGGATTGAGGGAGAATCAAAACTCTTTACAGGCATTGTCAAACACTGCGTAACTGGGATTAGTCATCATTGTCCCAAGTCACTTCCTATGTCCTTTTCCTCATTCATCTTTTAATGAATCATCCTTTTCTTTCTAGGATCTTACACTTGCATGCATTTTCCCCCTCCCTAAAAAAATTGTTCTCATATCTTTGGGCTGGTGCTCTGCATTTGTATTCCTCATCTACAAAATCCCTTTCTATTAGAACTCTGGGTACTGACCTTTAATGATTAAATCCTGGGATGATCCTTGCCCTCTGGCTTCCATTTGAGTTTGGCGAGTGGGAGCCCCCAACAACAGATGAAAGGAAAGGAGCGACTCCAGAATGCGTCTTCTCTGTTTTCTCCCTTTTTTGTCACCGTGGTCTGGCAAGGGTGCCTCTGTCTTTCTACATGGCTTTCTTTCTTGCCCTTCAGCCTGAGGGGTAACAATGACATCTTGCATTGTTAGTTTCCAGGAGCATCAGTACCCTTTGTTGATTTCCATAGTATTGTTCAGTCAATAATTTTCTTTAGAATCCCATCCCTGTTGGTTTCTGCTGGGAAGCTGGCTATTTTTTTATTTTTTATTTTTGTTCATTATTTTTGCCCATTTATCCATTCATTTAACCACCCACTCAAATTAAAACATAAAAATTAAAATTAGCCACCATGGTGAGACACTGAGGTGCAGTGAGAAAGGTTAATGAAAAGGATTGTAACAGGGCCAAGTCTGCAACCTACTGTGTGTGTGTTAGTTGCTTACTTGTGTCTGATTCTTTGCAACCCCATGGACTGTAGACCACCAGGCTCTTCTGTCCATAGGATTCTCCAGGCAACAACACTGGAGTGGGTTGCCATGCCCTTCTCTAGGAGTCTTCCCAACCTGGGGATCAAACCTGGGTCTCTGCATTGCAGGCAGCTTCTTTATCATTTGAGCTACCCTGGAAGCCCCTGCATCCTACTGTGGAACTATAAAATATCCAAAGACTACCTGTCCTCCAGTTTGCATAAGGGCTTTCTGATCAGTTGCCTTGGTGGAGTGTAAAGGAATATTTAGAGAGATTTCAGAGAATGGGCTAGAGTCCATACTCAGAAGTGTGATCTACCATTCTGCTCCCTTTTCTCCAACACACACACACACACACACACACACACACACACACACACTCACACCAAATAGAATGGAGAAGCCACAGAACTTTTTTTAGAACTGAGCATATTGGATCTATGATTAAAATTTTTTGCTGTATTTGAACACAGACATTGCTGGATATCCAATAGCAGCAATGGAACCAAACCAGAATTTTTAAAGTAGGTGATTATAATTATGAAAATCTAGAAATAACAATAATCAAAAGTCATAAATGCATTGAAAGTGAAAGTGTTAGTCGCTCAGTCATGTCCAACACTTTATGACCCCATTGACTGTAGCCCACTTCTGTTCACGGAATTCTTCAGTCAAGAGCACTGGAGGGGGAAGCCACTCCCTTCTCAGGAGACCTTCCCAACTCAGAGACTGAACCCAGGTCTCCTGCATTGCAGGCGGATTCTTTACTGTCTAGCCTCCAGAGAAGCCCAGAACACTGTGTATTCCAGGAATCCGACACAGATCAACTGCTAGGAAATCAGCTATGTTTCTGATGCATCATAAATGCATCAGAAAAAAGCAAAAGGCATAAGAATTGCAGACATTCTGTCAAGTCAAGAATTTAAGTCCCAAAGAAGTATCTATCCAAGTTCACCAGCTAGTCCCTGGCATGATCAGGATAAACCTACTTCTACATAGAGTTACGTCTTTAACAAGAATCAGAGCCAGTAAGTCAGGCACAGTGGGACTTCAGGAAATAAACTACTTCTGGAGGCAGGACTGAAAGCTAAGGGCTTTGCCCACTACTCATAACCACACTGCGAGTACAGCCGCTCCCTTCACCTACACATGTATCACAGTCCTGCTTCTGGTCCTGCTGACTGAGACGCGCTCAGCTGTGATTTGTACACAATTTTTTTCATATCTGAATGCCCTCAGGTAAGGGTGGATTAACTTGCCCTTGGCTTTCTTCATGTGAGGCATCATCTGTCATGCCTTATGTCTTTTTAAATTTTCTTGGCTTGAACCTTTCCATTTTGTCATCACAAGTCAGATTGCAGGCAGTTCCAACTGTGAGCGATTTGAGTTCTCAGGTGTGTGTTTGAGGGGATAAAGACCTGTGCCAGGAATATAGGTTAATGCCAGTGCCAAACACAAATCCTCCTCTCTCAGGTTTTGGAGAAATCCTGGAAGTGATTGTTTGAATAACTGAAAGCAGGCACCTGGCGTGTTGTTGTTGTTGTTGTTGTTTTCCTCCAAGAAAAGATGCAATGGTTTATCCATACCATTCTTAGACAAAGATTAGTCTGAACTGAATTTTTGGTATATGTGGCAATTTATGAGTAAAATTCCATCCTTAACCTGATCATCCTCATTGGTACTGGATGCTATGGTAATTGACCAGATGCCCACAATCAGGATTGAAGCATTACTTTTTCCAGATGTTGGAAGTATTAGTGTGGACAGCTCTCAGCCCTGCCACCCACCCCATTCTTCCAAAATTGGTTTTTGGCTGAAGAAACCAACTGTGTCCAAAATCACACCCCCTTTTAGGGGGTCATTAAAATGCTGAAGGGGTAAAGATTTGGGCCCTTTGCCCTAATTTGGGATAGCTCTTCAGTGCCAATTCCAGACCCCCATGGAATCAGTTTAGTGCTCTGCTGCTACTGCATTGCAACTCAGCTTTTCCTCCGACCTGGTCCCGCATCCTGTGATTCCCTCACACGGTGTTGCTTGTTAGAGCACTCTCCAGTGGACTCTGTGCCCATCCTGTCTCATAGGTAGCATTTTGAGGAAATTTTACTGGTAATACCCATCATTCTAGATGCTTCTAAAATGCTAAGACATATTCTGCAAAATTGGCAAAACATTTTCCCGCCTATTGTTTAATTAAATCCTGAGCACCATCTCCAGAAAAAGAGGTCTGGATTTTCGTCTTTTCACACTGGCCCTTTACTGAACTCATGAGCTATATAACTGCTAACACACTTCACTTCTCTAGATCAATCAGGCAGCCGCCTTGTAACTCTATTGTCCTATTCTTCTGCGCCATCACTCACTCCTTCATGTTTAGAAAGCAATTTGCTCCAGGGAGCTTCCAAAACACTGCTCTCAATCGTATCTTCTTTGTCTTCCTTCTTACATAATAAAAATGGAAAATGTGTTCGAATATACAAACAATTATGCTAATTATCCCCAATTATTCCTCCATGAAGTTAAAAAAAAAAAAGGAAAACATTTAATTGATTATTTAGAAGCAATAAGTGAAGACCTAGGAGACTG
Source organism: Cervus canadensis (assembly GCF_019320065.1). Lineage (NCBI taxonomy): Eukaryota > Metazoa > Chordata > Mammalia > Artiodactyla > Cervidae > Cervus > Cervus canadensis. The sequence continues at coordinate 33,978,787 of NC_057408.1, forward strand.
AAACTGATTCTCCTGCTTGTGGTACCTGAGAAATAAAAAGTGTCCTAGGAGAGGGACAATATCATTGGCGTTGCTATGCCATTCACAAAGAGAAGAAAGGAGAAAGCTCTAGCTCCCTGAAAACCTGTGGCAGGATTTTCACGAATTATTTCCCTCACCCTCAAAAGCTCAGGAAGGAAGGAGATGCCTGAAATGGACAAATAAGTAGTAAGTGAATGAATGAAGTATTACAGAGAGTTCTAGCCTATTCTTCTAAAGGATGAATCCCACTTCCCTTAGGAAACAGTGAAGTGACAAAAAGGTCTTTCCTCAAATAGTATGGGATTTATTATTTTTTCCTGTTGAAATTTCCCATATAAAAGATACCCATTAGAAATATAAAGTGATCTGTACATCTGTGTCTCTTTTTCTGTTTTGCATATAGGGTTATCATTACCATCTTTCTAAATTCCATACATACGTGTTAGTATGCTGTAGTGTTCTTTATCTTTCTGGCTTACTTCACTCTGTATAATGGGCTCCAGTTTCATCCATCTCATTAGAACTGATTCAAATGAATTCTTTTTAATGGCTGAAGGCAAGGGGAGGATGTTCAGAGAGAACAGCATTGAAACAAGCATACTATCAAGGGTGAAACAAATCACCAGCCCAGGTTGGGTGCATGAGACAAGTGCTCGGGCCTGGTGCACTGGGAAGACCCAGAGGGATTGGGCAGAGAAGGAGGTGGGAGGGGGGGTCGGGACGGGGAATACATGTAAATCCATGGCTGATTCATGTCAATGTATGACAAAACCCACTACAATATTGTAAAATAATTAGCCTCCAACTAATAAAAATAAATGAAAAAAAAAAAGAAATATAAAGTGAAAAATTAGGAAAATTATGTAAAGTCTTCAAAGTCAACCTGGTTAACAGAGAGCTATCCAGGCACCAGATCCTAGCCAGCTCCAAGTCTGCCTCCTTGGGTATGCTGGGGTAGCACACCTGAACTCTTCAATATGCTGTGAGGCTGTGCTTCTCAGAAGATGGGTCAAGGGAATTCTCATTTTAATTTCGATAATCTTTGGATAAATATTTGTTTTTACCAACACTGAAATGACTGTCTTTTAAGGCTGATTTATGTATTCTTTTACCGCCCGCCACTATGTCTCTCTGTCTAGTGTTTTATTCTTTCATCAGAATAATCAGCAGAATCATGTAGTAAATTATTTTTAACTGAATAAATGTAAAAAAAAACTATAGATATCTTTATAGTTTATTATAATATTTAATTAAAGTTAATACTTTGAACAAGCAAGAGACTCAAATGGCTCAAAAATCAAAAGGTACAAATAAAAGTATGGTGTCCTTTTCATCATAGAGGATTGTAAGGCAAAAGTAGAAAATCCAGAGATACCTGAATTAACAGGCAAGTTTGGCCTTGAAGTACAAAATGAAACAGGGCAAAGGCTAACAGAGTTTTGCCAAGACGATGCACTGGTCATAGCAAACACCATTTTCCAACAACATGAGAAGTGACTCTATACGAGGACATCACCAGATGGTCAATACCGAAATCAGATTGTTTATATTCTTTGAAGCAAAAGATGGAAAAGCTCTATACAGTCAGCAAAAATAAGACCTGGAGCTGACTGTGGCTCAGAGCTTAAGCTCCTTATTGCAAAATTCAGACTTAAATTGAAGACAGTAGCAAAAACCGCTAGACCATTCAGGTACGACTTTATCAAATCCCTTATGATTATACAGTAAAAGTGACAAATAGATTCAAGGGATTAGATCTAATGCACAGAAGTTCATAACATTGCACAGGATGCAGTGAACAAAACCATCCCAGAGAAAAAGAAATGCAAGAAGGCAAACTTGTTGTCTGAGGAGGCCTCCCAAATAGCCGGGAAAAGAAGAGAAGCAAAAAGCAAAGGGGAAAGGGAAAGATATACCCAACTGAATGTAGAGTTCCAAAGAATAGCAAGCATAGAGAAAACAGCCTTCTTAAGTGAACAGTTCAAAGAAATGGACAAAAGTAATTGAATGGGAAAGACTAGAGATCTTTTCAAGAAAATTAGAGATACCATGGGAACATTGCATGCAAAGATGGGCACAATAAAGGACAAAAATAGTAAGGCCCTAACAGAAGCAGAAGAGATGAAGAAGAGGTGGCAAGAATACACAAAAGAACTGCACAAAAAATATCTTAATGGCCAGGATAATCATGATGGTGTGGTCATTAACCTAGAGCCACACATGCTGGAATGTGAAGTCAAGTGGACCTTAGGAAGTATTATTACAAACAAAGCTGGTGGAAGTGATGGAATTCCAGCTGAGCTATTTCAAATCCCAAGAGATGATGCTGTTAAAGTGCTGCAGTCAATATGCCAGCAAATTTGGAAAACTTAGCTGTGACCATAGGACTGGAAAACATCAGTTTACACACCAACCCCAAAGAGGGCAATGCCAAAGAATGTTCAAACTACCATAGAGCTGTACAATCATGCTCATCTCCATGCTAACAAGGTAATGATCAAAATCCTTCAAACTAGGCTTCAACAGTACATGAACTGAGAAATTCCAGATATTCAAGCTGGATTTAAAAAAGGAGGAGAAACCAAAGATCAAATTGCCAACATCCATTGGATCATAGAAAAAGCAAGACAATTTCAGGAAAAAAATAAAAAAAACTACTTCTGCTTTATTGACTGTGCTGAAGTATTTGAGTGTATGGATCACAACAAAGTGTGGAAAATTCTTGAAGAGTTGGGAATACCAGACCCTTTTACCTGTCTCCTGTGAAATCTGTATGCAGGTCAAGAAGCAACAGTTAGCACCAGTCATCAAACAGCAGACTGGTTCAAAATTGGTAAGGAGTACATCAAGGCTGTATATTGTTACCCTGCTTATTTAACTTGTATAGAGTTGGTTGTTTTTTTGGTTGTCCAGTTGACTCTTTGTGACCCCATGTACTGCAGCACACCAGGACTCCCTGTCCCTAAGCATCTCCTGAAGTTTGTGCAAGTTCATGTCCACTGCATTAGAGATGCCATCCAGCCATTTCATCCCCTGACACCCTCCTCTCCTTCTGCCCTCAATCTTTCCCAGCATCAGAGGCTTTTCTAATGAATCACCTGCATTTTGCATGAGGTGACCAAAATACCAGAGCTTCAGCATCAGACCTAACAATGAGTATTCAGGGTTGATTTCCCTTAAGATTGACTAGTTTGATCTCCTTGCTCTCCATAGGATTCTCAGAAGTCTTCTCCAGTAGCACAGTTTGAAGACATCAGTTCTTTGGTGCTCTGTCTCCTTTACAATCCCCAGCTCTCACAACCATACATGACCACTGGGAAGACCATAGCCTTAACTATATGGACTTTTGTTGGCAGAGTAATGTCTCTGCTTTTCAGCACACTGTCTAGGTTTGTCATAGCTTTCCTGCCAAGAACAGCATGTGAAATCCCAGGCCAGATGAATCAAAAGCTGGAAACAAGATTGCTGGGGGAAATATCAGTAACCTTAGATATGCAGATGATACCACTCTAATGGCAGAACGTGAAAAACTAAAGAGCCTCTCGATGAGGGTAAAAGGGGAGAGTGAAAAAAACTGGTTTAAAACTCAACATTCAGAAAACTAGGATCATGGCATCTGGTCCCATCACTCCATGGAAAATAGATGGGGAAACAATGGAAACAGTGACAGATTTTATCTTCTTGGGCTCTGAAATCACTGCAGATGGTGACTACAGCCATGAAATTAAAAGATGCTTGTTCCTTGGAAGAAAAGCTATGACATACCTAAACAGCTTATTAAAAAGCAGAGACATCACTTTGCTGACTAAGTTCCTTATAGTCAAAGCTATGCTTTTTCCAGTAGTCATGTATGAATGTGAGAGTTGGACCATAAGAAGGTTGAGGGTTGAAGAATTGGTGCTTTTAAACTGTGGTGTTGGAGAAGACTCTTGAAAGTCCCTTGGGTAGCAAGGTGATCAAACTAGTCAATCCTAAAATAAATCAATCCAGGATACTCTTTTGGAAGGATTGATGCTGAAGCTAAAGCTCCAATACTTTGGTCAATTGATGTGAAGACCTGACTCATTCAAAAAAAAAAACCCTGATATTGGGAAAGATTGAAGGCAGGAGGAGAAGGGGACAACAGAGGAGGAGAAGGGGACAACAGAGGATGAGATGGTTGGATGGTATCACCAACTCAATGGACAAAAGTTTGAACAAACTCCAGGAGATGGTGAGGACAGGGAAGCCTGGTGTGCTATAGTCCATGAGGTTGCAAAGAGTTGAACACTGCTTAGTGACTGGACTGGACTGAACTGAACTGAAGAGTCTCCATGTGTACCCATGTACTAAAACACCAGTTCCCTTCCCCACAAAACCCTGTGATGTTAGGTTCTTGGCCTTCCTTCCAGAGATATACCATGAGAATTCAAGCAAGTTCTATAAATATATGTATATACATTTTCTATTTCCTACCTTGTTACATAGACATAGCTGTTTTATACACACTTCTGCATCTTCCTTTCTTGATTTAAGAAGGTAGTTTAGGTATCATTTCCATCAGTACAGAAAGACTTTCTAATTCTTTTTTGACTGCTATGTAATATTCTTCTGTATAGTTCTATCATATTTTAAAAAATATTTGTTTCCTATTGACATACATTAAAGTTGTTGCAACTAATTAAAATTGCAAGTAAATTGCAAATATTTTCTTAAAAATATCTGTAGGATATAATCTTGTCAGTGAATTTAGTTCTTCAAAATGCAAGTGTATTTGTAATTTTGACAGTAATAGCCAAATTTCTCTCCATACAGGTTGTACCAACTTGTACTCTCACAAAAAATTCACATTCACACCTTCACGAATGCAGTCTGTCATGACTTCCTTTTTTTGGCATAGTATCTCGAAGCTGTTAGTCTACATTTCTCTATTAGAAGCCATGTCTATCATTATTTTACATAATTTAAACTTACAATGATTTATATTTATTTTATAACTATATATATATTTTGTTCACTTTTCTTTATTGATTAAGAAATTACTGTTTGTGATTAGAATATTATGCTTTGTACTTTTTCATATTGTTAGTTTGCTAATGATACTTGTTATCATGATGCTTTTTTTTCTAACTTACGTATCTTCAAATTTGTTGGTGCTTTATGGGGTTTTACGTTGTATGTCAAGATAACAATTTTTTCACTCAAATAAAAAATAATTCAGCTATATTTTCTTCTCATATACTTAAAGTAGTTTTTCATGCCTCTATAACAAGAATTACCTTTTTCATAGATATTTGGATATATTAGGCAATTATTTAAAAGAATTTGCATGTACTGGATTCAGACCAAGCACCTCCTCAAAGATATTTAAAAGAGATAAAAAGTTAAGCAATATCAAGAAAATATTTTTATGGCTAGCAGGGTACAGAACAAAAAGCTTAAAAGAGCCTTAAGAGAGAAAATCCAAAGACTTGGATGGCCAGATCTCAGAATATCTCAAGTGTATCAAGAACTTGAAGCAGGAAGGAAAAACATAAGGCTGTTGGACTTTATTACAGCTCATAGGAATTTGGAATTAGTTCCTGTGATGAGATAGCATGAAACTGAAAATTAGAAGACTAAAGAAGTTTCAAAATGAAGATTTAATGTGCAGCTTATCTGAGATTTTGTGAGTTGTCTCATTCATCAATTCTGGGGTCTGAGGGAAAAAAAAAAAAACTACTTATTTTCTGATTCTTTTCTCTGACACAGTGCCCCATGGTAGAGAAATTGTGGGATTAAAAGAATATTCACATTTCCGTATCTTTTAAAGAGAGAAAATAACCAGAACATTTCAGCCCAGTAATTCTTCAATAATAGAATCAATTTCCTTTTTCTTTTATTGAAAGTGGGATACAATGGGAAAGATGTTCAGATATCAGTTGTCATGGATTTTATTAAATATCAGTATCTTTAGCTAATTTGCAGTGCTTCATGAAGGTTTATTCTGTGCCAATTCCTATGTGAAATGTTTGATGTATTTGCCAAAGCATTACGGAGGTCTTCACGGCAGATTAAGAAACGTTGGGTACATTATTGCATCCCATTTTGAAGACACTAGGGCCTAGGGCAGGCTGCCCCAAAATATGCCTTAATGTTATATTAATCATTTTGAATTAAAGTTACTTAAGAAATGGCCAATGCAAGAGGGACATTCTGACCTTCTGAAAGCAGGAAATGAATCTCCTATGAAAGTTTCACCCTGTGTATCTGGAAGCAGGACATCCTTATCACTAAACATAGAGAATGTGGGGTTGAGAAGCTTACATAAACACACCTTGCTACTACTTTATTACCTCAAACTTAAACTCCATATAGATTCCTCGCTAAATAAGCACCTGAAGCCTAAGTTTCTTTGTCCTGTCAATTCCTCACAAATTTACTGCTTCTTTGTCTAAAAAACATAAAAGCTGCCCAGTTTGGCCACCTCTTAGGTTCAATTTCTGTAACACCTTTGTGTGCACAAATTACATATATCTATTTTTCTCACATTAGTTTGTCTTTGTGCCAATTTTATTATTAATACAGCCACTATAAGAACCCAAGAGAGGTAGAGAGGGAAATTTCCCCCTCCTTGAAAAAGATGTGAGAACAAGGTACAGAAGGACTATTTAAATTTGAGCTGAAATCATGTAATTGGGGTGTAAACTGAAGCCTGAACTTTTAATAATGTATGGTCCAAATTTATTATTCACCCCCCATGAGATTTTAGACAATATACATACCACAAAAATTATTTACCTACACTACTCCACTAACTTTGTAGAAGATTGTGAAAATATAAAGAAACATTTACAAAATGTGAGAACACAATGGTAACAAAAAGGAAGTCAAGGCAAATAATAGAGTGTTATTCAAATAACTCCAGTGCAGTGGGGATGGAGGTACAAGTTTGCAAATTCAAATTCATGGGACCCAAAAGGGGAAAATGCACCAAACTAAATTCCATAAACAACTAATTTTCACCTCTAACTTCTTGGTAAAATAAAAATGGGCTTGTTGTTTTTCAGTCACTCAGTTGTGTCCGACTCTTTGTGACCCTACGGACTGCAGCACACCATGCTTCCCTGTCCTTCATCATCTCCCAGAGCTTGCTGAAACCATGTCCATTGAGTCAGTGATGCCATCCAACCATCTCGTCCTCTGTCGTCCCCTTCTCCTCCTGTCTTCAGTCTTTCCCAGCATCAGGATCTTTTCTATTTGAGTCTGCTCTTCACATCAGGTGGCCAAAGTATTACAGCTTCAGTTTCAGCATCAGTCCTTCCAATGAGTATTCAGGATTGGTTTCCTTTAGGATTGGCTGGTTTGATATCCTTGCAATCTAAGGAACTCTCAAGAATCTTCTCCAACACCACAGTTCAAAAGCATCAATTCTTCAGTGCTCAGCTTTCTTTATGGTCCAAATATCACATCCATACATGACTACTGGAAAACCATAGCTTTGACAAGACGGAGCTCCGTCCACAAATATCTCTGCTTTTTAATATGCTAAGTTTGTCATAGTTTTTCTTCCAAAGAGCAAGTGTCTTTTAATTTCATGGCTACAGTCACCATCTGCAGTGATTTTGGAGCCCCCCTAAAATAAAGTTTGTCACTGTTTCCATTGTTTCCCCATCTATGATGTGGAAACATGAAGTGATGGAACCAGATGCCATGATCTTAGTTTTTTGAATGTTGAGTTTTAAGCCAGCTTTTTCACTCTCCTCTTTCACTTTCTTCAAGAAGCCCTTCAGCTCCTCTATGCTTTCTGCCATAAGGGTGGTATCATCTGCATATCTGAGGTTATTGATATTTTTCCCTGCAATCTCAATTCTAGATTGTGCTTCCTCCAGCCTGGCATTTCACATGATGTACTCTGTGTACATGATGTACATGTATATACATGATGTATATCTGTATAAGCAGAAGAATTGATGCTTTTGAACTGTGGTGTTGGAGAAGACTCTTGAGAGTCCTTTGGACTGCAAGGAGATTCAACCAGTCCATCCTAAAGGAGATTAGTCCTGGATGTTCATTGGAAGGACTGATGTTGAAGCTGAAACTCCAATACTTTGGCCACCTGATGTGAAGAGCTGACTCATTGCAAAAGACCCTGATGCTGGGAAAGATTGAGGGCAGGAGGAGAAGAGGGCAACAGAGGATGAGATGGTTGGATGGCATCACTGACTCAATGGACATGGGTTTGGGTGGACTCTGGGAGTTGGTGATGGACAGGGAGGCCTGGCGTGCTGTGGTTCATGGGGTTGCAAAGAGTCGGACGTGACTGAGTGACTGAACTGACTGACTAACCCTAATATAAATTAAATAAGCAAGGTGACAGTATACAGCCTTCACATACTCTTTTCCCAATTTGGAGCCAGTCCATCGTTCCATGTTTGTTTCTAACTCTTGTTTCTTGACCTGCATACAGGTTTCTCAGGAGGCAGGTAAGGTGGTCTGGTATTCCTATCGTCAAAGGCTTTAGTGTAGTCAGTGAAGCAGAAGTAGATTTTTTTCTGGAATTTTCTTGCTTTTTCCTAATTTGTGATCTGGAATACATCTGGGATCAATAGTTCTAGGAATCTGTTCCCTTTTGTTGCTTTCAAATTATTATGTAATAGAGATTTCAGCCTTTGTCACTGGCTTCTATGATGGAGACTCTAAATCCTTCCAATTTATCAAGTGATAAAAACATCTTTGTTATTCTTGAGCTACTTGGATCCCACTTGATTTTACGCTAAGAAATGAGTTTATTCAGGATGAGTACTGGTCATCAGAAAGACTATACAGAATTGGAGGGTTAGGGGTGTTCAGCCAATAGGGCCTCTGGGGAGAGGAGGGAGCTTGTGAAATAGACTCAGAAGTCTGTGTGACTAAAAATTTCCTTTGTGTGGCAATTTTCACAGAAATATGCCTTCTGGTTCTACATGTGGTGACTCTCATGCTCATTGACAGAAGCCCACTGATGGAGATAGTAACTTATCTTTCATCCTACCAAACATGGCTGCTCTTGCTTATGACATCTACTGACCTTATCACAGGTTTTGTTCAAGTCCCTGCTTTATGTACCCCCAACCATGGCATAGTGGCTTCCCTGATGACTCAGCAGGTAAAGAATTTACCTGCAATGCAGGAGACAGGAGACATGAGTTTGATCCTTGGGTCGGGAAGATTCCCTAGAGGAGGAAATGGCAACCCATTCCAGTATTCTTGCCTGGGAAATCCTATAGACAGAGGAGCCTGGTGGGCTGCAGCCCCATGAGGTTGTAAAGAGTTGGACACAACTGAGCGATGAAGCACAGCAGAACCTAGGCATACATCCCCTATATTCCTATGCCCTCTCTTCAGGGACCTGAGTACTTTATGGAAGTCCTACTGAACAAAGACAAATACTTGGGATACTTTAGGACTTGATGTGAACTGAATGTTTTCCTGAGAAATAATCCCTCCCCTTCCTGCCATTCTGGCAATCTCTCAGAGTACATTATGTCTGAGTGGAAGGATAGAGAGAAGCTGGGGTTAGAGAAGAAAGAATAGGAGTTTATCTCCTATATTGTATATTTTTACCTATCTAGTTCATCATGTCAAAGCTCTAAGCAAGGAACAACTGCCTTGCATCAGCCTGTCTTCTGTGGTCCATCAATTTTGAGTCACATTCCTTATCCTCAGTCTCTGCGCTCTACTTACTGGTTCCCAGTACCTACCATAGACCCCAGAATGGAACAACTTGTTGGAGAGGGCCTCCCTATACTTCCTCTGAGCAGTCTGTTGGGTACCCTGCTTTTATACCCCGTAGTACAACTTAAAATATACCTGGCTCATCTTGAGGCTCAGACTGGACTGATCCTCCCACCCAGACTCTCTGGAGAGGGAGATGGGAGAGAAACCTGAGTCTTATTCTTGTGTTATTATCCACTTCCTAAAGTAGATGTTACAATAATAAAACTTGAAGAAGTATAGTGGCAAAAAAAAATAGTTCTATTTTTGAAACTTGATATTTCTACTGAAATGAAAGTTTCCATCAGACAGTCAGAAAATGGCATGTAAGATTCTACCTGTTCATGTCCTCTTCCATATTAAGCAAATGGAAAAGGATGCTTAAATCTTTCAGTGGCCATCTGTCAATTGGTCAGGCTAATTACTGAGAAATGTTCACATTGTTATCTTATCTGCTTCTCCATAAACTCAAGTCTCACATAGTTACATGTTGGTAACCCATCAAAAGCCTTGGAGGCAGGCTTGTTTCAATACTGCTGTGATAATGAAAGTCATCTGTGGTTCATAACTGTGATAGAACTCCAGGTTAACAATATGGTGAAAAGCATTTAGCTGTTCTGCTATCAAGAAAATAACACTTAAAGATAAGAAGAAAGGGATTAATTTTAAATCAAGGTTACTTTTACCCGTAATTTCTTCCCAACAAAAATTGGGTTTGCTTATTTTTACTGATTAAAGTGAGATCTATACTGTATTTTCTCATTGGAAAAGACCCTGATGCTGGGAGGGATTGGGGGCAGGAGGAGAAGGGGACGACAGAGGATGAGATGGTTGGATGGCATCACCGACTCGATGGACATGGGTTTGAGTAAACTCTGGGAGTTGGTGATGGACAGGGAGCCCTGGCGTGCTGCAATTCATGGGGTCACAAAGAGTCGGACATGACTGAGCGACTGAACTGATACTGTATTTTTAATTTTGAGATATGGTTCTTGAATTCAGCTATCATTCTGGATTTTCTGTTTGAGTTTTTAATAAATAGTTATTTTTAAGCACAAAATTTATAATATTCATATCAAAAATGTCATTTATAAAACTCCAAGTTGAAGCTCTTATAATGGTGATTTTATCCCTGAGTTATTTCTATTTTGTTTTCACTCCAGATATCTATCTGTACTTATTATTTTTAGAAAATATAGCTTAAACATCATACAACTCTAAAAAGCCTTATATATTCAATAATTTGACTTTCTTTTTACGCCTTAAATAAACTAAACATGTTATTACATTAAAGAAGTTTTTTCTGTCTATAACTTTCCTTTACATAAATTGTTCTCAGTTACTCAGTCATATCCTACTATTTGAGACTCCAAGGACTGTAGCTGCCAGGCTCCTCTGTCCATGGAGTTTTCCAGGCAAGAATACTAGAGTGGGTTGCCATTTCCATCTCCATGGTCCACAGCTTGATAGGAATGACATTGAATCACAGCTCAAATGTTACCATTTTGGGTGGCCATTCCAGTACAAGTTAAGCAATTTAATTTCTTCTCTTACTGTGTCATTCTCAATGGCATTGCTCAGTTTTCCTTTATTCATAATGTTTAATGTAATATTCATATAATGTAGTTATCCTATCTAAAATAATAAGAGTTTAAGCAGGATTTCATTGGACATATTGATCATTTATTTTGTGAAATCCAATAAGATTAAAATTGGTGGTTTAGTCACTAAGTTGTGTTTGACTATTCCGACCCCATGGACTGTAACCTGCCGAACTCCTCTGTCATGGGATTCTCCAGGCAAGAATACTGGAGTGGGTTGCCATTTCCTCCTCCAGGGGATCTTCCCAATCCAGGAATCAAACCTGGGTCTCCTGCATTGCAGGCAGATTCTTTACAGACTGAGATATAAGGGAAGCCTAAGATTAAAATTTGGGATTCTTATTAGTCAGCCATAAAAAGGAACAAAATTGTACAATTTGCAGAGACATGGATGGACCTAGAGACTGTCAGAGTGAATTAAGTCAGAGAAAAGCAACTATAGTATACTATTGCTTATATACAGACAAACTTATTTGCAAAGCAGAAATAGAGACATAGACAGAGAATGGATACTTGGGAGTGAGGGGAGGATGGGATGAATTGGGAGACTGATAAAATATGTATACAAAGAAGGCTGAGCACCAAAGAATTGATGCTTTAGAATTGTGGTGCTAGAGAAGACTCTTGAAAGTCCCTTGGGTTACAAGGAGATCAAACCTGTCAATTCTAAAGAAAATTAATCCTGAATATTCATTGGAAGGACTGAAGCTGAAACTGAAGCTCCAGTATTTTGGCCCCCTGATATGAAGAGCCAACTCATTGGAGAAGACCCTGATGCTGGGAAAGATCGAAGGCAAAAGGAGAAGGGATGGCAGAGGATGAGATGGTTAGATAGCATCACCTACTTCATGGACATGAATCTGAGCAAACTCTGGGAGATAGTGAAGGACAGGGAAGCCTGGTTTGCTGCAATCCATGGGGTTGCAAAGAGTCCAACACAACTTAGTGACTCAATGACAAATATATAAAATAGGTAATTAATGAGAACCTGCTGTATATTATAGGGAAATACTCAATGCCCTCTGGTGACCTAAATGGGAATGAAGTCCAAAAGAGAGGATATATTTATATGTGTAGCTTATTTACTTTGCTCTACAGCAGAAACTAACATGACACGATAAAGCATCCTCTTTAGAATAGACATTTAGTTTCTTCCATAACTTCGGGTATTGTAAATAGTGCTGCTATGAACACTGGATTGCATGTATCTTTTCAAGCTGTGGTTTTTTCCAAATATATACCCAGGAGTGGGATTGACGAATCACATGGTAACTCCATTTTTAATTTTTTAAGAAACATCCGTACTGTACTCCATAGTGGCTGCACCAATTTACATTCCCACCAACAGTGTAAAATGGTTCCCTTTTCTCCACATACTCTTCACCTTAAAGCAACTATATGCCAACAAAAATTAATTTAAAATAGATAAAATTATCCTGACACACTAAAAAACAAAATAAAATTTGAGATTCTTGTATCTCCCCCTAAATAACATAATTTTCCATAGTGGTACTTTCTTCTGAGATCGAATTTCTCATTTTCCATGCTATGTCTTCCATCTGCATGTACTAGATTCACTGCATTGCTGCATGTATGAGAAGTTCTCCTTTGGGGAAACTTTCCAGTACTGGCAAGCGTCAAAAGACAGGCATGTTTGGGGGACAGTAGGCACAGTGTCAGAATCCCCTCTCCAGGCCAGCTCTAATAAACTCATTATATTAAGATCAAAATGGCTGACCAGCTGTTCCTCTTCCCTGAAGTATTTGTGCTTTGAAGGGTGAGAAAAACCTAAAACTGACACACTTAGTTTCTATTTGTTAAACCCAGACATGAAGACATATGAAAAAAAAAAAAAAAAAAACAAGGAAATCAGAAAATGCTGTATTTTCACTTCTGGGAATTATCCAAACTGGCCAGAGGGACCACCAAACCTGCTTTCTAAGATTCTCAAGTCTTTTGTAAGGCTGTCTAGAAATCAATTGGTACCTAAATTCTGCCTTAGTTTTCATATTTGGCAGAGACTTAGGTTCATTAAAATATCAGAAGTCACTAGAGAGCCTCCAGTGTACTGGCCTCATTTGAGGCCAATTCTCTCATCATGTTGGGCACAGGCTGACTCCCAGCAGGGGTCACAGCTGGCCTAGGAGAGCTAATTATCCTCAGGATGTAACCACAAAGCCATAAGGCTGTCACTCAGGCATTTGCTCCTGCTTGCCAGTAGCTTTGATGATCAAGAAAGGCAAAGAAAAGCTCCTATTATCAATATGAGGTAATACATTTCTTATTCTAGGTAATGAGGGACTAAGCTAGGAAAACATAAGATGAACACAATTTTATTATTTATTCAAATACAATGCTTCTTATTCTTCTTTTTTGAATACTTAGTCTGGTGTCAGGGACTCTTCTAGAAATATGTAGAGACAGTGGTTACTTAGATAAAACAAGTTTCTGCTTCATCATATTCCAGTAACAAGAAATAGGCACAGAATAACAAAAAAGAAATCTAACAAGAAAGTATCAGGTCAGTCACTATTAAAAAAATAATAATAAACAAGGCAATGTAGTAGAAAATTACATTGAAGAAGAGAAAATTAGATTGCTTGTCTGGTATGGTCATCCAGGAAGGTAACATTTATGCTGAGACACCAGTCCATTCCTATAAAGATGTGGAAAAGAAAGTTTTAGGCAGAGAAAAGAGCAAATAGAAATCCACGAGACAGGAACAAGTTTGGTTTATTTTAAGAACCAAAAATGGAAGAAAGAAAATTAAAAAAAGACTAGTAAAATCTTTAACTTCAAAATATTGAGTAGATAGAGTAAGCACAGTTTATCATCGTATTCCTGCTAAGTATGACTAATAACTGCAGGCCTTTTAAGAACAGTGAGCATAAGATGACTCTGAAGTATGGATAGAATAAGACAGACAAATTAAGGACCCCAGGACTTGAGTAACAATAAAACGATGAGTTCCTTGATTTTTCCGTTTTGCCTCATACATCACAGACTTGGAGCTGAATAGAAGCTAATAAATCAGAAGCATAAAAAAAGACAAACAAAATGAAACAAAATCCCTGATAAACGCATGCCCTCGGTAGACAAAAGATGAGAAAAAAAGAAGGTTTACAAGGACGAAAACTTCTATACAGTGCTTCTATGCTCCAGCCAAGGACCATAGATAACAACTCTTCCTGAACCCTCACAGATCAGCAAAGGCTGAGTGGGAAACTTACACTTCCAATCTTATGAGTCAAACCAAACTTCCTATTGAGTTGTCACAGGAGATAAGGAGTTTGGAGTTTTATTCTAACTTGCTAGTAAGTGACACCAATTCCAAAAAAGTCAGTGGAAACCACAAGAGATGGCTGGACTTCACCTCCACTCAGCATTAATAATGTGCCCCTTTCTTTCCATGAGGCGATGAGGTCAAAGGAGGTCTGGTGGGGAGAGCAGACATTCACCATTACTAAGCAATAACAAGGCCGCATCCAGCTCTAAATGCATTATCAGTTGAGAGCACATGGGGACTGGAAATCCCAGCCTGCCCAGCAGTCATTTATGAGGAGTTCTCTCCTTCAGTTGCCAATGTAGGCTCGGGGAGATCTGGATTTAACCTCCAACTGGCAGTAACAATGCAGCACCAGCCTTCCCAGCTCCAGTGGGTCCAAATTCAATATCAAGAGAATCCAAAGACAAGCCACAGGCTTGCAGAATATATTTGCAAAAGATACAACTGATGCTGTTGTTGTTAAGCTGCTAAGCCATGCCCTACTC
The DNA here is from genome assembly GCF_019320065.1 of Cervus canadensis. Taxonomy (NCBI): domain Eukaryota; kingdom Metazoa; phylum Chordata; class Mammalia; order Artiodactyla; family Cervidae; genus Cervus; species Cervus canadensis. The sequence continues at coordinate 33,993,894 of NC_057408.1, forward strand.
TCTGTGACCTGATAGCCTGTAGAACGTCAGACTCCTCCATCCTCCACTATCTCCCTGAATTTGCTAATTCATATCCATTGAACTGGCAATGCTATCTAACAATCTCATCCTCTGAGGCCCCCTCTTCCTTTTGCCTTCAGTCTTTGCCAGAATCTGGGTCTTTTCCAGTGAGTTGGCTCTTCACATCAGGTGGCAAAAATTTTGGAGCTTCAGCTTCAGCATCAGTCCTTCCAATGAATATTCAGGGTTGATTTCCTTTAGGATTGACTGACTTGATCTCATTGCTGTCCAAGGAGCTCTCAAGAGTCTTCTCCAACACCACAGTTAAAAAGCATCCATTCTTCAGTGCTGTTTCTTCTTTATAATCCAGTTCTCACATTTGTACATGACTACTGGAAAGAACATAGCCTTGACTATATGAAACTTTGTCAGCAAAGTGATGTCTTTGCTTTATAATACACTGTCTAGGTTTGTCAAATAAACTATACTCTAACACAAAATAATTTTTTTTTTAAATAAAAAGGAATGATGCAAGGAAGATTTTATAGTTAGCCATTATTTTAAAACTTTCACAATTACATACACACTTGAAACAAATGACAGTAGAACTCTCATAAAGAAATAGAAATTGTCTGCAAATAAACAGGAGATAGAATGAAGAAGCAAGTGGAAATTTTAGAACTGAAAAATATAAAGACTAAATAAGATCAGTCAGTTGGCTTTATAGTGAAATGTAGGAAAGGGGGGAAATAATTAAATAGGTAGATAGAACAATAAAATTACTTAATCAGAAGACAGAAATAAAATATACTAGAAAAGAAGTGAACAGAGATTCCAAGATCTGTGGTATTACAAAAAGTTTTAATATTCACTTCATCAAAGTTCTGGAAGTGGAGGAGAATAGAGTATGGCTGAAAAAGTTTTAGAACAAATAATGGTTGGAAATTTTCACAAATTTGGCAAGACACAAAGACTTACAAATTGAACAGTTTAGTGAACCTCAGTGGATAATCCCAAATAATTAAGACAGAATATACATCATAGGCAAATTTTTGAAGTTAAAAAGAAAAAAAATATATTAAAAATCATTAAATTATCTAGGGATAAATGACACCTTAACTAGGAATAGTGATACATATGAAAGTGAATTTCTCATAAGATATAACAGAGAACAAAATTAAATAATGTAACATTTTTCAAGTGCCAAAAGATTTGTAAACCTTAAGCCCTATATCCATTGAACTATCCCTCAGAAATTAAGAAAAGAAAGCATTCTCAGATATATGAAAATTAAAACAGCTGAGCACAAGAAGATCTTTTCTAATGGAATAGATAAAGGAACTTCTCAAAAGGAGAGAATATAATAAAAGAGGAAAATTTATAATATCAGAACAAAAAGAAGGTAACTTAAGCAATATTATGGGTAAATATAACAGGCTTTCCTACTCCTTTGGGGTCTTCTAAACTTTAACAGTTAAAGTAACTATTATGTCATAACACTGTCCGATGTGATTCTAGATGTATGTGGAGAACATATTTAAGACAATTATAAGTGGAGATGGGCTTCCCTGGTGGCTCAGATGGTAAAGAATCTGCCTGCAATTCAGGAGACCTGGGTTCAATTTCTTGGTTGGGAAGATCCTCTGCAGAAGGAAATGGCAATCCACTCCAGTCTTCTTCTTCGGAGAATTCCATGGACAGAGGAGCCTGGTGGGCTACAGTCCATGGGGTCCGAAAGAGTCAGACACAACTGAGCAACTAACGCTTTCATAAGTGGAGGTACACCAAAAAACATGAAGAAAGTTAGGGCTTACCTACTTCACTCTAATTTGTAAAATGGCACCAGTAAAGTCTGATAAGTTTTATACTAATATGATACAACATGTGGTATATTATAATATGCAATATAATATAATATAATATAATGTAATGCAATGCAATGTAATATAATATAATATAATGTAATGTAATATAATATAATGTAACACAATATAATGTAATATAATATAATGTAATATAATATAATATAATATCTCTTCCAATGTATCTTTCCATTTCTTTCTGTCCTCTTTGATTTGTTTCATCAGTGTCTTACACCTTTTGAAGCACAGGTCTTTTGCCTCTTAGGTAGATTTATTCCTAGGTATTTTACTTTATTTGTTGTGATGGTAAATGGTTTCTTGAATTTCTCTTTCTGATCTTTCATTGTGAGTGTATAGAAATGCACCAGAATTCTATGTATTTATTTTATAACCTTCAACGTTGCTAAATTCACTAATGAGTTCTAGTAGTTTTCTGGTAGAAACTTTAGGATGTTTTCATAGTATCATGTCATCTGCAAAAATGACAGTTAAACTCTTTCTTTTCCAATTTGGATTCAATTTATTTCTTTTTCCCCCCACTGATTGCTGTAGCTAGGACTTCTAAACTATGTTGAATAAAAGTGGTGAGAGTGGATGTTCTTGTCTTGTTCCTGATCTTAGAAGAAACTCTTTAAACTTTTCAATATTGAGTATGATGTTAGCTGTAGGTTTGTCATATATGGTCTTTATTGAGGTATGTTCCCTTTACACCCACTTTCTTTTTATCATAAATGGGTCCTGAATTTTGTCAAAAGATTTTTCTGCATTTATTGAGGTGATCATATGGTTTTATTTTTCTATTTATTGATGTGGTGTATTGCATAGATTGATTTGTGGATATTGAAAAATCCTCTCATCCCGGTGATATAGCCCACTTGAACATGTAGTACGATCTTTTAACGTATTACCGGATTCCAACTGCTAGTATTTTGTTGATTATTTTTGCACCTATGTTTATAAGTGATAGTGGCCTGTAGCTTTCTTTTTGGGGTTATCTTTATCTGGTTTTGGTATCAAGGTGATAGTGGATTCATAGAATGAGTTTGGAAGTTTTCCTTCCTCTGAAAACTTTTTGGAACAAACTCAGAAGGATAAGTGCTAACTCTTCTCAAATGTTTGATAGAATTTGCCAATGAAGCCATTAGGTCCTGGACTTTTGTTTGTTAAAAGTTTTAAAATCAGTTTCAATTTCAGTGCTTATATTAGGTCTATTCATATTTTCTGTTTCTTCCTGGTTCAGTTTTATGAGACTGTATCTTTCTAAGAATTTGACTATACTGCTCAAGCAATCTACAGACTCAATGCAATATCTATCAAATTAACAATGACATTTTTCACAGAACTAGAACAAAAATCTTAAAATTTATATGGAGACACAGAAAATCCTGAAGAGTCAAAGCAATCTTGAGAAAGAAAAATGGAGCTGGAGGAATTAGGTTCCCTGACTTCAGATTACACTACCAAACTACAGTCACTAAAACAGTATGGAGTTGTCACAAAATAGAAAGATAAATCAATGAAACAGGATAAAAAGTCCAGAAATAAACCCATGTACCTACAGTCAATTAATCTATGACAAAGGAGGAAAGACTAAACAATGTTAGAAAGACAGTCTTTTCAATAAATGACACTGGGAAATTGGACAGCTACATGTAAAACAATATTATTAAATGATTCTTTAACAACGTACACAAAAAGAAGCTCAAAGTGTACTAGAGACCTAAATGTTAGACTAGACGCTACAAAACTCCTAGAAAAAGAAAGGCAAAGCACTCTCTGACATAAAATGCAGCAATAATGTTTTTCAATCCAACTTCCTAAAAACATAAATAAACAAATGGGACATACTCAAACCCAAAAGCTTTGCACAACAAAGGAAACAATAAACAAAACAAAAAGATATCCCACAGATTGGGAGAAAATATTTGAAAATTATGTGACCAACAAAGGATTAGTTTTCAAAATTTACAAACAGCTCATGATGTTTAATAGCATCAAAACAAACAATCCAATCAAAAAAAGGGGCAGATGACCTAAACAGACATTCTCTAAAGAAGACATACAGATATCCAAGAGGCACATGAAATGATGTTCACCATTGCTAATTATGCAAAGGTAAGAGATGTAAATTAAACTACGAGATGCCATCTCACACCAGTCATGATGGATATTATAAAAAAAAAAAATTCACAAATGATAAATGTTGAACAGGGTGTGGAGACAAGGAAGCCTTTCTACACTGTTGATGGGAATGTTAAATGATACAGCCATTATGGAAAACTGCATCAAGGTTCCCTAAAAAACTAAAAATAGAGCTACTATATGACTCTGCAATCCCACACCTGAGCATATATCCGGAGGAAAACATGATCCAAAAGTTATACATGCACCCCAATATTCATTGCAGCACTGTTTGCAATCACCAAGGCATGGAAGCAGCTTAGAGGAATGGATAAAGATGTGGACACATATGCAATGGAATACTACTCAGCCAATAAAAAGAATGCACTAATGCCATTTGCAGCAACATGGATGGCCATACAGATAGTCATAGTGAGTGAAGTAAGACAGATTAAAAAAAAGAAATATTGTATGACATCCCTTATAGGTGGACTATAAATAGAAATGATAGAAATGAACTTACTTACAAAACAGAAAGAGACTCACAGACTTAGAGAACAAACTTATAGTTGCTGGATGGAAGGGATAGTTAGGAGTTTGGAATCGACATGTACATACTGGTATGTTTAAAATAGATAACCAACAAGAACCTATTGTATAGCACAAGAAACTCTGCTCAATGTTATGTGGCAGCCTGGATGGGAGGGGGGTTTAGAGGAGAAGGAATACATGTATATGTATATGTATATGTAAATGTATGATTGAGCCTCTTTGCTGTTCACCTAAAGCCATTAAAACATTGTTAACTGGCTATATCCCAATGCAAAATAGAAAGTTTATATATATATATATATATATAATATCAGCAATAATTATTAAAAAGTTATATGGGCTCCCAGTTTTTAGTTCAACACGTACAAAACTGCAAATCATCATTTCAACTCTCACAACAAGAATAAAAACCTGAGGAAGCTGAAAAATAATGATGTTTTAAAGATTCTTCAGAGAACTGAAGTCATAGAACAAAGAGACACCCTGAAAAGTGAGGAGACAGGAAAATATGGAGATATAGATCACCATTGCTGAAGCTGAAGCTGCCAGAGCCAGTAATGGTGGGAACATTTAAATGTCAACATCAACAAATTACCAGAGGTTCAGTGTATAGTAGCCTGAGAGTTAAAAGCTCCTAGGGACTCAGTCTGTTGGAAAACCCCCATAAATTTATTGGTTTTACCTCCCGGGGAACCCCATCAGTTTCTCAGGGTGAAGACTAGAGAAAAATCTCCACCTGGTTTGCTTTGCTGTTGTTTTAATTGCTAAGTCATGTCCAACTCTTTGTGACCCCATGGACTGTAGCCCACTAGGCTCCTCCATCCATGTGAATTCCCAGGCAAAAATACTGAAGTAGGTTGCCATTTCCTCCTCCAGGGGATCTTCTTGACCTAGGGACAGAACAGTGTCTCCTGCATTGGCAGGCAGATTTTTTACCCCTGAGCCACAAGGGAAACACACCTGTTTTGCTAGTGGAAGGGGAAAATTTTTGAAATATACCCAAGGATAGCAATCAATTTTGAATTAAGCCTAGATAATTCTATACAGCAAAGACCTACACAACAATATTCATCAACCTTACATGCAATGAAGGAAGGGAAATAACACAATTCCAGGCACTTCTAGCCTTTCTGTCTCTCTTAAGGAGGAAAAAAAAATGAGAATCACAGTTCAGGAGCACAAGCTCACTAAAGGACCTAATCCTATTACTATAAAATGCTTCCTTCCCCTTTACTCTCTCACCACCCCACCCCCATCACATCAGTAGGGCCTCTATACAACAGTTCAGTTCAGTTCAGATGCTTGGTCATGTTCGACTCTTTGCGAACCCATGGACTGCAGCACGCCAGGTCTCCCTGTCCATCACCATCTCCCGGAGCTTACTCAAACTCATGTCCATCGAGTCGGTGATGCCATCCAACCATCCCATCCTCTGTCGTCCCCTTTTCCTCCCGCCTTCAATTTCTCACAGAATCAGGGTCTTTTCACTATACAACAGTGGACTAAGCTTAAAGAACTTCAAGTCTAAGAAGCAGTTGTTAAGGAAACCCTAAGACAATAGGGGGAACATAAACACGAGAATAGAGGAAATTGAAGCCTCTTAACACATACATCTATAACAAAGAAATAAACACAGGATAGCTCCTACCCAGATTAACAAAACACCTCAAACTAAAGCTTATGTATTTTAGTGCCTGTCATTCAATACACCATTCTCCGCTTTGAACAACAACAACAAAAATTATAATACATGCTAAAATGGTTCAGCTGGTAAAGAATCTTCCTGCAATGTGGGAGACCTGGGTTTGATCCATGGGTTGGGAAGATCGCCTGAGAAGGGAAAGGATACCCACTCCAGTATTCTGGCCTGGAGAATTCCATGGACTGTATAGTCCATGGGGTTGCAAAGAGTCAGACATGACTAAGCAACTTTCACTTTCAAAAGGTAAGAAATACACAAACATGCAATCTGAAGAGCTAAAGCAAGCATCACAGCCATAGTCATACATAGCGGGGATATTAGAATTATCAAACTGAGAATTCAAAATAACTGTGATTAATGTGTTAAAGAGTCTGATTAAATAACACTAATGTGCTATTGTCTAATAAGTAGACAATATAGAAGAATAGATGGATAATGTAAGTATAGAGTCAGAAATTAAGGAAGAATTAAAATTAAATGCTATAAATTAAAACAGTATATCTAACAGAAGCAAAAATTCCCTGTTATAAGCCTGTTGGTGAACTGGATATAATCAAATAAATAATCATTATACCTGATATGTGGACTGAAATGTCCCAAACTAAAACAAATAGCAAAATAATATGGGACAGAATATCCAAGAACTCTAGGGTGATTACAAAAGGTGCAACATATGTATAATGGGAACATCAAAGTAGAAGAAAGACCCTTATTATTTGTCACTGCTCTTTTAAGGAAAATCTATCCTTTCTTCCATCCTTGTGCTTCTGAGAGTCTCTTTTTGTGCTTGGTTTTAAGCCACTTTACTATAATGTATATAATTAGGATTTTATTTATTATAGCTTACTGTTGTACATTTGGAACATGTGGAACATGTGTGATGATTTTTTTTTTTTTCATCAGTTTGGAACATTCTGTATCATTATCTTTTTTAACTTGTTTTTGTTTTAATTTTCTATCCTTTTTTCTCTGGGTTTCAAATTTTACTTTTGGTAAAAAATTTTGGGTTTGTTTTTTTTTTTACCTCTTTCTGAAAACATTTCATACTGTTGTGTCTCTGAATATTTTCACGTTGTCTTCTATCTTCCATCTACAGAGTACTTAATTTTAGTTTAATTTCTTTTAACTAAAATGTTTGTTTCTTTTATGGTTTCTTATTGACTATCTAAATTTTTAATCTTTTATTTATTTGAACATACTATCTTTAACTGTTTTAAAGTTTATGTGTCATACCTCCATTGTGCTGAACATTTATGGCTCTTCTATTATATATTACATTTCTTATTTTCCAGTCATATTTTATTGCACTCTTCATACCTGGTTATTTTCCACTGAGTTATGTATGTCAGTTATGAGCTGGATGTTATATTTACAAAATTGAAAGATAACTAAAACCATAGATTATGTGTTTTCTTCCATGGAGCACTATATTTGCTACTGATGTTGGTAGTAGATCGACGCTAGAGCACCTTAATATAATCAGACCTCAAGAGATCTAATATTCACAGATGTTACTCTATTTGCTTTCCATTCCTAGGTAGTGTCTTGAGAACACAATGAAATTCTTGGTCCCTTTAAGTTACCATTGCTTCCAATGGCAGGCTCTGAATTTTTATTTCCTTAGCTCTGTGCATCTACCATAAACCAACTTCAACTTTTAATCCTCTCAGCCTCCCAGCTTCTCTTCTAGAACTGACAGATATGCTGAGGGGGAAAATGGCATCAAATATCAGTCTTGCCTCTCTGGATTTTTCTCTTCTTTAAGATCTTGTCCCTATAACTCTTCATTTCCTTATAAATAGTCAGATGATTTCAAGTATTGTATTTAAAATAGTTCATCCAGCTTTATGTGTTTTAAGTTGGCATTATCTAGACTTCCACTCCTCGTATACATTATGTTTTTCATAGGCTTGAGTATGGCTTTTGTATTGACAAATAATTTTCATTACAAATACACAGCTCACTCTACCCACCCTTCATCTCCTCCTCCTCTCTCTCTTCCTCATTATTATTTCAGAGAATGTTTTGGTATGAAAACATTTTGATTCAACCCACTGTTATGGTTCAAAAAGATATGTTGAAATCTTAATTCCTGATACTTTTGAATGTTACTTTATTTGGAAAAAGCATCTTTTCAGCTGTAATAAAATGAAGATAAAGCCATTAGGATGGGCCCTACTCCAATAAGACTAATGTCTTTATGAGAAAAGGAAAATAGACACAGACACAGAAAGACACAGAGAGAATGCTAAATGGCCAATAAAGGCAGATGTTGGAGTGATGCATCTATAAGCCAAGAGTTGCTAGGAATACCAGAAGCTAAGAGAAAGGCATGGAATAGATTCTCTACTATCAACTTCAGAGAGAATAATCCTGCTGACACATTGACTTTTTACTTCTCCAAAATGTTGAAAGAATACATTTCTGTTGTTTTATGACACCCTGTTTGTGGTACTTTGTTATGATAGCCCTAGGAAACTAATATACCCCACTCTTCACCCCAATAATTTCTCAAAATTCTACATTTCTAAATTGACTGTGGTCTCTTTTCAGTCCTTTTGTTCTCACAGTCCTTTTATCCACATTAATGAATTCCTTGTCTGCAACTGGTGACATTAGTGATTTTTTTTTTCCTTTCTGTTACCTTTCCTTTCTGGTCTGTCCCCCATGTTAGCATTCTTCATTTATTCTTTTTATTCTTTAATATAACTGTACTTCTTCTTTTGGATATGTCAGAGACTGCTTCAGCTTTTTGCTAAACTATCAAGGGCTATTATGTTTTTCCAGGGGCTTCTGTTGGCAAGAGAAGCTATTGGTAAACTTATGTTTAGTTTTCAGGAATAGATTCCCTCTCTCAGGCATACTTGCGTTTTCAACATACTGCAATGATAAATTGTGAGACACAATAGGATGTAAACACATCAGATATAACAGGGTGTGTGCTAAGGGGGGCTTCCCAGATGGTGCTAGTGGTAAAGAACACACCTGCCAATGCAGATTAGACACAAAAGATGTTGGTTTGATCCCTGGGTGAGGAAGATCCCCTGGAGAAGTGAATGGGACACCATACGATGTGAACAGATCAGGTGTAATAGGGTACATTTACATTTTTAGTGTTTTTGAAAATTTTTTGTCTGCCGACCAACAGTATGAAATATTTTTACAGTATGTTTAAAATCACACACACACACATTCACACACAGATGTAATTGAAAAAATGTTCGCATGCAACTCTTAGCTTAACTAAGATAAAAATCTGTTTTCTGCTCAATTATGTGCTTTTATAGTTAACAAAATCCAATTCATGGGCAACTAAAAATGAACTCACAATAACAAATCATGATCCAGACCTTGAAGATCACTGGGGAGGTGACTGATTTTTGCCTGACTGTACTTTCTGGTGATCACGATGTGGGATCCCACATTAGTGAAGCTAAAGAAAGATCAGGAAGAATGCATCATTCTCTCATTATATCTTTCTTCTGATTCCCTTCTTATAATTCTCTGAAATTTATTTATTTAGTTCAGATTTCTGATACACAGAAAGAAGACATATTTTTAAAGTTTTATTGAAGGCATGTTTGCCTGAAGGTGGGTGAGGAGGGTGAGGGGACAGACACCTCAAATGATGTTCTACCAGAGGAATCTGTTATTTCAACATCTGGTTTATTTGAAACCCAATCTTTTCCTATTTACTCTCCCTTTGTTGAGGTAGAATTAAATTCCATGAAGGGACACATTTTATTTCCACCAGGTGGTTCTTTGGTGCTATATTTTTCTTCTGTTTGATAAAAGCCATTTGTGAACTTATTTTTGGTTTCTACCATTGAATCAAATATAAAGAAAAATTCTAATTCAAGTATAAGCTACATCCTCATAGAATTGCTTGACATCAAGCGTGAAACCCAACAATAGCATGTTCTGCTAAAGAGGGCACGGTGATTGCTGTGCTGAGGCTTTTCTGAATTCCTGATATCTGCAGGTTTGTTTCCACACTGGTGCCCCCCTCCACCATTTGGGGCATGACAGGAAAAGCTCAGAGAAAATATTGTTGGAAAGAGTTAATGGCAGGTGCCATGCTTGCTTATTGCTTTCTGGCAGCTTTCAGCAGTTGATGCTTCACCATTAAATATTTTCATATACAGTTTTCTATTTGCCTTGAATTACTGAAATATACTAAGCATATCTCTCCAAGGACCAGAGTCACAGCGTAATAGGCTCCTGCTAATAGCTTGAAACTGTATAGCAATCTAGTTTTAAAATACAACACAAATCTTTATCTAAAAGCACTAACACCTCACTCCTGTGTTCGCAGACTATGTTTTCACATTTCCTCTTGAGATGCATAGGAAGGGGGGCAAAGCTACAAGAGAAATGATGCATTCCGGGCAAGGAGCCAATTTAAAAAGTCTGTTCTTTCCAGTTTGCTGTCACTTGTCGTGGTTAAACAAAACACGGAGGAGAAAAAGAGAAATTGGCTTCAGTGTAAATGTCAACATTCTGATTAAAGCAAACACAAAGCATTCAGAACTCTTGACAAAAAAAAAAAATTAAATTGAATTATGAAGGGTATGCAAATGAAGCCCTTCCTCTGTATGATTACCAAGACTTATGCATTTTGTATTTTCTGTTGGTACTGAAGAAATCTGTGCTGCAGGACAAGGGGTTCAAAAACTGGAAAGGGAAGGTGAACAACACATTTCCCAGCTGATGACAGCCGAGCCCACTGAAATATTGGTTGAGGAATGGCCCGATACTTTACAAACAGTGGGGAAGACTGGAAAACTGACAGTAAGGCCTGGTTCTTTCAGTCTATTGTCTTTCTAGCTACACAAAGTTGCCCCTACAATGCAAATCCCCAAAGAATTTGCTTAAAGGATTAAAAAGATATCATTTGTTAGAGGGTAGGGCTTCAAGAAAACGCATATTAAAATTCAGAGATGTCAACTATACTGTCGCTTTCTTTGTATCTACTTTAAGAGCTTAGAAATTGAATTGTTTGAAATGCAGTTTGAAAGCACTCTCGGAATGCATTCATGATATGCAGTTTTCAAGATAGCATAATATACCCCATTTCTATAATTAAAATTAATGGGAAAATAAAAAATAAATGGTGTGCATTGGTCCTCTTTCCCTGGAGGAGAAATATATTCGCCATCTTGGGTAGATACACATGGTTTGATGATAAGAGGCTACAGATGAGGTGTGTTTGTCTTTGTCTCTGTATATGAAGAAGGCTATGTGGTAAATGTGAGAGAAATCTTTCATCACCTTCTAGTCTTTCCTCCCCGGGATCTATGGTACCATTGTGTTTCCGAACCTTACCTTTGCCTGTGATACTGCAGTAGCTTTCTGATTTATCATTGCTCTTGTCTCTCTGCTTTTGGGGATGTTGTGAAACTGCTTTCAGAGCTACAGTGTGAGCTCAGCCTGTTATTCCTGACCCTAAAATCTGAAATAGTTACGTAGTGCCTGTCAGGAAAGTCCAAACCCTGGCCTGATATTCAAGGCTTTCTTAACTGGCCTTAAACTAACTCTGTATTCCTTTCATAAAAATTTACTGGGTATCTACTAAATGTCAGTGACCTTGTTGCCTACACAGTTCCTACTTTGGGTTTATTTTATTACTCTCCATCATATTCTGTACTTTTCCATTTACACCACCTTATTCTTGCTGTACCCTTTCCTTATACAGATTTCCCTGCATCTTTACCTACCAGACCCTCATATTTTTCAAGGCTAAATTTAAAAGCTTCTTGAAATCTCTCCTGTTACTGTACTTGAAAATGATCTCTTCTTTCCCAGAATTTTTATAACTTTCTATTTGTAACCCTCAAAACTTATTAATATTACTTTGAATTACTTATATGTGTATATGTTGCATCTGGCCTAAAAGAATCTTAAAGTTGAAGCCTTGTTTGTGTATCTTCATGTCCTGCCTGAAATCAGATCATCATTAAGTGGTGAGATATACGTCCAGATAATGTTGGGAAAGTTATGTTACCTATCAGTGTTCCAAACCCCATGTCCATAAAATGAGTATGATGATATCTCTCTCTCCCAGGGCATTATGAAGATCATGTTTATACAATTCTGTAGTGCTCTAAGTTTCAACTATAGTTTATGTGATTTGAAATTTTAATATTTTGATACTGTATCCATAAGTATTTAAGGACTTAAATAAATGAATGAAGTTAGTAGTTCATGGAGATAGATACTAAATCTGTAGCATCAACCATCTGTCAGACATTTTTCATAGACTGTTTAACAGAATTCTATCACCTTGTAAGTCTTGTATTGAAATACTTATTGTGTAGATGAGGCTGTTGGAGAAGGAAATGGCAAGCCACTCCAGCATTCTTGCCAAGAAAATCCTGTGGACAGAGGAGCCTGGTGGGTTGCTGTCTCTGGGATCTCACAGCCAGACACGACTGAAGCGACTTAGAATGCATGCATGAATTGGAGAAGGAAATGGCAACCCACTCCAGTATTCTTGACTGGAGAATCCCAGGGACAGAAGGGCCTGGTGGGCTGCTGTCGATGTGGTCACACAGAGTTGGACATGACCGAAGTGACTTAGTAGCAGCAGCAGATGAGGCTGGACAAGTTACATACATGTATTCAGTCTGACTCCAAAGCTTATGCTTTTTCTTGAACACTCAGGAATTTATTCCTTGGCCTGTCCTAAATAACAGAATTTGTTAAACTAGACACAGAAACAACACACTCTCAGTCCTATCATGGGCCTGGTTCCCCATTCCTTTATAGTGTATGACAATAGATTAACTGCACCTCAGAGAACTAGACTAAAAGTCTCGTGCTGCCATTTCCCCCCCAGATCCAGTGCTGCCTAGGTTTTTCCTAAATGTGTGACCTGATCATTCATTAACTGTTTTGTTTAACAATCTTCCAGGCTGCCAAATGCAGATCCCTGTTTTCATTGTAGCAAGTGTTCCAGGTGATATTGATAAAATCTATCCATGGAGCAGGCTTAGAGAAATAAAAGACAGTCAAGTTCAAATATATTAGGGATTATTCTACTTCAATCATATAGGGATCTCAAATGTTGCCAAGAGATATGAAGTGAGACTCATCACATTCTATAGGATAGAGAGGCTAGAGATGATCAAATATCACTTCTCATTTTATTCAGGAAGGTAAGACTCTCTAGAGTTTAACTGGAATTAACCCACTTAAGTCATTAGGGTTAATAAGAATTATTGTAATGGTTTTCAATGGAATTCCCATTCATTTATTCAATACTATTTCTTGGGCCCTCACATTATACTGTCATTTACTGAAGAGAGTCAGCCATAAATAGCTTCATCTCTCTGAGAGTTTACAATCTGGGAACTATATTATCTTATAAACAAAACTATAAAACATGAACAGGAATTCCAAAGAGATTGTCATGGATGTATTTCAAATAGGTGAATTAAAAACATTCACACACACTTTTTTAAGCACTTATGTGTAATGCAGGAGCTGGTGTGAAATACGGCAGGTGTTTGCAGAGAAGGTGAAGGTATATTTGTTTTACCACCAGCACAACCCTCCCAAGGGGCCCTGGACAAGAATCAAGACCTCCCAAGCCCACTTCCCACACTTTCTGATCTGTGCACTCAGATTTAGGAATGAAGTCTCTTTTTGTTGTTGTTTTCATGTGGAGAAAAATACATGTTCCTTCCTTCAAAGTAAACATTCTGGAAGCTGTTGTGATTGTTCAGATTTCTTTAAAGACCTTGACGCCACTTACCATTGCTTTTTAGTCTGCAGGGAACATAATGAAACTGAAGTCTCTCATGGAGCTTTTATTCCTCTTCTTTCAGACTTAATAGAAAGCAGTAGGGGACACTTGGGCCACCAAAGTCAGTGCCATTTCAGGGTCTGCTTTGGCTTTGTTCTCAAGAAAAATGGCATTGGATTAATTTTTTTTTTCTTTTTTTGTAAACAGGATGTTTAGCACAGAAGAAGCCCTAACATTTACCATTTATCTTTTTCTCTCTCCTCTTCTCCTGCACGTCCCTCGTCTGCCTTTTCTTTCTCTGGGCAGGACAAAGACCTGAGATTGAGTGACTTCTCCCTTTCATAGTACTTTGGCAACGACTTGGGACTTTGTTTGACCATGGCCATGAAATAAGATTTGCTTGAGACCCAGCATGTAAACACAAAGAAACACACACATAAACTCTTCTTTTGACAAAAGTTTGCACCTTTACCGGACATTTTTTTTTCCTTTTGGACACCTCCCACTTCTAAAATATTAACTTTAAAATATTAACTTTATTTGCCTATTAGCAAGCAAAGGCAATTTTTTGCATGGAGTCATACTCTATATATACTTCCTTGCTGTTGCTGCTGCAAGGTCGCTTCAGTCGTGTCCGACTCTCTGCGAACCCATAGACGGCAGCCCACCAGGCTCCCCCGTCCCTGGGATTCTCTAGACAAGAACACTGGAGTGGGTTGCCATTTCCTTCTCCAATGCATGAGAGTGAAAAGTGAAAGTGAAGTCACTCAGTCGTGTCCGACTCTTCGCGACCCCATGGACTGCAGCCTACCAGGCTCCTCCGTCCATGGGATTTTCCAGGCAAGAATACTGAGTGGGTTGCCATTGCCTTCTCTGATATACTTCTTTAGATAAGGATTTATTCTTCCTGATTTTTCAACTCTTTCTATTCAAGACAGAACAGCATCTTGACCTCTGAGTTCTCAAAATCCATAAGCAGGCACCACAAAAATAGTAATAACAATGGATGAAGACAAAACTAAACACTTTTTGGTCTTGTTAGAGTCAAATTCTAATATTTTTAATTCATTTAAAAGATACTAAATTAAATTCACAACTAATGGCTTCAAACAGGCTAAATGAAAATGCTTTGTGTCATAGAAGCTGAGGTTGTTACTGGCTGCAACAGTGAGTGCCGGGAAGGATTTCAAGGCTGATCTCCAGTGGAAAGAATGCAGGAGTCAATTACTCAGGTCTGCCAAGGGAGTAGCTACTGAGCCTTGTAGAAGGATTGGCATCCATTGGGCTTCACCTAGCTCTGAAGTCCTCTGGGAGCTCTGAGTTTTTTTCAGACTATGAATCATTCAAGGTTGCATTTTGATATTGAGGGACCTAGGCAATTTTCTTCATAGGCCTGTCTCTCAATAAAATGAACTATTTTATGACCGCACTGTTGTAAAGACAAATACAGTCAGTGCTGGATTTATAATGGAATACTGCTATTCATCATTATTATAATTGGCTTTACTTCTGATTTTAAAACAAATCACAATGGAAACATTTTCATGTTTGTTCAAAATTTGGCACCAGACATGATGGTCAAGAGGAGAATGAAGAAAGAGGCAGCCATTCCATGCTGGTGTTGATAATAAGCGAGAAAAATTATGTAGGCTTACCTTGTGATCCCAGGACCCACAAGGAGAACCTGAAAAGCTTATAGAGAGGCCTTTAAAAGGTTCAGTCAGATATTCAATCCAGGTGGTCTCAGCAACACCTTACTCTCTCAAGGCTGTATCTTTGAAACAGCTCCTAATGTGGGAATGATGGTGGGTGGAACATACATTCCAAAGACAGTGGAGTGGGTGGGGAAACTTTTGCTACCTTGTCCAACTCATGGATCAGCTGGTGGTCACCATCTCTCCATGACCTCCTCCAATATTTCTGAACTTCTAAATGTGTTATAGGGCCCAGGCACTGTGCCTGTCCGCTGGAAGAATATAGTTTGTTTAGAATCCTTCAATTTTAATACAAAATAAACTTTGTAATTTAAAGGTAAAAGAACTGACCCTTGTCTCTTATGAGTAAAAACCATGTTCTAAATAATCTAGAATAATAGAGATTAGCTTGCATGCCTACACCTACTTTTTGGCTAGTAGCACACATTTTGTGGTAGGTTATATTTTAAAGATACCATAGTGGCTGTGGGTAACAGAACCATTTGGGACTCAGTTGGGGACCATATATGCATAGGGTCAGGGTTAAACCTTTGACTGTATGGACCACAACAAACTGTGGAAAATTATTAAGGAAATGAGAATGCCAGACCACCTCACCTGCCTCTTGAGAAACCTGTATGCAGGTCAAGAAGCAACAGTTAGAACCAGACATGAACAATGGACTGGTTCCTAACTGGAAAAGGAATACATCAAGGCTGTATATTGTCACCCTACTTATTTAACTTATATGAAGAGTACATCATACAAAATGCCAGGCTGGAAGAAGGACAAACTGGAATCAAGACTGTTGGGAGAAATATCAATAAACTCATATATGCAGATGACACCACACTTATGAAAGAATGAGAAGAGGAACTGAAGAGCCTTTTGATGAAGGTGAAAGAGGAGAGTGAAAAAGCTGGTTTGAAACTCAACATTCAAAAAACAAAGATAAAGGCATCTGGTCCCATCATTTCATGGCAAAGAGATGGGAAAACAGTGACAGACTTTATTTTCTTGGGATCTAAAATCACTGCAGATGGTGACTATAGCCATGAAATTAAAAGACAACTTGCTCATTGGAAGAAAGGCTATGAGAAACCTAGACAGCGTATTAAAAAACAGAGACATTACTTTGCCAACAAAGGTCCATCAGGTCAAAGCTATGGTTTTTCCAGTAGTCATGTATGGATGTGAGAGTTGGACCATAAAGAAGGCTAGCACCAAAGAACTGATGCTTTCAAACTGTGGTGTTGGGGAAGACTTCTGAGAGTTCCTTGGACTGCAAGATCAAACCAGCCGATCCTAAAGGAGATCAACCCTGAATATTCATTAGAAGGACTGTTGCTACAGCTGAAGCTCCAATACTTTGGCCACCTGATGCAAAGAGCCAACTCATTGAAAAAGACCTTGATGCTCGGAAAGATTGAAGACAGGAGAAGAAGGGATAGACAGACGATGAGATAGTTGAATGGCATCACCGACTGAATAGCCATGAGTTTGAGCAAGCTCCAGGAGATGGTATAGGACAGGGAAGCCTTGAACGCTGCAGTCCATGGGGTCACAAAGAGTCACACATAACTGAGTGACTGAACAATAACAGTTGCTGTTGCTAATCTTATAAGGAATTAGATTGGAGGAAGAAAGTGGTGATTTAGAGATGGAATTCAGAAAGTGTGACAAGAAGTAGAATATTCTTTGTTCTCAACACTTCGTCCAGGACTACTCTTCTAAAGGAGAAATGTATTTCATACAGGTAATATACGATTCCAAGCACTATGAAAGTAAAAGTGAAAGTGAAGTTTGCTCAGTCATGTTCGACTCTTTGCAACAGCATGGACTATACAGTCCATGGAAATCTCCAGGCCAGAATGCTGGGGAGGGTAGCCTTTCCCTTCTCCAAGGGATCTTCCCAACCCACGTCTCCCTCATCGCAGGCAGATTCTTTACCAGCTGAGCCACCAGGGAAGCCCAAGAATACTGGAGTGGGTAAGCCTATCCCTTCTCCAGCAGATCTTCCTGACCCAGGAATCAAACCGGGATCTCTTGCATTGCAGGCAGATTCTTTACCAACTGAGCTATGAGGGAAGCCCCTGAAGCACTATAATAAGTGTATAATGAAAACAAATAAAAATCATCCATAATTCCAGTAATTCCACAAAGATCTAGTCACTGTTAATATTACTAACAATAATCTTTAAGAAGCAGTTGTATATATTCTCTCTCTACATATATATAATTACACAGATAATGTATATAATTATATCACATGGATTGTTGTTGCCTGCATTTTTACTCAAAAATATATCATTGACAACTTCCATATCACAAATCCTTAATCTAAAATGTAATTATTAATCCACTACAGAATGACTCACCATTTGTTTAATGTGTTTCTGCCTATAGAATTCATGTTTTCTCTAGCTGTTTGCTAATATTGATACAAACTATGCTGTCCTAAATCTACATCACCTATGAGCACAGCTTGATACATCTGCATTCTCTCAGAAAAAAATTCATAGATGTGGATATTCTGAGATAAATTCTTATGTACTTCAGATAGTTGACTGCTTTGTTATATTCTTTAATGAACTATGTATTCACATCCATATCCTATTTTTTTTTTACTTTTTCTCTTGCTTTGAAAACATGCTTTATATAACAAAAACTTTAATTCTGTGATCGTATATATTGAAATATTTGTGCTAGTTTGTTTATATCCTTACAAAGTTGTCTTCTTTTTCTCTGCAGATGTAAAAGTTTTAGTTGATGAAAATCTATCAATATTCCCTGTTTGATTTTCTTTCTGATGTTAGCATCATATTAAAAGCATCCCCAAACCTTAAAGTTATATGAATATTCACTAATATTTATTTTATTACTAGAAGTTTAAAAAATCTGTATTTAAATTATTTTATTCATTTCAGTATAATATGTGAAGGATAATTCAACATTTTGCATTTTTATCTATATTTATTAAACTATATATTCCCACGTTTTAAAGACAGTTTCTTATATCTTATATTAAATCTGAATGCCATGTATCTAGTTTCTAGACTTTCTGCTTTTCACTGATGTATCTGTTTATTTCTATACCAACAGCATGCTATTTTAATTTTTAAATCTGTAAAACTTAAGACAAGGAACACCTGATGGATCCTTTCTTCTTTTTCAGAAATGAGCTACTCACTAATTTAGTTTTCTTAGAAGAAATATAGTATAGTTTTTATTAATTAAATATTTGGACAACTTATTTAGATTGTACTAAAGTTAGTTTAATTCTGAAGAATAAATATTTTCGCAATATTTTATCTTCCCATCCAGGGTCATAGAACATTGCCCCAGTATCTATTTATATATTAATATGCACATATTCCCATCACTGATGCAATGGACATGAACTTGGGCAAATTCCAGGAGATGGTGAGGGACAGGGAGGCCTGACATGCTGCAGTCCACAGGGTCACAAAGAGCCAGACATGACTGGGCAACTGAATAGCATTAACAATTCCCCTACACATATACCTACACACAAACACAAGAACAGATGTAGATGTGTAAATAGATATATCTAAGTAGAGTTTTGGAGACTTCTTCCACTAACACATTTTTGCTTACTTCTTGATTTTTTTTTTTTAATTTTGGCTGCTATGGCTGCTATAATCTTTTTCTTTACATGTTCTAAGTGGTTATTATTGCTCTATGGCTACTGTTGTTGTTTAGTCTCCAATTCCAGGAAGTCATGTCCTTTTCTTTTGTGACCCCATGGACTGTAGCCTGCCATGCTCCTCTGTCCATGGGACTTTCCAGGCAAGAATACTAGAATTGGTTGCCATTTCCTTCTCCAGGTGATCTTCTCAACCCAGGGACAGAACCCACATCTCCTGCATTGGCAGACAGTTTCTTCACCACTGAACCACCTGGGAAGCTATTGCTACTCTACAGGAAAGCCTTTTAGTTTTCTATTTATTTTATAGCTCTAAACCTTACCACATTTCATTGTTAGCTCAAACTAATTTTTCCTTTGATTCATTGAGTTTTTAGATTAAATCTTATAATCTGTAAGCAATAGTATTTTGTCACTTTCTTTATAAAATTTATATCTCTAAGTTTTCATTATCCTATTTCATCAGTTAGAACTTCAGAACATTGCTGAATAATAGCAGTTGTAGCCAATATCTTTTTTTTTCCCCAGAATTTATCAGGTATGCCTCTGAAGTTGTGTAGTCATTCAAGGTAGCATAGTAAGCATGGAAAACAAGATGTTATCCATAGTCCTATTTCATTCCAAAGATTGTTTTCACTTTAGTCTGTTTATTTCAATAACAAACAGATTTGAGCTTTAGGAGATGCATATTAGCATCTATAATTCTTTTTTCCCTTCTCTTTTGATCTTTTGATGGGACACATTATATTTATTGCTTTTGTAATGGTGAGCCCATTTTGCACACCTGGAGTAAACTTTATTTGGCCATGATGTATCATTCTTTTGATATATTACAGACTTCAATTTGTTAAAATTTTACTTAGCATATTTGCAGTTGTATTTATAAATGTGGTTATTCTGTAACGTGTGCATAAGCATATATGTTTGTATCATGAATGTTCTTTACTAATTATGGTGTCAAATTCATGCCAGCTACAGAAAATGTGCTTGAAAAATTGTCTTTTCCTATGATCTGGAACAATTTATTTATTTATTTATTTTCATTTATTTTTATTAGTTGGAGGCTAATTACTTTACAATATGTAGTGGTTTTTGCCATACACCGACATGAATCAGCCATGGATTTACAGGTGTCCCCCATCCCAATCCCCTCTCCCACCTCATAGATTGCATGCAAATGTAGCATCCCTGGCAGATTTGATAGAGCAACCCACAATCACCCAGACTGTGTTACATGTGTCCGTTATTCCACCATTAAAAGTAACTTTCTCCCTATAATCCAGTAAGAATTTATCAAGTCATCACTATGCTAGATACAGGGGGGAGACACTGGAAGTGGTTATAGTAGGTCCACAACAAAAAGATGGTCTACAATGCAAATCAATTACTTCCAAATCTCAAAATGTGGAGCATACTATGCATTTCAAAAAAACGAATTCAAAAGAACGAATAATAATAGTCTTGGTCTACTTGGCTTGGAAAGTTTTCTGTTGTGCCTTGTGTAGTTATTATTATTTTGTTTTGTTTTGTTTTTCTCTGAATGCAGAGGGATTTAATCTTAGTCTCAGGATAGCTTAGCTGAGAAGTTCTGAGAGCACCTTAGCAGTAAATATGAACTACTATTTGGGATATTGACTTCTGTGCTAAAACACTGGTGAGCATGCTGGCAGAAATGAGAAAGCACATTAGGAATATAGTGTTAGAAGGAAAGATTAGAGTCAGATGCCCAGGGAAATTGCAATATGTACAATTCTTCCAACAATCTATTTTCATCCATAGGTGTTTTAATGAAAACCACCAGCCTACTGATACCTAATGTCAAAGGTTCAAATAGGTCACTTGCAGTCTCCCTTACAATTTTTGACCCCATGAGCCTTTGAGCATCTAAAGCCCCATAATGTCTCTTGGCTTCTGGAGTTGAGCAGGATTTGACCCAGGACTTCAATAAAGAAATGATTTTCAGGCTAGCCTATCAAGTCCATTTTATCACTTAATCATGCCTTTCCCACCCTTAGGAGCCAACAACAACAGTGGTTTGTGTAAGTCACATTAGAGAAAGGCACATCTATATCTTATGAGTCTATTAAAAATCACCTAAGTTAAGACACTGAAAGTGCCATTAAGTCATTTTTCCATCTCTCAGAACCTGGCAAGGGATTGTTCCCCATGGTGCATTTTCCTGCTTCTCTTGCAGCCAGATTTTAAACATCTTAAGCTATAACACTACCTTCCCCTCACCTGAGCAGTGACTATACTGCCTCATAAATCACTTAGGTCGGAATTCTTTCCAACATAACTCCAGGTCCCTTGTGATGGATTTTTTCTGCCCCTGGGAGGGCCTGTAGTTGTGTCATCTGCTAATGGAAATAAAGCAGTAATTGACTTGTACAAACATCAGAAAGTGAGTCTGTTGCTATCCTTTGTTTAATTTCTTAGCTATAAGTAGAAAATTTTAGATCTTATGAAATGCATCACTGAGCTGTCCTGCAGGAAATCTCATATATCAGTTAGTCAAGAATTTCTGTTAAGCGTCATGAGAGTGGGGAATTTTGGACATTTTAATCAACCCTGTAAACCAAACATCTAAAAGAGTCCCTGGCAAACAGTAGACGCCTGATAGGGATGTGCTAAATGCCTGGATATATAAATGGATTGCTGTGTGTCTGGTACAATATTATGCCCAATGGGGATGCTAACAAAAGAAATGTATAACTCCTAACCCACAGAAAACTATGTCTCATGAGGGAGGCAAGATTTTTCCTGGAGACTAAGCAGTCTGTAAGTGAAAAGGGTTTAAGAGTTATACTACGACTCTGAAGTTCTGGAGATGAGGGTATAATGTCAATGGATGGGTCCTAACTGATCCTGGTTCATGTATAGGTTTAAATCATGAGGCAAGAAGGACCATCCCTGGACTCTCCTCTTTCCACTTATCCCCTTGCCTCTGAACATACCTCCAACACTCATGAATTTGCCTACCTCCATTAAGTCACAGTTCCTGAGAACCTGGTCTTATAACCTATGATTGTAAAGACATTGGTTTTTACTGAAATAAAATCACAACCAAAAACCCAGCTGGTAGGTCAGTGAAAGCAATGCTGTTCTGACTGAAACAGGGGGCCTCTATGAGGCACCCTGAACAGATTCCTGGAATTTCAAGGACTCCCCAAGAGAGTCCAGGGACCACTACCACCCACAGACAGATGAGGGACCCTGTTCTATCTCTCCACTCTTCTCCTTACACACATCTTTGCAGCCATGCCTAAGCAATCCTTCACCCAGGACCATTTTCTGTGAGCGTGTGATAACCCAACACCTGGAAGGAAGCACAGAGAATCTACCTCCAGCTCTTGCTGAAGCTCTTGTGCAGTTTTATGTACTTTGCATGTATATGTTTCTCCAATTCAAAACTGAATAAATAGTGCAGACAGTAATAGCACCACATAACAAGAGAAGCACAGAGCCCTTGAACTATAACTTTCTTTTGTGCCAGAACAGCACAGTATTGTAGGACTGGTCCTTAAAACAGACTATGAAAGTGATTGCTCACATGGTGGATGTGATTAGGGTACTCTCAGAATCTATCCATTGCCTTAAATTGCCTCCTGCCTCAGTTTGTCCTAAAATGGAGAACTTGCACATTAGACATCCGTTTTTGTAGCACTCCATTATTTAGAAAATACTTTCAGAAAAAGTTAGGTTAACATTTTGTTACTTTCTAACAATTTTGTCTTGAATGAGTTTATCAACTTAACTGTGCGGTCAGTGAGAAGTGAAGTGAAGTCGCTCAGTCGTGTCCGACTCTTTGCGACCCCGTGGACTGTGGCCCACCAAGCTCCTTGGTCCATGGGATTTTCCAGGCATGAATACTGGAGTGGGTTGCCATTGCAGTCAGTGAAGTGGGATCTAAAAACAAACAGAAAAAAATCTGATTCCCTTTATTATGGACTACATTGTATTCTCATGGAATTTATCTGTTGAAGTAATAATAATCAACATGATTATATTTGGAGATATGACTATTAAAGAATTAATTAAGATTAAATAGGTCATAAATGTGGTCTCTATGCCAATATGACTGATGTCCTTATGGGAAAAAAATGAGACACCAGGAGTGTCCAGAGCAGAGGAAAGCCCATATTAGGACACAATGAGAAAGCAGTTAACTGCAAGTCAAAGAAAAAGGACTTAGGAGAACCTATTAAAACTATAGTCATCTTGGTTTGGGGTTTCCAGACTCCATAACTGAAAATACAACACATGTAAATCCATGGCTGATTCATGTCAATGTATGGCAAAACCCACTACAATATTGTAAAGTAATTAGCCTCCAACTAATAAAAATAAATGAAAAAAAGAAAAAAAAGAAAATACATTTCTATTGTTTAAGCAACCCAGTGGTATTTTGTTTTGGCTGCCTTAGCAAACTAAAGTGAATTTCCCTGGTGGTTTAGCTGGTAAGAATCTGCCTGCAATGCAGTAGACCCAGGTTCAATCCCTGGGTCAGGAAGATCCTCTAGAGTAGGAAATGGCAACCCACTCCAGTATTTTTGCTTGGTGAATTCCATGGACAGAGGAACAGGGCAGGTTATAGTCACTGGGTCACAAAGAGACGGACACAGCTAAGCAACTAACACTAATGGACATTTTCAGTTTCTTTTCAGTATAGTAGTGTTACCAACCTTTAGTGTAGCTCTTCCTTTGGCAAGCCTCACTATGTCAGCCCCCTCTCCCCACAAAAAATAAAGAAAAACAGTAATAGGCAGTTGTTCCTGGGGTTCCCTTTATTTACCCTCATGCAACTCCTAATATATTGGGTTGAAGACTTCCTGGTCGCTAAAATGGTTGCCCCAGTAAAGTGGAGCTCACTGGTGGGACAGGCTGTGTGTTGTGTGTGTCAGCACAATGCTCATCACATGGTTATACACTCAGTTTTAAAAAATGGTGAATTTAATAAAATAATGTAGGGGAAGATAATGTAGATTTTAGATAAATATTCTAAATCATGATTTTCCTATCAAGAGCTCATAGACTATTAAAATTGGCAGACATATTTATTTGCTCTATTAATATCTTACTATTTCATCAAACGGTAGGTCTGAAATTAGAGAAGTTTCTACCAGGTAAATGATGGGGCTACATTTACAGTTGTGTCTGTCAAACAACTGTGTTCCTATAAACATGCTAGCTGGTCCAGCTTCCATACAAAACCTACAGTGGTTAAAACCTACGGTGCCATTCTACAGCTTCCAGAGAAACATTGTAAGCCTTTGTATTGGCAGACATGCTAGTCATGGCACTCCCTACGTAGTTTTCCTTGCTTGGCTGTCCCACAGTCATCATGTCTCCTTCTTAGAACATATCACATTAAACCTTCAAGAAATGCACCATTCCCTTCCTTTGCTCACCTAGAAAACTCAATTTTTATTTTAAAACTCAGTGAAGTGAAAGTCGCTCAGTCATGTCCGACTCTTTGTGACCCCATGGATTATACCGTCCATGGAATTTTCCAGGCCAGAATACTGGAGTGGGTAGCCTTTCCCTTCTCCAAGGGATCTCCCAAACCAGGGATCAAACCCTACAACTCAGTACAAAAATCATATTTTCTGTGAAAGCTTGAGAATGGTACAGTTATTTCCATTATTTTCCACAGCACTCTGAATACACACTCCCCACACTGTGTTATAATTTCATACAAATTCCAATCATGCAAAGCTCAAAGAAGTGCCAATAACAATATGCCATCACTTACTAAGATATAATTGTCAAGTAATTTAGTAGAAGAAAATGATGACTTGCCCCCAAGTCTATTGATATCATAACCTTTGGTCTCTTCTGTCTCTTTATTGCCTCCAAATGTTTCCTCCTTAAAACAGATAATACACTGATTCTCCTCTGTAAGGTGTGACATCAAGGAAGACTGAAACTAGCCTGGCTTTCAGATTCACAGAAAACTTAATTCATTGCAAGATTTTCATCTTTGTAACACACATTTTGATCTTAGATAAGTTGGTATTTTTTCCATTGCAACGTTAGTTCATTTCCTTCCTTCCTCTAGTTCTGTACTTCTCCACTCCATGATAATTGGAGAGAATATTCTATAGATCTCACGAGCAATATAGGACTTCCCTAGTAACTCAGCTGGTAAAGAATCTGCCTGCAATGCAGTAGACCCTGGTTCGATCCCTGAGTGAGGAGGATCCACTGGAGAAGGAATAGGCTACCCACTCTGGTATTCTTGGGCTCCCCTGTGACTCAGCTGGTAAAGAATCTGCCTGCAGTGCAGGATACCTGGGTTCAATCCCTGCATTTGGAAGAACCCCTGGAGAAGGGAACAGCTACCCACTCCAGTACTCTAGCCTGGAGTAGTCCATGGACTATTCCATGCAGTCACAAAGAGTCGGACACAACTGAGCGACTTTCACTTTCACAAACAATATGCATGCTAGAGGTGATGTTCACCCTCAATACAAAGACACTTATTCTCAACTTGTCATCCAGCTATTTTGCCTTTGTCTTATGGGTTAGTTACCTAGGACATAAACTGTCTAACCTGGAAAATTCTGAGATGTGCAACATTTTACTGATACCCTGGACCCCAATATGTTGCTTAGATTCATGCAAGCCTTCCTAAATATCCAACATGAATATATCATATTAGAACTAAAATTGTATGAAACCTACATATTAAATATAGAGATATTATAGGAAAATGTCCCAAGACAATAGAGAATATGATGCATTAACAGAGCAACACTAATCACAAGTAAGTCAATTCAGCTTGTATCAGTTCAGTTCAGTTCAGTCGCTCAGTCGTGTCCAACTCTTTGCGACCCCATGAATCACAACACGCCAGGCCTCCCTGTCCATCACCAACTCCTGGCTTGTATAATCACCCCCAAAACTTCATCCTCCTGCTCTGGCTATAATAAGTTTTCTCAATTCGCTTTTTGTTGCTGCCATATGAGGACCCTCAGTCAGACATGTACATGGACATGAGATCTGCCTGCTTCCACACTTTTATTTTCTTTTTAACTTCACCTGCAGATTAAGGCCCAATCCCCTTAATAACCCATTGTCTTCACATTGTGCTCTGAATCCAGCTTTTTGGATTGGGACTCCTTAACTCAACCCAAATCTACCTATACATATATTTTACTCTAACTGGACTCCTTAAACTTCTTGAAACATACATATCTTCATGCCTCTGAGTTTCATTTTATTTCAGGTGTTTCTGCTGTCTGAAATGCCTTCTTACACCTGGATCATATCTGTTCATTCTCAGGACCCAATCCAAATTCCATCCTCATGAATTTTTCACTGCCTTCACAGGCAAAATAACCTAACTCTTCATCCATATTCTAGGATTCAGTCACAACAGTACACATAGATCTTTCTTCTTTAATTTTATCATGTGATGTACTACCTGATATTTTCACACTACTGATATCTTCCTGCTCTCCCTATTTACAGACCCCAATCTCAAGATGGTAAGGGCTAAATTTATTTTCTAACTTCCACGTTATATTTTCTATCCTTGTAAAATAAAGGCTCTTTCAGTTTCACGTGACCTACCAATATTGAATATAAACAATGAGATTTTCTGAACAATGTCCAAATATTTCATATGCTAAAATTTAGAAATATTTAAAGGATTGATAAATTTTACATGTAAAGATACTTCCTGATGATAATCCAAGGAAAGGTAAGCACACGTTCAAGAACACAATAGAGTGAATTTTCAAAGAGAAATTAGAAAATCTAAAGCAAAGGTATTTCTTATTTTTAAGGATGAGATGGTGGACTGTCTTCTTCAATTTTCAGAAATGAGATCAATACTGTGACTTTTCCAAATTGAAGTTTCCAAAAACTTAGGTAATAGGAAATTTGCACTTGAACCCAGCTGACACAATTGAGAAAAATGTGGTGAATAAGAACAGAGATCATAAGGAAATAAAAATTTTAAAAAAAGAAATATATTTTATCTCTGACTCTTGAGAAAAGTTATATAGGGAAGAGTTTGCCCATAAAGTAGTTAAGTTCAACATTTGTCTAGTCTAACCATAGATAAGTAAAATTATCTTAAGGGACCCTTAACTTAAATTTAAATTATCTTAAGGGACCCTTAACTTAAAATTAAGTTAAGGGACCCTAAGAAGTGACAACCTGGGAACCACAGTGACCAAGAGAAAACATGCATTCAAGATCACTCTTCAAAGACTCTGAAGAGTTGTTTGGAAAAGACATTCATTCATCTTTGCTTAACCAATATTTTACAAACTTATTTAAACATAGAACACTGTTATTTTTCTGTAAAGTAACCTATATAGCTAAGTTTAGTGTTCTGCCTGCCAAGGCTGACCTGATGTTTACTTTAACAAGATTGTGTGAGTATGGGTGTGTGTATATGTGTATTCTTCCTGAGGAGATCTGATAAAAGATAGGCAGCTTGAGTTTTTACTCAAGCCCTGCTCTTTCTAGTTTAGTAAGACTATTTTAAATTTTCATTAGCTCTTAATCATGCCAAAGACTGAAGGCAAGGAAAAATAGATAAGGAAATTCAACATCAGAAAAAAGAGAGAAAGAAGAATGGAGTATAAAGGTGAAGAAATGCCTGAAAAACCAGATACCAACAGCAGAGCATTAAAAAAAAAAAAATCCTGCCAGATGTAGCCAACTAAAGTCTAACTGAAGTTTCAGCAGCAGGCATTTCATCTGTCATATCAAAACATTTTCAATACCATCTACGAATGCAGCACTAAATTCTGGACTGCCATTAATGTCAACTCATTTATAATTTTGGCCTGCAGTACTACAAAAAGGCAGATGACAGCCTACTATTTCACACCTGCTGTTGAAATGAATAAAAATGACTGAAACCCTTAAAAGCAGAAAAAAAGAGGAAGAGGGAAAAGAAAGCCAACAACACTGCACAATAAGGCTGGAGAGAACTCCCTACCAGACTTGTGTTTTGAGGACCAGGCTTTGGCTAATGTGTCCTTCACAGATCTAATAGTACTAAGAGCAGCCCAGGTGTAGAAACCATCGTGCTTGGGGATGATTTTCTATCTCTTTGATTGGTACTATTTTGCCCATTCACTGGACTTCTTGACTTATACCTGTTTACACACTCTCTCCTTAGCCTAAATGAGTATGATACACACCTTCTGTAATACTCCTTTGTGAACTTTGCCATATGTGATACTGGGAATATTTTGACAGGCCTCTGCCCTCTGAAATGTTGAAACTATTTCTTGTACATGTCTTGAATTCCCTTTACTGTTCTCTCTCTGGAAGTCTGCAGCATATCATGGGCACCATAGAGTGTTGGACATTGGCTTAACATCTGACCTTGCTTTCTTTAACCAATCCAATCATAAGTAGAATGTTAAATATAATTTTGAATAACTAGATGCTCTGGTTGCTAATCTTTAGGTTTTCCTGACCTGGCCAATTGTAGTCAGGACAATATCTAATGCATGCATGCATGCATGCTGAGTCGCTTCAGTCGTGTCCGACTCTGTGCGACCCCATGGACAGCAGCCCACCAGGCTCCTCTGTCCACAGGATTCTCTGTCCAGGCAGTCTGCAGAGCCTGTGGAGACTCCTACTTTTATTATAATATTAAGGTATCATTTGCATTTTTCACTACCTTGACATTTGCACTAATCCAAAGTAATAGTGAGTGAAACTGCCAGCATATTAGCAAATAATGGGTGATATCTTGATGTTATCAAATAGTTCAAGAATCATATTATACATTGGTTTGGCCATATCAAGAACAAACACAAGTTTTTAATATATTCATATTCTCTTGATAGAGTACAAATCCAGATGGTACTGTACAATATAATTGCAGAATTATATTGAACGGAAATTTTGATTAATATTTGATTAAAATCAAAATCACAGAGCTGAAAACAAGTCCCAAGTATACACAATTCTAAAGCATAAGTACATGTAATGCATAGTTTTGAAGGATCTAGTTTTCTTCTTTAGAACTTCAGCTTATCTAAAAGAAAGATGAAGAATTCAATGAAATTTACTTAACTGTGACATGTCAATCTTGGGAGCTAACTATATTACTTTTTATTTTCTTTCTTTCTTTGGTTGGGAGTTCAGTATCCAATTCTTTGTAGAGGTTGGTGATGTCTACCATAAAACTGATTCTCATTTCCTGGTTAAACATTTGCTAGGGAATCATTCTTACTGATCTGACCTTAGGCCTTTTTGAGCAAGAGAAAAGAAATTAGAGAGAACCTGTGAACAAAGACAGGGGGAATCCATGCACTCATATCACTGAAGTAGCAAAGATATAAAAAGTGTATTTCTCTTGGGAAAACGGAATGTATCAGGCACAGGAAGGCTTGAAACGATTTGCATATATCTCACCCAAAAGGTGCATCTGATACTGGAGGATCTCCCAGTGGTAAAATATCTTGTATATTACAAAGGATTCAGACTAAGAGGAAATGATGAGATGCTCAACCACAGAGGACATTCTCTACATGAGAAAATTTATCTCTTGTAGGGTATTCCATGTGTCCCTCTAAGCCATGATTTGAATGCACATCACATAGAGTATCTCTATAGTTTTGCAATTAAGTATGAAATACTTGATCTCTTCCACTAATTTCTCAAGAATTAACTCAGCAGAGGAGAGAAATAGGAGGCAGAAGGGGATGAAGTGTTGAACAGCAGGCCCCATTCACCATCACAAAGGTCTCTAAAGAGGAGGGTTGAGTTTTATTTACCAAAAAGTGACCTGTTAACTCCAGGAGGTAGTCTGTGAGACAGTGCACCGTTGAAAGTAATGATTAAATAACACGCATAAAACTAAAAAATTTGTGCTACAAATTTAAAATCTGTGCTACACTCAGTTCAGACTTCAATCTATCTTTAGTAAAGTTGGTTTAGCAATTAAACATAAAAGTGCTCACAATGTGTCACAAATCCTGAGTTCACATAACTTGTTTTAAATATTATTACACCAGGATTCCAAATATTCTAAATAAATGACAATGTCTCATTGTATATGTTAAGTGAGAAATGCATACAAAGCAGCATTTTGATATTTATTGTTTTTCATATAGCCAATAATATCTTTCTCTGAATCTCACTAATTCCAATTGTATTTTTTTTTGTTCAAGTCAATGAGGTTACAGTGAATGTTTGTACCTGCAAATAACCAATGTGCTATATTTGACTATGTGCTGTCAGCATCCTCTAATTAAAAAGAATTGGTTTCAAAAATGCTCATTCTTGGCACAAATAGAATAATCTGTCAACAAAGTATATGATTTGTAGAATACAGGGGAAAGAAAAAAGAATAATGGTATCATCATCCATCATTACTTGCAGAACATCTAGAAGGCAGTCTGGCAACTTTTGTTCAGAGAGTGAACAGTAGGATACCTCAGTCTCTCTGAATCATCTACCTATTTTAGGTGGCCTTTTTTTGAAAAAGACAGGTTGCTTTTTGTCAGGAAGCTTTTAACAAAAGGCTTCCTGTGTGCTGTTTTGGATCTGTCAGGAACCCTCTGGCCCTTATTGATTCCTGAATATTCAGGAATTAAGAGGAGAGGCACGCCTTTCCCGGGGCTGAGGAATCCAGGCATTTCTCATTACAGTGATAAGTACCCACTTCCTTTTTATGAGCCAAATGGTAAAAGATGATTGTTTGCAACTCTCTCTCTTTGATAGGGATCATCTTATGTTTTGTAAGTCTGGAATTTTAGCCTTTATCTTATCATATTACTACAGTATATATGCCCACACCATGTTGATTAAAACACCTTTGCTCCATCAGAGCTTTGGCCCCCGTGTCTTTCTTTCTTTCTTTCTTTCTATTCCTTCTCTCTTTCTCTCTATTTCTGGCTAATTCCTTGAAGCACAGAGGCCCGCTGAGCTCACTTTCTTGCCCGGGCTTCTAAGACCCTCCTGAGAAGGCGCACTGTGCCTTCACCCACCCGAGAGGGCGCCCGGTGACAACGTGCAGCAGCGCCAGCCCTAAGAACAGGGCTCGATTGGCTTCCCGCCTAAACCAGGGGATATCAGCCTTTTTCTCTCTCTTACTCTCCGAACCACGAGGTTCCGGTCCATTAAAGGACCAACAAGCGCTCTCTCTTACTTTCTTATCGTCGACTCCGGACCACCAGGTTACGGTCCATTAAAGGATCAACAGCTTTTAAGCTTCTGCCTTAGAGCACAGAAGACTGAGGAGTAAGAACCATGGAATTATAAAGAATTGTAGAAGATATCTCCAAAGCTATCTAACCTTCATAATCTATAGGTGAATAAATTCTAGAAGAGATAACTTGAATGACAAACCTAAGGTCCAGAGGACTGTTATTCAGATCTCTTAACCTCAGTCTATTTTTTTTCCCCCACTAAGATTCCTTTTCCTAAAGACATTTGTTAATCTACCTCAGAAACACTTCCAATTCTGAGTATAAAGAACTCAGGTGAAAACAGGGGGTAGGAGGATTTTAGTTACTGCATAGAAAAACAAAAACAGCAGCCAAATCCGTAAACTTTCTCTCCTTTTGGGAAGAAATTAGAGGATTGTAGAGAACAAAAGATAAAATCAGCAACAGTCAAACAAACGGACATCTAAGACAAAAGCAAGACACAGGTCAACAATTCCTCTTAATTATATATAAATTTTTCACTTTCTGGGAATGACTGAAAAGTTCTAAGAATCATGATCTCCATGAGTCAGGCTATGGTCCACAGGTGTGGAATAATACCAAAATGAGAAGGCAAAGATAATTAATGGCAATAGATTATTCTATCCTCTCATCTCTGCATTGAGATCTGATAGTTCACAATGTACAACAACTACAAATTCCTGGTGAATATCTGTAATACCCTGCATAATTTGACAGTTTGGAACACTGTATCAGTAAGGACTGGAGACCAAAGAGAAAACTGGGAATACACTGGTTGTTATTTTCAGAAGGGACTTGTTTGGCAGACTTAAGGAAATGTTGAGTGTCTGTTACTGAAAGAGTAAATATAGCCATGAATTTTTAGTGAAAATTGGGGCATAGCAGTTGCAGTGATACTAAGGTAAATAGAGAAGTGGAACCAGAATGAACAAAGGCAGCCATGTTGTTGGGTAAGGGTGGGTTTATCAAATATTGACAAACATGAAATGATTGTAATCAGTCACTGTCAAAGGAGAACAGGTCCCCTCCTCTCTTTTACAAATGATCCAATTAAAGGAAACATGTTGGCTATAAAAGTCAAAATCAACAATGCACTATACTCTGACAACCCATCCAACATATAAAATCAATAGTGCATTCTGCCGCCATGCAGCACAAAGCAACAGTAGGAACTTCCCCACCTCTTTAGTCAAATATGACACTGTATCAATCGATCAAAACTCAGCACTTATTGAGCAAGGCTTCTGAAGAATGCATACTGCACTGTGCTTCTATATCCACCCCCTGCTCATTTTATTTTGATAAATTTTAACTTAAAGGCATAATACCTTAGAATGTTCTGTTGACACATAGAGTGTTTATTTGTATAATCACCATACAATTTGGCGTTGACTACATTTACAACATGATTATAAAACACTGTAGAGCTAGAAATGCAAATGCCATTGAATCAAGAACTGTAATTTTAGTTCTGTCTCCACATCATTGCTTTGTCCAAGTCCCCCATTCAGAGTGACAAACAAGACGTAGATGGCTCCAATTAGTCATCAGACTTGCACTAAAACTAAAACCAGTCTGAAAGGGAACTAAGGAGGGGAGCTGGATATGGAACAAATTGTGAGTTTGACAGGCTAAAAAAATCCATAACTTAATATTTGTTGTTGTGTGAAAAGGGCAGCAAAGAGGAATCGGATTCTGACTCTGTGTGTCCTTGAACAAATCATTTTTCTACTCTGGATCTTAAGCTTCTATAAAACTAAGGAATAGGTTTAATGGACTAAAGTAACTATACAGTGACTAAAGTTTTAATAGTCTAACACAATGCTGTTTAAATAGTTTCTCCCCAAGATCCATAGTCAGAATACATTTTCTATTATGACAGACTGAATTAAACTTCATAAACAGTATTTACCAGAACTATGTGCAATGCTCGCTGATGTTTTCTAGTCTATCAGTTTTCATTTTCTTTATAAATGCTAATCATGACTGCCAATGAATCACAACCCACAGCTTGGGAATCATTGTTTTATGGCCCTCTGCTTTTCCTTTTCCCTGTTGCTCATGGCCCTTCTTTCCTCCTTTCTCCCTTCATTTAAGCATCTCAGCTATCAATTCCAAGCTCTGATTCTTTATATTTAGCTGAATTTGTATTTTCTCCAAATACTCTGTATTTCTCCATCCCATAGGGCTAGCACAATACAAAGAACCTCAACTGTTCTCAACAAATTCTTATTTGGTTAACTCCCCAACTCCTTTACCATTTGGAGAACAAAAGTCATGTGAAAAAGGCATCTATTACCTAGATTCTTGGAAATTTGGGGGTAACATGAGGGAATTTTATAGTTATTTAATATTTTTTTTAAAATTTTCATAAAGTCAGACTGTGCTCATAATATGCTTTTAAGTAAAAGTAGGGATATAACATTTCATAGGAAGTATGAGTTCAACTAATGAAACCATAAAAAGACTGAAAGGAAATGTGCTAATATAATAATAGTCTTTTTACCTCTTGATAGACAGTTTCTATGCAATTTTAAAATTCATCTTTTATACTTTATTCTGTTCTCCAGATTTTCTTGCTTAACATGTGCTACTTTGATTATTAGAGGAATCATTTTTTTTTTTTTTTTCATTCCCAAAAACAGAAGACAAAGTATGCTAGGGAATTTAGTAAAATGATTTGGAACAGTCACTTAAATGCTGTATGAGCATCTATTGATCAGTCAGTTGATCAGTCTATCCATCCATCTATCTAAATGTATTTCCTTTCTGATAAAGAATTGGTGATATACTTAAAAGTGTCTTTTTAAACTCTGTTGCCTCTGTATATCTTAATCCAGCACTAAGGTCATTTTGTTGTCAGTAATAGTATTTATTTTTCTACAACTCAGTCATCTAAAATGAATCAAAGTTTGTTCCCTATTCCCTGTAACCATCCTAAATTTTAATGTGCATAAGTTATAGATACAACAAACTACTATGAGCTATGGAGGGTGTTAATCAGGTGTCAGCCATTGTTTCCTTTTTATGCTTATGATCTCATTTTGTTACTCCTCCCAATTATCCCAAGGAGGAGTTGCTATTGGTGTTGTATTTTTATAGATAAGGAAACTGAGTCTTGACTATTAAATAGGTAACAGATTTAAGCAGTGGTACCTTAAAATAAATTTGAGCAATCACAACTTCAGAGAATGTATGTTCTCTTAAATTGAGTTTTTTCTAACATTCAATGTTTCTTGTATTTAATCTTCATGAATCAATGAACTCAGTTCAATTCAGTTCCATTCAGTCACTCAGTCGTGTCCGACTCTTTGCGATGCCATGGACTGCAGCACGCCAGGCCTCCCTGTCCATCACCAACTTCGGAGTTCACCAAAACCCATGTCCATTGAATTGGTGATGCCATCCAACTCTCTCATCCTCTGTCTTCCCCTTCTCCAACTGCCCTAAATCTTTCTCAACATCAGGGTCTTTTCAAATGAGTCAGCTCTTCCCACCAGGTGGCCGAAGTATTGGAGTTTCAGCTTCAACATCAGTCCTTCCAATGAACACCCAGGACTGATCTCCTTTAGGATGGACTGGTTGGATCTTCTTGCAGTCCAAGGGACTCTCAAGAGTCTTCTCCAACACCACAGTTCAAAAGCATCAATTCTTCGGTGCTCAGCTTTCTTCACAGTCCAATTCTCACATCCATACATGACCACTGGAAAAACCATAGCCTTGACTAGACTGAACCTTTGTTGACAAAATGATGTCTCTGCTATTTAATATGCTATCTAGGTTGGTCATAACTTTCCTTCCAAGGAGTGAGTGTCTTTTAATTTCATGGCTGCAATCACCATCTGCAGTGATTTTGGAGCCCAGTAAAACAATGCCTGTCACTGTTTCCACTGTTTCCCCATCTATTTGCCATGAAGTGATGGGACCGGATGCCATGATCTTAGTTTTCTGAACGTTGAGCTTTAAGCCAACTTTTTCACTCTCCTCTTTCACTCTTATCAAGAGGCTCTTTAGTTCTCCTTCACTTTCTTCCATAAGGGTGGTGTCATCTGCATATCTGAGGTTATTGAAATTTCTCCCAGCAATCTTGATTCCAGCTTGTGATTCCTCCAGCCCAGCGTTTCTCATGATGTACTCTGCATATAAGTTAAATAAGCAGGGTGACAATATACAGCCTTCCTTTCCCTATTTGGAGCCATTCTGTTGTTCCATGTCCAGTTCTAACTGTAGCTTTCTGACCTGCATACAGATTTCTCAAGAGTCAGGTCAGGCGGTCTGGTATTCCCATCTCTTTCAGAATTTTCCACAGTTTCTTGTTATCCACATAGCCAAAGCCTTTGGCATAGTCAACAAAGCAGAAATAGTACTACTACCATTATTGCATCTTTGAAAGTGAAAGTCGCTCAGTTGTGTCTGACTCTTTGCGACCTCATGGACTATACAATCCATGGGATTCTCCAGGCCAGAATACTGGAGTGGGTAGCCTTTCCCTTCTCCAGGGGATCTTCCCAACCCAGGGATTGAACCCAGCTCCCCTGCATTGCAGACAGATTCTTTACCAGCTGAGTCACAAGGGAAGCCCAAGAATACTGGTATGGGTAGCCTATCCTTCTCCAGCAGATCTTCATGACCCAGGAATTGAACCAGGAATTGAACGCCTGCATTGTAGGTGGAGTCTTTATGAATGGAGGGAAAGACATGGCAAGAGAATAAGTAATAAAAAGTAAAAACTATAATATGTATTTAGAAGTCCTCAATAAAAATTCACTCCTATTCATAAAAATTCTAACCAGAGTTTTTAATTTTATCTTTCAAGCTTTATTGATTCCCACAGGGGCTAAGAGAATTTTATCTTTAAATGTTCCATTTCCCTTTATGAAAGCAAGGCAGGTATGGGTATCCTAATGACATTGTCTTATTTTAGATGACATCTAAGAAATAAATATTTTTAAAATATAAATAGAAACAAAAATATACCTCTTTCTCAGTATTTTCTATTTTCAAATATGTATTTGCAAATAGTAATATTCACTGCTATAATATTGACACAATAAGAACAAATCAATCTGTTTAAACAGTGCAAAGGTGTAATGCA
Organism: Cervus canadensis; assembly: GCF_019320065.1. Taxonomy (NCBI): domain Eukaryota; kingdom Metazoa; phylum Chordata; class Mammalia; order Artiodactyla; family Cervidae; genus Cervus; species Cervus canadensis. Next base: position 34,030,504 of record NC_057408.1, read on the forward strand.
ATAGGTGAGTCAATCTTTTCTCCAAAAGTTTGTCCAATTTTTCTCTCTACCATGAAGAGTTCCCTGGTTAGTACCATAGTATCTATATTCTATTACTCAGCCTCCCTCATAATTTTATCTTATTCCATCTAAAATTTTTATCAGTAGTATTGTCTTATTCAAACACCTTCGTGGACTCTCCACTGGTAACAGGTAAAGTCAAAATGTCCCAAATCATTATGCAAGACTTTCTACAAGGGAGCTCTAATGAGCTTTTTCAACCCAATCTACCACGTCTCTTTGCGGGAGGACTATGCTCTAAGTTACTCTGTATAAACCTCTTTGCTTAGCACAGTGAAGAAAATAATAAAATTTTAGAGCTAGAAAAAGACCTTAAGATTTGTCTCTCCAAATCAGGTAATCTAAAATAAAATACTGATGCAAGATAGTGCTCCAGGTCATAGAGAAGGTTAAAGCTCAAGATATTAACAGAATCGTTTCTTTTAGCTCTTAAACACGCAGTTTGCTCAAGAATATGTCCATCAGCAAACTCCCAATGAAATAAAGCTCATTACTAAAAATTTTTCACCTAACTCTCTATTTGTGGTCATCGGTGAAATCTGGGATCCAATTTAGTAGAATTAGAAGAGATCTTAGAGATAAGTCATTTGGTGCTGTCACTTCGTTTTGATTGAGGAAACTGAAGCCCAACAGTTTAGGATATGTGTAATGTAAGCCCTTGGGCTTCCCTGGTAGCTCAGATGGTCTAGAATCTCCCTGCAATGTGGGAGACCTGGATTTGATCCCTGGGTCGGGAAGATCCCATGGAGAAGGGAATGGCTACCTACCCCAGTGTTCTTCCCTAGAGAATCCCATGGACAGAGAAGCCTGGTGGGCTACAGTCTATAGGGTCTGGGGTCTCAAAGAGTCGGATATGACTGAGCAACTTTCATTTTCATTAATGTAAGCCGTCACATTTGTTCTGCATTGCTGTTTTTCTTTTTTTGTAATGTAAGTTCCTGACATAAGCTTTGATTGCCAAGGAGGCTGGCATTCACGTGAAAGAAAGCTATCTCGATCAATACATTGCCAGCCACTAGATAGGACAAAGAGTCGAACATTCCCAGTTGAGTTTCCTTTGTTGTAGAGATCTTAGCAGATTTCAATAACTGCTCATTTCAATCACTTACTTTTCTTTTCCTTTGCTTTAAATTTCTGCTCTTATGTTTTAAATTAATGATAAAGAGTAAGCCCATGAAACTTTAGGCCCCCACCCTGGACCCTGAAAAAAGAGGAACCCCAGCCTATATACTCTCTCTCTCTCTACTGGTCACCTTACTCTTTGGTCCCAGGTGTACTATGTAATTCCAAGCATTGTAAGTAATAAATCTTTATTTTTTAAGTTTTCAAATGGGGTTATCATGGACGTTTTCCTTGCAATCATCGTAAGAACCATAAGGTCCAGTCCAGCCAGAACATCAGTGCTCAATAGGCTGAGACATCACCAAACAATATGGTATACAAAGAATCTTTGTTCATAAAAATCCAAGAATGATTTTAGCAGTTTTTTAAAACTGTATACACAAAGCCTTCTGGTTACCATGAATATTCTCTGGTTTGCCTTTTACAACTAGAAAAAGACTAACAGGTCAAGTTCTGGGTCCCTCAGTTACACATAAACATATGCATCAATATATTTATCTGTTGTAAACATAGTGGTTCTCTATCGGATTTCCTAGAAGGAAAACAGACTGATCGCTACAATTACTTCCTGGGCAAGTATCTCAGAAAAGTAACTTAAGAGATGGGACAGGCTTCATATGTTCTTTCCTTCTGTGTTGGGGTTTCTGTCTCACCAATATAGAGATCCTACACTTCAGTTATGGATCATTGGGAGTGAGGATGGCCAGGAATTTAATGAGGTACTAAGGCTAAATTTTTAAAATTCATTTTTAAAAAGATCCTTTCAGAGTCAAAACAGTCAGCCTAGGAGTTCATACTAATATTTTAGTCATCTGAGCTATTTCTAGAACCACTTTTGGAAAGTGCCTTCAACCTCCAAATTATATTATTTCAGTTATTCTCAGTCATTGTTAAAGTGTGTCCTTTGAACAAAGTTTGGTTCTTCACAATTAAAACAATAGTATGAAATCAAAATTTAGGAAAACGGGAATGAGAGGTGAGCTTCTGGGAGCACACTGAAGATAAATACCAAGAAGGATTTAAATTCTGGCTGAAGGAATTGAATAGATGTTGATTCTTAATCATATCAAATTGAAAATCCAGCATCAATTCGGGTACAATAAATGCTTTGGTTTAGGGGAGACTCCAGTTAAAGCCAAAAAGACATGGGTTGAAATTCCATTTACACCACTTCTGATTTGTGGGATCTTGAACTTAACCAATCTGCACCTGATTTTCTCACCTTAATGCAGGCTCTTTGGGAGAGAAAAAAAATGTTTTGTATGAAGCACCAACTCAGTTTTATTCATGATGTGCATTTATAAATGGTAGGCCTTACCAGTATCCTTGATATTAAGAAACACATGTCCAGATTATTTAGAGCTTATAGTCACATTGTTATCAGGCTATGTTCTCCATGAAAAAAAATATGTGTATATACCTATATTCTTTTCCCCAAACCAGTGAGATAAAGATCTGGTATTCACAAAAATTTCAAATAGATTTTGAAAGATTCTTTCCCTCTTCTCAGCAACTTTTAAAATTTCTATGCTGCCTCCCTCACAGCTTTGTGTGACATGTACTTTCCTGAAGACATTCGCATGTTCTCTTTAAAATGAATCCTTTCTTTTTTTAGCCAGGAGACTGAGGCACAGAGAGGCTCCTTGCTTTTTGCAAGGCCACATCCAAGTCAGATGCTGTCTGTAACATCAAGGTCTTCTGACACCAAATCGACAGTTTTTGCCACTCTACCATCTGCTTTTTATCCTACCAAGGTATTAACGGGAAAGAATTAACATACACTAAATGCCATCTTTATCTACTTAACTAAACCTATTTCATTTTCACACCCACAGCCCTAATATTAAGTATTATAATAGACTCTCTTGACACATAAGAATACTTAAGTTCAGGAAGGATAAGACATTGGTCCAAAGTCATTCACTGGGGAAGCAGCAAAATTGGGTTTAAACCCAGATATTCCTGAAAAAAAAAAAAACATCCAAGCCCATTCACCATAGAAATAACAAAATACAACAGGTCAGGCTTTAAGATACTCTCGAAGACACTCTGGAAAAGGAAATGGCAACCCACTCCAGCATTCTTACCTGGGAAATCCCATAGACAGAAGAGCTTGTTGGGCTACAGCTCACAGCGCCTCAAGAGTCAGACAGAACTTAGTGAAAAATCAACCACGACCAGCAAAAGACACTCAGTAGAAATGCTAAGAAGTGTGTGATTTGGTGGTGGGAGAGTGTCCTTTCCCCACCTACACTGCTTATATCCCACTCCTGAGTAGAAGAAATGTGCAATCATGTGGAATCATGTCCTTTTCCTACAAAAATGCTTCTTCCTGATCATTGCTGAACTAGATCTCCAGTCATGACCTAAAGGGTAGAGGACCCACTGAATTTTGTAGAGGCTCTGAATTGAATGAGCTATTCAGCCATGCAACTGTGTAAATGAATGTGTCTGTTAATTTCCTTTTTCCTTTCAGGTTTGACCCTATGTAGGGGCCTCTTCTTTTAAAGTTTTGAACCATTTACCTGTCTGCTCTTCCAGGACACTGTTGAGTCCTCTTTTTTCTGTACTCATATACAATACTTGCTGCTGCTGCTAAGTCTCACCGCATTGCACACTAGTGCACTTCCTTAGTCAAATCCATTGCCAAGTGAAAAAGTCTGAGTGGTTAAGGCAGTGCTGCCCCAATGCTCAGTATTGGCTATGTGAAGACTGAGAGACTCTGATATGTAAAGGTCACTGAAGCTGATAAACAGATATATGTCCCATCACATCAAGAATTTTCTGCAAGTCGTCTCTAAGTACAGTGTCATCCTCCCAGTTGCGAATCTGTCTCTCTTAGGCACCAAAGAGGAGGGATATTATGCTGATATTCCTGGTGTATATTGAATGTTGGGTTCAGCTTTCTGTGTGACAAAGTAAAATACTGAAGGCATTTCTTTCATTTAAGTCAGCATTTTTTCCCCCAGGGTTGTGCCTCTCTGGATGGCTCCACAAACCTGATTCTGGATCCTTCCATGAACCGTGAACCTGGTTACAATGTTCTGGAGTCAGCTTCCCTCTGAGAGCCATCGCTCAACAGCCAGCGTGTCCTGCTAACTGCACCCTACCTTTTCCTCTTGGAGTGGTTTTCTGTTTTTGCTTTTCTTCTGCTCCAGAAGTTAGAAAGATGGAGGAGCCAAGGAGAGTCTAGTAGGCTGTGGGTGCAGAGCATTATCGAAGTAAAGAACAATGAAATTTGCCCAGCTTCTCACACTGTGAAACCTGTACTGGCTTCAGGTAGGCAGTAGAGAATTTGGGGGCCTGAGAATCTGGTCCGGCATCTTTCCACCTGAACACAGCTCATGTTTGTTTAAAATACGTTTGAACTTCCTTAATAATTAACATGTGGGGCAGACACTTTTCCATAAGGAGAATTTCATAAAAGTCTCTTGGTCTGACCAACAGTAGTATTACGGAGCCTAGATTACAAGCCATCTAACAAAGTGCTGGCATTTCAAAGCACTTATATCCCAGCACAATGCTAGGTGCTCTGAAATGCAATAGAAACATATAAACAATCTGGCCATGAAGCTTACAATTAGCCAAAATAAATGGCATTTGGTTTACTTTTCCACTGGAAAAAAAAAAATCCTAACTTCAGCCATTAAATAAAAGGAGAGAATTCATTTCAGCTTCATTTCCTCTCAGCCTGTATATTAATATCTTGATTTCCCTGATAGTATCTAGGCATAAAAGTTATGTTTCCAATTTTTCATTTAGATGAAAGATATTCCCCATTGCCTGCTACACACTAAGGACTAAGTAAATGCTCTTCAGCTTTCCTTTAAAAAAATAATAACCCACGCTTATTTGGATGATTTTTTCTACTGTGGCTCAGGAGAAAGCAGTATTGGGGCTGTGGCAACATTGTTAACCACACAAATGACCTTCTAATTGCAAACACTTCCTGGCTCAACTGGGATATCGTATCTAAAATCATATCCCAGTAATTTATTCTCTCCATTCCCTGAAGAGCTGGCTTGAGGGCAACACCATCGTTTGAGAGACAGCTTCTCTCTTGCCACAGCTACAGCAAACTGTTTTCTTTTATTGTTCATCCCCCTCCCTCTCCTTTACTAATCAGATCTAAAAGGAATTTCACATCAGACATGGTCAAATGTTGATGATTTTATCTCCTGCAAATGACTCTCCCTGGAGACAATTAACCAACAGTTATAGGGTGAGTTCCCACAAGGTCACAGAAATGGCCTTTTAGTTCAGGTCCCACCACCCCAAATCCAGATCATGAAACACAAAGCTGCAAGAAAAATAGCTGCCAAGAAATTGCAAAAGAGCAAATGATGGCAAATTAGCTTGCCTTTCCCTTTCTCTGTGTTCCTGTCTTCTCATCATTAAGTTGAGGGTTTGGAATAGACATCACAAGCCCCTCCAGTTCTAGTAGAGAAGGGAGGTGTGATCATGGATAGGCTGTCAAGGCAGCATGGTGGCTAACAGATATGATCCATCTATTGGGAAGCTTCCACTCTGCTGGCCTGTGACCTTTGGGAAGTTGGGAAGATCCTTAGTTCTAAGCCTTGTTTTTCTCATACAAGAAGAAAAAAACATATATTGTAAGATCAAAGCAGAAGAAAATTCCTAGCTCACTGTAAATACTCAATTAATGGTAACTAATATCTGAAAAATTAAAAGGTAGAGGGCAACCAGAGATTGCCTCTAGTTATATAGCAGAGTTTTCCGTTTCTGCCTGATTTCCTATTCTCCTTGGCCATTCAAGTACACTAGTGCTGCATCAGGGAGATTCAGAAAGATGTAAAATTTACCTCGAAAAGCCCTCCTAGCATGCAGTGATCACCATTTTGAGTCATCAGAGTATCTTCCAGCTCCATATCCACTTCCTGTCTCAGGCACATGTGTTGCTGTTGTTGTCGCCAAGTCGTATCCAACTCTTTGCTATCCCATGGACTACAGCATGGCAGCCTTCCCTGTCCTTCACTATCTCCTGGAGGAATTTGCTCAAACTCCTATCAGTTGAGTTGGTGAGGAAATCATAAACTTCTTGACTATGACTTTGCTCATACCATTCTCATGCCCCAAATCCTTCCACAGCTTTTATTTATCACCTGTATATTTGATATTTTTCTTCCTGTCTGCTCTTTTCTTCAAGGGTTCTCCTTGATCTGGTTTCATGTCATTTGTCCACTCCTGTATCTCTCCCATCCAATAGAAATAAGCCCTTTCTCTCCAGAAATCTTCATCCCACACTTATTTTTCATCCCATGTCTTCATTCACATCGCTTCCTTCTTTAGCAATTGCTTCTCTCTTTTTCTTCCTTCTTCTCTGTACTGTCAGTCTTTAAACACTGGATTTTAGTTTTCATCTCTTCTCTAAGGCAAGTCTTTACTGACATTCTCTAAATCAGAGTTGCAAAAACTTTTTCTGTAAAGGGACACATAGTAAATATTTTAAGAATAGAGGGGAAATGTCTCTGTGGCAGTTACTCAACTCTTGTTTTAGTACAAAAGCAACCACAGACAATATATAAATGCATGGGTGTGTTTGTGTTTCAGCAAAACTTTTTTTTTTTTTTAAAGAATGTAAGTGGAATCATATAGCATGTATATTTTTTGCGACTGGCTTATTTAACTAAGTATAATGTCCTCAAGGTTCATTCATGTTGTGACAAGTGTCAAAATTTCCTTCCTTTTAAAGGCTGAATAACATCCCACAGTATGTATATACTACTCTTTGCTCATCCATTCATCTGTCAATGAGGATTTAAGGTGCTTCCATGATTTAGCTGTTGCAAATAATGCTGCTATCAACAATGGTGTAAAATATCTCTTCCAGATCCTGCTTTCAATTGTTTGGGGTATATATTCAGAATTCTTGTATCATATGGTAATGTTATTTTAACATTTTAGGAAATGTTAAAAATTATACCACTGCATTATACCACTGCATTATACCACTAACCACAATGACTGTACCATTTTGCATTTCCACCAATGTAGGACAAGGATTTCAGTTTCTCCACATTCTCACCAACACTTCTTATTTAATTTTTTAAATAATAGCCATTTTACTGCGTATGAAGTAGAAACTAATTGTGACTTTCATCTTCATTCTCTTAATGATCAGTGATGGCATATTTTCAAATGTTTCTTAGCCATTTTCCATCTTATTTGGAGAAATATCTACTTAAGACTTTTGCCCATTTTTAAATTCATATTGTGTTCTTTGTTGTTATTGAGATTTAGGAGTTCTACATATATTCTGTATATTTATTAGCTATATAATTTGAGAATACATTCTCCATTACAAGAGTTGCCTCTTCAATGTAATGATATTGAGCTTTTAATTCTTGCACAAAGCTTTTAATTTTCATGAAGTACTTTTAATTTTCATGAAGTTCAGTTTGTCCATTTTTTTGTTGCTGTCTGTGTTTTTGGTGTCATATCCAAGAAATCACTGTAAAATCCAATGTCATAAAACTTTTACAGTATGTGATCTTCTAGGAGTTTTATTTAATCCATAACATAACTTATTGTGTATTCTGGGAAATGTCCCATGCTATCTTAAGAAGAAAGTGTATTCAGTTGCTGGATAAAGTGTTCTGTACATATTTCTATTAGATCAAGTTAATCTCTTTGGACTGATTGAGTCCTTTGTTTCCTTACTTATCTTCTGGTTGTTAAACTCATTATTGAAAGGGTGGTATTGAACTCCCCAATAATTATTGTGGTACTATATTTCTCCTTAAATTATGTCAGTATTTGTTTCATGCACTTTGATGGCCTTATATCTTGGTGCTTCATATATTTTGAGTTTAGGTACATAAACATTTATAACTGTCATATGCTCGATATATTAAACATTTTATTAATACATCAGGTTGATCTTTGTTTTTTTTTTTTACAGTCTCTTTTTTAATTAATTATTATTTTTTTAATTTATTTTGTGTTGTTGTCGTTGTTGTCCTGAGTTTTCATTGCTTCATGCAGGTTACTCTTCCTTGCCGTGACTGGCTTCTCATTGTGGCAGCTTCTCTTGTTGCAGAGCACAGGGTCGAGGTGTGCAGGCTTCAGTAGCTGTGGCATGTAGGTTAGGTAGTTGCAGCTCACAAAATCTAGAGCAAAGGCTTGGCATTTATGGTGCTCAGGCTTAGTTATTCCATGGCATGTGGTATCTTCCTGGAATTGAACTCACGTCCCCTGCATTGGCAGGAGGACTCTTCTCTACTGCACCACCAATGAGTCCTTCTAATTTCTTTTGATTTAAAGTCTATTGTCAAATTATTAAAGCCAACCCCAGATCTCCTTTGGTTACTGTTTATTTAGAATTACTTTTTCTATCCTTTAATTTCCAACTTATTTGCATCCTTCAATCTAAATTGAGTCTCTTGTAAACAACATAGAGTTGAATCTTTTTTTTTTTTCCTAATCTCTGTCAGATTGAATAGTTTAAATCATTTACATTTAAAATAATTACTAATAAGAAGAAATTTTCTTATGGTACTTTATTATTTGTTTTCTATATGCCTTGTAGTTTTTTGTCTATCATTCCCTGCATTACTATCTCCATTTGTGCTTGGATGATTTTTTTTTTTTTGTAATGGCAAGTTTAAATTCCCTTATCTTTTCCTTTGTGGATGTTCTATATTTTCTTTGTAGTTGCCATAAGGGTTGCATTCAACATCCTAAAGTTATAATACTGTGACTTGAATTTATACCAGTTTAATAGCATGCAAAGACTCCATTCTTTTACAACTCCATCTGCAACCATTTTAGTTATTAACATCACAAAATTGCATTTTTATGCATGTGTGCCCAAAGAGCATTATCTAGCAATTTTTGTTTAGCATAATCTTTTAAATTTTGTAGGAAACAAAGTGCAAATTACAGAACCAGTTACAACAATAGTAACTTTTAGACTAATAATTGCATTCTTAAAAGAATATATTAGTCTCTTAGATCATGTAGAAAAGAAAAAGTGGACTTATAAACCATCATTACAATAATACTGGCTTTTATAATTTTCTATCTATTCACCGTTACTAAGATTTTTTTTTTTTAATTTCATGACTTTGAGTTGCTCTCTAAAGTCCTTTTATCTTAACCTCCTAGACTTCCTTTAGCTTTTCATATCATACAAGTCTAGTGGTAACAAACTCCCTTAGCTTTGATTTATCTGGAAATGTCTGAATTTATTCCTCACTTGTGACGGACAATTTTGTTAGATGTAAGATTGACGAGTCTTTTCTTTTAGATTTTAAATATATCACTCCACTCTCTTTTGGCCTCCAATGTTTCTGACAAGAAATCTGCTGATAATCTTATTGAGAATCCCTTGCATATGATGCGTCATTTTTCCCTTGCTGTTTTTAAGATTGTCTCTTAGTCTTTGGTTTTCCAAAGTTTGATTATAATATGTCTCAGTATGAATCTCTTTGACTTCATCCTACATAGAGTTCATTGAACTATTTAGAATTTGTATCTGTCATTCCAACTTGGGAAACTTTCAGCAATCATTTCTTCAAGAAAATCTCTCCGCCCCCTTCTCTCTCTATTCTTCTTATGGTGTCCCATTAGTACATTGCCCCATCTGATGGTCTCCCACAGGTCTCTTTTTCTCTGTACATTTTTTCTTTTTTTCAGTTCCTCAGACTCAATTTCGAATGTCATATCTTTAAGTTCCCTGATATCCTCTTCTGCTTGCTCAAATCTACCTTCATCTCCTTCCCTCTTGTTATTTATTTTTTTATTGTATTGTATATTTTAGTACTAGAATTTATTTTTGGTTGCTTTTAAGGTTTTCTGTCTCTTCATTAGTATTTCTAATTTGTCTGTACATTATTTTCTCGACTTTTGTATGTTTAACGTTAGTTCTTTGAGCTTCTTTAAGACAGATGCTTTAAAGACAGTGTTTGGTAAGTCCACCATTTGGTCTTTCTCAGGGATAGTTCCTTTCTTTTCTTTTTTTTTTTTTTTTTGTCTTTTGACTGGGCCATAACTCCCTGTTTCTCAGTATGTCTTGTACTTTTTTTCTGTTGAAAACTGAGGAATTAATTATAATAATATGGATTCCTTCTCCAGTATTTGTTGTTTTGCTTGGTTTACCTTATTTGTTTTTAAGGTTGTAGGCTGTCTCCATGCAGAGAGTCAGAATGGGTTGTAAATTCAAGGTCTTCTCAGGTCCTTTCTGAGCCTACAGCTTCCCCTGCATATGTGAAATATTGTCTAATTTTCTTCATAAATGTGGTTGCTTTTGAATGTTCCATTCCTCAATGTCTAGCTCCCAAAAAGGGGAAAAAGAAAAAGAAGGGAGGGGGGGGAGGATAAAATGTACGATCTGTTTAAATCCCCTTGAAATTTCTTTAGACCAAGGAGAAGGAGATTGCAACAGTGGGCATGAGTGCAACAGCGGTGGCCTGTTTCAAGGCCTGTACCTCTCTGGTCAGAAGCAGGACTCAGTGGTTAGAACACAAGTCCCTGATATTTGCTGCACCGTGTTCATACTGACCTCCCTGGCTCTCCTGTACAAGCTGCTCCAGGGACATATGCATAGCTGCCTGCCAAGGGGCTGGGGGTGGGGAAAGGGTAGGTTCTTCTGAACTAACAGCTGAAGTTGATTGAAAATAACCACAATTAACCACTGGAGGCTTCCCATGGAAGTTGAAAGCCTTCAATAGATTCCAGATTTCCAAAGTAATTACATTAGACAGATGTTGCCTCTGCAATTGTGTCAGTGGTGAAACAGATTTCTGATGCTTCCTATTGCACCATCTTCCCAGAATCTTCTTAAAGCTTTAAGCTCTTATCAGAATTAACGTTAAACTTTAGACATTGGCCTGAATTGGAGCAATTGAATGTCTTCTTGAGCTTATGTCCTCTGTAGGAACTTTAGAAAACTGAAGGCTGTTGCCTTTCCACCCTCAAAACTTAAGACTGAGGTTAAGAAAATTGCACAATTCTGTTGGGGAGGCAACTTCAAGAAATTCCAAGGGAATCCACTGCAAACATTACAGGTTTAATATTTTATCAATAGGACATCATTGTATTCCATAGAGTAAGTTATAGAATGATGAACATTTAATTTACATTCACTTGAGCTATGTGCTCAAACTTTTTCAAAATAAGGAATGTGAGATTTCTTTAGGATTTTTCAGTAGGAGAATGGAAATCTCTCCCTGAGATCAGAGATTTTTGTTTGGTTTTAATTTTTAAGGATCTTTTCTAAATCAGTGTTCACAAATCCCTACCACCTGCTCTGGCAAGTCAGAGCCTGTTGACATAATCAGCAGAGAAAGGAATTTAAGGTAGGGACAGGATGGGGTCAGAGGGCACCAGAAGAAAAGGTAAAAAGTTGAAG